>NC_080743.1:25037727-25358409 GCF_020826845.1 Diceros bicornis minor
GCTGCTTGTGCCTCTGAGATTGTGGCGGACTTGCTGCTTATGATATCACTGCAGTCTCAGGTATTGCCTCCAGGGTCACCAGGCTGTGAGCACTTCTCCTGCTTCGAGGGTCACCTCGGTCTCTTGTTCCTCTGCTGGCTCTCCATTGGTCCTCCATGATCTTGGATGCTGTGGCCCCATGCACCAACTGTGCTGCTTCTCTCAGGTTGTCTGGAGGTGCTGATTGCACCACTGCCAGGGACACAGGTTTCACAGGTGTCACTGTCACTGCCAGGGCCCCAGGGGCATGAGGGCTTGTTTGCAGTACCTGCTGCTGGTGGAGCTGATGCTGGGAGTGCCACCAGTGGGGGTGGGGTCACCAGTTCTGCTGTGGTTCTTGAATCCTCTGGTTGCAGGTTCCACCTGCCACTCCTGGGGGTGAGCAGAGGCAAAGCTGGGAGAGTCTGCTTTTGTTGCTCATTCTTTCAGCCTCTGGTGTCTGGCACCAGCCAGCCTGTTTTGAAAACTCAAGGTGGTAAATTTTATGTTATTTGTTTTTTAACTACAATTAGAAAAAAGGAAAAATAATGCAGCAATATACTTAAATAACTTGATTTGAACAGAAATATAGAAAACTACCGAATAATACTGAAAGACTAAAAAAGGGTTTTAAATAAATAGAGCAATTATTCATATTTCAAAATGAAAGCAATTAACTAAATATAATATCTCTCAATCAGTTCTTATTTGCCTGTTATATCCAATATAATCCCAATTCTGGAGGAACTGCACAAAGTGATCCTAATTTTCATGGAGAAAAATTGGTTGGCAAGAGGAGCCAAAACAAGGCATTGGAAAAGAATCCACTATGTTATTAAAACAAAATATAAATGGTAGTCATTTAAAGTGTGTACTGAATACCGTATGATTTCCCTCATTAAGTAGTAGATAATAACAACAACAAATAAACACATAGAGACAGAGATTGGATTGGTGATTACCAGAGGGGAAGCGGGGAGGGAGGAGGGCGAAAGGGATAATTCGGCACATGTGTGGTGTGATGGGTTGTAATTAGTATTTGGGTGGTGAACATGATGTAATCTATGCAGAAATAGAAATATAATGATGTACACCTGAAATTTATACAATGTCATAAACCAATGTTACTGCAATAAAAATAATAAAAGAAAAAAATAAAGTGTGTACTGAGTTTACTAGGATAGACAGACAACAGAACAAAATAGATAATTGAGAAATAACTTTAAATATCAATAAGAACCACTGTCATCCATTTTTTAAAAAATTAAAATTCAATCCAATTCATATAACTGACATCCAAGTAAATTCTTCATAAGTAAAAGTTTCAAATGTTCCATTTTGAGATCTTGAGACTAGCTGCTTCAGTCATCATTGCCCCTCCCTCCTTCTCCCATCCATTCCTTTGCTTTTATTATTTGAGTGCAAGTCAATCTCGCCCACTAGATTAAGGCATATTTAGGGCAATGACTATATGTAACTAATCTTCATATAACCCTCAGTACCTAACACAGTGCTGTGCATATAATACATACACTCCTTGCACACATGCACTTATTGCAGATTGTTTTTCTAACTTGCTGGTCTTGCCTCCATTGAATGTGAGTCAGTGACCCCAGTTGAATAAATGAGTCCCTGCTGCTGAGTACCCTGGAACCTGCTCCATGGAGTTCTTCACATGAAAAGCAGCTTAATATGGAAACATTCCACACTTGAAATTCAGAGTCTGTTCTTGGGACCTAGAATTCTGGACATTTGAAACCACTAAACGTGTATACATATAGGGATATTCAATGTAATAATACTAACATGAAAATTAATTTGATCTGTGAATATCTTTTAGAATAACATAAGTATTCTAGAGACTGCAAATCCAAGTACACTGGAAAGTGAGGAAGTATAGCTTCCTTATACCCAACATTTAAAAGAAAAAGTCCTGGGGCTGGCCCGGTGGCATAGCAGTTAAGTTCACGCACTCCGCTTCAGCAGCCCGGGGGTTCGCATTCCAGGTCATGGACCCATGTACCGCTTGTCAAGCTGTGTTGTGGCAGTGTCGCATACAAAGTAGAGGAAGATGTGCACAGGTCTTAGCCCAGGGCCAATCTTCCTCAGCAAAAAGAAAAAGAGGAGGATTGGTATCGGATGTTAGCTCAGGGCTGATCTTCCTCACGCACACACACACAAAAAGTGTGATTCCACCTCTTCAGGAGGATGTGAGAGCACAGATGCTTTTATACACACTTGGAGAAGTAGGAGGGATGTAAATATTCCCTGAGGTAAATTTCATTTGTCTCAAAAGTCTTTAAAGGGAACAGAATCTTGAGGGTGTCCCCATAGCCTAGTGGTTAAGTTCTGCACGCTCTGCTTTGGCAGCCTGGGTTTGGTTCCCAGGTGTGGACCTACACCACTCGTCAGTGGCCATGTTGTGGCAGCGACCTACATACAAAGTAGAGGAAGATTGGCAATAGATGTTAGCCCAGGGCTAATCTTCCTCAAGCAAAAAAAGGGAGATTGGCGACAGATGTTAGCTCAGGGCGAATCTTCCTCAGGAAAAAAAAAAAAGGGAATATAACCTTTAACCAATATGTTCACTTCCACAGTTTTGATTCATTCAATCAACAAATACTTACTGAAGGCTTATTATGTGTCAGGCACTGTTTTGAATTAGTAGGGATTCAGCGGTCAAAAAGAGACAAAAATCTCTGCCTTCATGGAGATAACATTCTAGCAGGCAAGAAACTAAAACGTAAAACATACAGAATGTCAGATGACAACTGCTATACAGAACAGTGAAGCAGGGATAGAGGAGAGCAAGTGCTGACAATTTGGAGTACGCCAGTTTTTATATAGGGGTCAGAAATAGCATCAATGAATTGACATTCTAGCAAAGACCTAAAGCTGTAAGAGAATGGGTCACTTGGATACCTGGGGAAACAGCATAAGTCACAGAAGAAACACCAAGTGCAAAGGACCCAGGGAAAGATCATGCCTAGCATATTCGAGAGAGGCCAGGAGAGGGAAGTTAGAGGGTGGGAAACCGCAATCTCATAACCCCTGTAATCTCTTGTGAGGATATGGGTGTTACACATCCTAAAGCAAGATGCTGTCAGCCTGAGCTGAGTTCAGCCCTTCTCTGCACTGTCCACTACAGACTCAGCTGGGATCAGAGGTGAGACTGAGAGGATGTGAGTCAGTGCTCCAGATGCATCTAAAACGGTTCACCCCTTGCACCACTCTGATCACTGTGCCCTGTGTTAAATTCAATCCATCACTACATCTTCAAGTTGGTGACCATCTGCAATTCTATAAAGGACTTAATACACATGAACTAGTGGTGCATGTCATACACTTTGCTCCTGCAACTTGTCACAAGGCTATAATTGATGTCCTTCATCTCCCTCCTCCACCACCCATTCTAGATTTTCCTCGTCAGAGCCAAAAGTAAGCATTCATCCCCCTTAAGGTATTGAAAAGAAGTTGAGCTGTGTGCTTAAAACATTCCTTCTACAAGACAAGAGATCCAAAGAGAAAACATAACTGGAAAGATACTTAAAGATTCAATAACTTCAGGTACTCGAAGTCTAGCTTATTCTCTGATAAAGTTAGTGAGCTCCACATAGCACATTCTACCTCTTTATTATTGTGTATAAAAAGTGCATGCAGCCCTTTGTCCTTGCTTTTCATAGTAGCTGCATTGTCATATGACATAGTCATACTAACGCCCACAAATATTGTTCAATGGCAAGTTACATTATCCAGAACATGCTTCGTTTTGCTGAATAAAGTCACAGATAATTTATTTCAGTTGGGAAAACAGAAAATTTTTAGGGTTTTCTGAAAATACTTAAGCACACAATAATCACCAATTGATGAGTATTTTTCAAAATCATGAAAAATCTACAACAATGGAGTCGTATTGGGACTCTAACACTTCACCTTATACATGTTTTCCTTTTATTTTGACTAATTCATCATAATCTATTTTAGATACAGGTACTACACTTGTTTTTTTTAATTTTGGCATTTTTTTCAAGTAGTCATGCATAAATGGATCAAATTCAACAAGTAGTTTGATGATTTCCATGAAATTTCCATTATTTGAAGAACGTCACTTTTCATCATGACCTCCAGTAGAGCAAACCTCATTTTAAAATGTAATAATTGCAACAATGCATTCAAAATAATAGTGAATTTTAAGACACTGGTAAATGCTTTTATATTTGGTTTACACGGTTTTCAAGTAAACTCAAGGCTGTAGAGTCTTTAACATATTTGAGGGTTCTTGATATATTCACCCAGGTTGAAAACCATTTTATAAGTAATGCCTGTCCTGGTGACAATAATTTACTAATTGAACACCATATGCAAAATTTTACTTCTGGAATAGGCTAGGTAGGATCTCATAATCATTTGAAAAGTTTTTAAAAGTTGAATATTGTTTATTAGCTCAGGGACACATGTAGACCTAAGTAGTCCTAACAGAATGACTCCAATCCCTCGACTTAGAAGCTTAAAGAAGGATACCAAAGGATGCTACAAGTCTTGATTCAAACATTCATCATTTCACAATAACATAGATAGGCATATAGATAAAAGATATTGGGCCGGCCCTGTGGCTCATTGGTTAAGTGCGTGCGCTCTGTTGCTGGCGGCCTGGGTTCGGATCCCAGGCGTGCACTGACGCACCACTTCTCCGGCCATGCTGAGGCCGCATCCCACATACAGCAACTAGAGGGATGTGCAGCTATAACATGCAACTATCTACTGGGGCTTTGGGGGAAAAATCAATAAATGAATAAAAATTATAAAAAAAAAAGATATTAACTACTCACTTCTTAGAGCTACATGTCCATTTTACATTTGCAATGACAAGTCTAAAATGTCTGTTCAGACATTTGGTGTCCCCTCCCAAGGGGAAGGGGCAGAATTCCAGCTTTTTACAAAAGCACCTACAAAAATTGTATGATCTCAGAAGAACATTGCATAAATATATTATGCTTCTGTAAAATAATTTTTTGTTTAGAAAATACATGCTGGATTATTTAGGAGAAAAGATGGAATATGTCGCTAACTAACTCTCAAATAGTTCATCCAGAGAAAGAAAGTAAACGTGGTAAGATAGCATTTGGGGATTGGGGTTCATTCCTCTTCTATTTTTTGCCAAGTTTGTGAGGAATTGCTATTAATTCTTCTTCAAATGTTTGGTGGAATTCACCAGTGAAGCCATTTGGGCCTGAGCTTTTCTTGGTGGTAGTTTTTTGATTAGTAATTCAATCTCTTTACTTGTTATGTCTATTCAGATGGGCTATTTCTTCCAGAGACAGTTTCGGCAGTTTGTGTCTTCCTAGGAATTTGTCCACTTTTTTAAACTAATTTGTTGGCATACAGTTTTTGGCATACAGTTGTTCACAGTATTGCCTTATAATCTTTTTTATTTCTGTAAAGTCAACGGTAATGTCCTCTATTTCATTCCTAATTTGAGTCTTCTTTTGCGCTTGGCCAGTTTAGCTAAAAGTTTGTCAATTTTGTTGGTCTTTTCAAAGAACCTGCTTTAGGATTCATTGATTTTTCTCTATCTCTATTTTGTTAATTTCACTACATTCATTTACAAAAATCTTTATTATTTTCTTTCTTCTGCTTGATTTAGATTTAGTTTGCTCTTCTTTTACCAGAGTCTTAAAGTGAAAGGATACTAGTTTGAGATCCCTTGTTTTGTTAGTGGTTGCTCCGGGGCTAACCATTTATATATATATAACTTCTCAGAATATGTCTCAAATTTATGCTAAATTAATTCCAGTAAGACACAGAATTGTTACACCTATAACTCCGTAACTCTATCCCCTCTTCTCCCTTTTTGTGCTGACATATATATATATATATATATATATATATATATATATATATGTTACAACTCTAGTAATACTATACTGGAGTTATATTATACTGTTGCTATAATTATTGATTTATATAACTTTATGTCTTTTAAGGAAGCTGAAGGAAAAAGAATAAATTTATAGGGATTGTTATATTAACTTTCTTACTTACAATTTCTGGTTCTCCCTCTCTCAGCTTCCCTGTTTTCAAGGTAAAATGGAGACAAGGCCACTTATTTCACATGACTATAGTCAGGATTGAATCAGACCTGTAACATATCTAGCTCTTGGAAAACAATCAGGAAATAAGGCTGTTTCTACTATTGCTATTCACTCAGCAAACAGAGAAAGGCAGAATGTATAGTGAAGTGGCTTAACAGGAGGGTTTGGGATCAAGAACAATTCGCTTCAGATTACTTTTGTCCTATGATTTTGGACAAGACGTTAAATCATTCTGTGCCTCAGTTTCTAAAACATCATGGGGAAATGTTTGTTATGAGATATGGGTTATACAAGCCATGTGAAGAAGTCAGTACTGAGCCTGGAACATGTGTGTAAATCATGGAGGCCCCTCCTACCTGTACACTGGATATTCAGTACCAGGTGCTGGGCTAGGTGCTGGGTGTTTATGACATAGTGTGTAAGACATGTCCTTGTCCTCACTTACTGCATGTATAAATAAGGAACCAGTTCCACTCTGAGTGTGACCATTATTAAAGGAAATTAGACCTAAAAATTAATATGATGCTTCCTCATTCTAGGCTCCTCAAACTGACCCCCAATCTTGAGATACATTCTACTATATTTAAACATCTACTGGACATTTTATTAATAGCAAATGATCTCTAAGATCTCTTTCAAAAAAATATATAAAGATTCTAGTTGAGAAATCATGTTAAACCCTTGTACACAATTTCCATAAATTCCTTTTATGGTTGTTGAATTATTGGTTTGTACTTAGTGCTTTCAGTTTCATATTCCTCCATATCTGTTATAAAAGTTGGTTTGCTTGTAAGTATCTGTTCTCTAAAGGAAATCCAGAAACCTCACAACATTGGACGATGGAAATAAAAGTCCAACGTTCCAGAGAGAGACAGAGAAATTGCAGAACCACTCCACGTCAACTGAGGGGAGAAAACAGGTAAGAATTCTTACTATTTTCTCACACAGCAGCTTTCTCTGGAGATCTAAAGGAGTTCTGCTCTGGGAAATGGAGCCTATGATAAGATTGAGGCAGAAGTGGGAAAGGGTTTATAAGGGCCAGTTACGTTTTCTAAAAAATGACCAGCATCAAGATAGGCTGCAGCTGAGCCTGATGTGAGACAAGAGATCAGATGAAATCCTGGCACTATCAAGTGGCAACATGTCCCTACGTGTCACTATTGTGCTTGTGTTGAATTAGGTACCGGCAGATGTGGGGCTAAACTGAGAGGTGGAAATGCATTAGGATTGTCTTTTTCTTTGTTGATATTGTCCGTGTTGACTGGGGACACAATTAAATTATCATTGTCTTTGATGGAACTTGCTTGATCCTGATCTGACTGCAGCTAAGAAATTGAAAGGGCTATGAGTGTGTTATTTTCATGAGAAAGAAAGAATAGTAAATGAGATGCAGTGTCAACAGCCATCTGACACAGTTGACGACAACTGGGCCCAACTACCTTACTCAAAAGCTTCCTCTTTCAAGACTCTAGGGGAGCCCATCACTAAAGCCAACATCTTTGTTTACCTTGACCTCTCTGTGCTGTCATGCAGTTTTGATGCTGCCTTCTGAAAACATCTCTCCTGAATTCCTTGGCACAGAATTAGCTTCATTCACCTACTTGTTTGATGGCTTTCCCTCTTCATTTCATCTCCTTCTCCCCTTCTCCCTGTCTCTCCCCTTCCCTATCCCACCCCATCCCTATCCCTCTTCTTCCTCTTCCTCATTCTCCTTCTCCTCTACCAAATGGAAAAACGGAACAAAACAGAAAACCTAGAACTGTACAGCTGGAAATTATAGATTTTTCTTTGAACAACTTCCTCTCTAGCTCTCCTGATCTGCCTCCTGATATTTTCATCCATATTTCACAGTCTTTTGTTCCCTTACACGCACATACAGACACACATTACTTTTAGCAACATTCAGTATTTGCAACTGTGCGGTCATACCCCCACTTAGTTGGAGGCTAACTTATTGTAAATGAAGATTAAGGTTGAGCCCCCCTTGCTTGCACAAGCCCGTTCCAAGGCTTTGGAAGAGTCCCTAGTCATGTGTTTCACATGGCCATATATTTTTATAAAATTTGGAACGGTGAGTTATAGTGGTTCCACTTCCAGAATGGCAGTGTGAGGAGTTCTGTGGTCCTTCATTCCAGCGAAGAAAAGCATAACTA
The DNA here is from genome assembly GCF_020826845.1 of Diceros bicornis minor. Lineage (NCBI taxonomy): Eukaryota > Metazoa > Chordata > Mammalia > Perissodactyla > Rhinocerotidae > Diceros > Diceros bicornis. The sequence goes on from NC_080743.1 coordinate 25,045,991, forward strand.
GTGGAAACACACACACGTTTAAAATATCCGGAAACTGTCAAAAAGGGCACACACCAAAGAATGAAACATTTATTCATGTATGTGTTTATTCATTTTAAGAATTAATGAATAAATAAAATAAGATTGAATTTCTTACATATAGCCAAAATGTAAAATAAATTCCTTTAAATCCTATTCTATTCTCCATTTAATGTATAGTGTAAATTTTTAATGAGAATCCAAAACGAAAGTTTTCGATGGTAAATTAAACAAAAAATTTTGATTGTGAAAGTGGTTAAGTGTTGATAAGTCACTGTCATATCAATACTTTTTTCAATGGACTATTTTGATAATACTTTTGTAACTTTCTAAAATGATGGCTCCCCTCGTCTATCTCACTGTTACACACAAAACTTTTGGTTATGTTGGGGAATTTTATGCCTCTATCTTCCAAATGCAAAATAACCTGGTGAAAGTTCTTGATCTACTTAGACTGGAAATTCTAAGTCATCCCATCTCTTCCCTTGCAGGCAAAGGAACACTGTGAACATGGCCTCAGACATCCGCATGCCAGGTCCAGTGTGCCTCATTGAGAACACTAACGGGCGACTAGTGGCTAATCAGGAAGCTCTGAAGATCCTGTCTGCCATTTCACAGCCTGTTGTGGTGGTGGCTATCGTGGGCCTCTACCGCACAGGCAAGTCCTACCTGATGAACAAGCTGGCTGGGAAGAAAAAGGGTGAGTGGCACCAGCAAAGCTCTGCCGAGTCCCCTCTGTCCACGAACACTACCAACACGGAGTACAGTGATGCGAGGAGAGCAAGCTGGAGATGGCGAGGCGTATGGAAACCTAACTTTCAATGCAGTTGTGCTCTTGTCTTCACTATGATCTGAAAGAGTCAGCTTATCTCTCTTCCCACTTCGCCTTAGTTTCCCTTTTAAAAGTGTAAATTGTTCCTTTCCTAGAAGAAATAAGGCAGCAATAAAAATAATGAATGTAAATAATAATAAACTGTAAGACATTTACCGAAATGTTCATGTAGTAAGAGCAAGTTTCCACTGATCTTTAAGATTTAAAAAAATGTTTAAATCTGTGTTGGCTGTTCTTTTTTTTACTGTTGTAAAATATACGTAACATAAAATTTACCATTGTAACCATTTTTAAGTGTACAGTTTAATGCCCTTAAGTAAATTCACATTGTTGTGCAACCATCACCACATCCATCTCCAGAAGTTTTCATCTTCCCCAACAGAAACTCTGTACCTATTAAACAGTAACTCTCTACTCTTCCATCCCTCCCAGCCCCTGGCAACCACCATTCCACAGTCTGTCTCTAGGAATCTGACTACTCCAGGAATCTCATATAAGAGGAATTATACGTTATTTGTCCTTTTGTGATTGGCTTGTTTCACTTAGCATAATGTCTTCAAGGTTCATCGATGTGGTAGTATGTGTCAAAATTCCCTTCCTTTGTAAATCTGAATAACTGTATGTGTATACCAATTTGTTTATTCATTTATCTGTTGATAGACACTTGGGTTGCTTCCACCTTTTGGCTATTATGAATAATGTTGTTAAGAACACGGGTGTACAAATATCTGTTCAAGTCCCTGCTTTCACTTCTTTGGGGTATAAACACAAGAAGTGGAATTGCTGGATCATATGGTAATTCTATGTTTAATTTTTTAAGAAATCGTCATATCATTTTCCACAGCAACTGTACCAATTTATATTTCTACCAGAAATTCACAAGGGTTCTAATTTCTCCACATCCTTGCCAACACTTGTTATTTTCTGTGTTTTTGATAGTAGCCATCCTAATGGGTGGGAAGTAGTATCTCATTGTGGTTTTGATTTGTATTTCCCTAGTGACTAACGATGTTGAGCATCTTTTCATGTGTTTATTGGTCACTTGAATGTTTTCTTTGGAGAAATGTCTATTCAAGTCTTTTGCCCATTTTTTTAATCCGGTTGTTGTTTTTCTGTGTTGCATTACGAGAATTCTTTATATACTGTGGATGTATAGCAAATTCATAAATAGCAAATATTTTCTATATTCTGCCATTCCATGGGTTACCTTTTTAACTCTGTTGATAGTGTCCTTTTATGCACAGAAGTTTTAATTTTGATGAAGTCCAACGGATCTATCTTTTTGTTGTTGCCTATGCTTTTGATGGTATATCCAAGAAATCATTGCCAACTTCAATATCATGAAGCTTTTACCCTATGCTTTCTTCTAAGAGTTTTATAGTTTCAGCTCTTACATTTAGAGTTAATTTTGAGTTAATTTGGATCCATTTTGAGTTAATTTTTATAGAAAGAAAGCTTTCTGTCTTTCACCGTTGAGTTTGTTGCTGGCTGTGGGTTTTTCACATATGGCCTTTATTATGGTGAGGTAATTTCCTTCTATTTCTAGTTTGTTGATGGTTTTTATCATGAAAAAGTGTTGAATTTCTTCAAGTATTGGATATTCCAATTTTATTATTTCCCTGATTGTAAGTAAGATTAATACTGGTTGAGGTTTCAGTTCTGTCTCCTAACTTAGGTTAACTTTTTATTATGTTAAGCTTTGTCTCAATTTCCAAATCCATCTGCTGTTAAAACTCCACCCTCTCTTATCACCACTCCCCCTTGCAGGCTTCTCAATGGGCTCCACAGTGCAGTCTCACACCAAAGGAATCTGGATGTGGTGTGTGCCCCATCCCGAGAAACGAAACCGTGTCTTAGTTCTGCTTGACACTGAGGGCCTGGGAGACGTGGAGAAGGTAAGGATTGAGGATTGCATTTTGGAATAAGCCCGTCGTCTCTGACTATTTTCTAGACTATTTAATGTTTCTTTAAATAGTTCTTTAATGTTTCTTTAAATAAGAACTTGTACTTAACCATAATATATCTTTTCATTTCTGTTTACATGTCATGAAACCAAGTTTAGCAACCAGGGGTCAGGAAAATATTCATAAGGCAGAATCCTTGCAGAAGAGCACAGTGGTCAGTAGACAATATTCTAATTATTAACAGCAGGCTGTAAGCTAACCCAGAGGCACAATGGTAGTGCAAATAAAATCAGTATCATGAGTCTTATCCTGCAGAGAACTTTAGTTAAAGATTTAGGTTCTGAAGCCCCATACCCTTGTGTTTAAATTTGAACTCTGTCACTACCTCAGTGACCTTAGCAAATTATTTGACCTGTTTAACCTCAGTTTTCGGATCTCTGAAATGGATGTAACAGATCTATATTTGCCCCATAGAATTGTTTTAAATATTTAATAAGATAAGTAATAGGAAGTATTGAGTGCATAATAATTGCTCAATAAAGTAGCTACAAAGGGGCCGGAACAGTGGCATAGTGGTTAAGTTTGCATGCTCCACTTCAGTGGCCTAGGGTTGGCAGGTTCAGATCCCAGGCACAGACCTACACACCGCCTGTCAAGCCATGCTGTGGCGGTGTCCCATATACAAAAGTAGAGAAAGGTTGTCACAGAGGTTAGCTCAGGGACAGTCGTCCTTAAGCAAAAAGAGGAAGACTGGCAACAGATGATAGCTCAGGGTCAATCTTCCTCACCAAAAAAAAAAAAAAAAAACAGCTACGAGTATTATTATTCTTACATAAGTCAAAATTTTGCTATAAAAAATAAGAGAAAATTTTAACATTAAATTATATTTAAGGTCTTAGACTGCCCAGCAACCTTGACTATTTTTTTGCCATGATCTGCCAATGATCACGAGAGGGCCTAGTAAAAATCAGTGTAACCCAAAAATGATAATCAGAAAACTATTCAAAGTCTGAGTCCTTTACTAACAATCATTTTTCTTTGGATTTGCGTTCCTCCTATAGGTCATTAGTCTAAAAAGACAGTCTAATTAAACGAGCATACTGTTACAAATACTCATTTGAAAAATGCCATGAGAATTAAACTTACTCCTGGCCCAAATGTGTTCTGACTTCCAGGGTGACGACCAGAATGACTCCTGGATCTTTGCTCTAGCAATACTCCTGAGCAGCACCTTCATATACAACAGCATGGGAACCATCAACCAGCAGGCCATGGACCAACTGCAGTATCCTTTTTGTGGTCCAGAACAGCACCAAAGTCAGAAGGAGAACTGTATTTAAAAAGCTGGCTGCCTGACTCTGAATCCTGGTGAATCAGGCACAAAAAGAGAAAACATAAAAGATCATTCAAGGGCATGGGAAAGATCTCATGTAGCTACCAAAGCATTGAGACCTGGGTTAAGAACAAAGATGAAATGAAGGTTTTGGAATATGTGGAACTAATATGGGATGGGGGGCACTGTTCTTTTCTGCCGGTTTCCTTAGTTCATTACTCAGCTACGTGACAGAGCTGTCAAATCGAATCAGGGCAAAATCCTCATCTGTTGATAATGAGGTTGAGGATTCAGCTGACTTTGTGAGCTTCTTTCCAGACTTTGTGTGGACGCTGAGAGATTTCTCCCTAGAGTTGGAAGTAGATGGACAACCCATCACAGCAGATGAGTACCTGGAGAATTCACTCAAGCTTAAGCAAGGTAAAGAGGACTTAGAATTGATAAATGGGAATGACAAAACACTAGAAACTATCCCTTTTTAGTTTTCTATTTACAGTTTTCTTATATTCATAGTTTTCTATTTATTCTCTGCTGGCTATTACTAAGAATTAATGCTTGTTTAATATCCAAATTAATAAATTTGATTTTAAATTATCTTCTACCCTGTGCTAAGAACAAGTTTCTTTTTCTTTCACCTTTCCCTGTGCTGTGATCACATTGATTTTATCTCCCTGCTTACGGCTTGTGATAGTGTAATTAACCAAAGAATGTGGAGTAGAATAGGCATTTACTTGAAGAAAATAGATTGAAGCATGAAGAGTGCACTAGTCCAGGGGTTGGTAAACTATGGCCCACAGGTAAATGATGGCCAGTCCAGCCTGCCAGCTGTCTTCGTAATTAAGGTTTTATTGGAATCATGCTATGCCCGTTCATTTATAGATTGTCTATGGGCTGCTTTCATGCTACGACAGCAGAACTGAGTACTTGGAAAAGAGACCTGGCTTGCAAAGCCTAAAATAGTTACTGTTTGGCCCTTTACAGAAAAAGTCTGCAAGCCCCTATATTAGGCAAAGTCCTACTTATCTTCCTCCAGGTACCAGTCAAAAAGATAAAAATTTTAATCTGCCCCGACTCTGTATCCGGAAGTTCTTCCCAAAGAAGAAATGCTTTGTCTTCGATCGGCCCACTTACCAGAAGAAGCTAGGCCAGCTTGAGATGCTGCATGATGATGAGCTAGAGCCCGAATTTGTGCAACAAGTTGCAGTCTTCTGTTCCTACATCTTCAGCAACTCCACAACTAAAACTCTTTCAGGAGGCATCAAGGTCAACGGACCTCGTGAGTCCTCTTCCCAGTCTTTACTCTCACTGTTAAGACTAAAGGAGGGTAGAATAACATCTACCTAGTTTCACCTTTGAAAAATGCAAATCTACTGCTATTATCGTGTTAAATTCTAGATGACAACAACATTTCTAATAGATTTTATTAGTCAAATTTCTTGGGTGAGAAAAGATAGGAAAGGCCAAAGGAAAAAAGGTCTATTGCTTAAAATTGCCCTAGTGAAGTGGACTTGACTGTCCAATGTGGTAGCCACCAGAAAATTGTGGCTATCTAAATTTAAATGTAAATTAATTAAATTAAAGAAAACTTAAAATTCTGATCACACACCTATATTTCAAGGGCTCATACCTACATGTGGTTAGTGGCTACCATACTGGACAGTACATATACAACACGTTCATCATCACAGAAAGTTCTCTGGGACAATGCTCTGCCAGAATAAACAAAATGGAGGACTCCTTTTGTTTGTTCCACAAGTATTGATCAAATGCTTACCATGGACCAGGGTTGATATAGACATAGATGAGAGAAGTACATTTCCTGTCCTAACGGTGCTTAGGGATAAAGTGGATACACTCAATGAACACAGGCCTATGCTATCTACAACAGAGGTTCTCAACCTTTGATGTGCATACATATCACTTGAGGATCTTGCCAAAGAGGTTCTAATTCAGTTGATCTGGGGCAGAGGCTGAGAGTCTGCATTTCTAGCAAGCTTTCAGGTGATGCTAAAGACATTGATGCTGTGAGGCAAATGGGTAGTAATGGACATCATCAGAATTACACACAATAGAATGTTTCCTCCCCCCACCTACAACAAACATCATCATTTTTTTCCACTTGTAGGTCTGGAGAACCTGGTGCTGACCTTTGTTGATGCCATCAGCCGTGGGGATCTGCCCTGCATGGAGAATGCAGTCTTGACCTTGGCCCAGATAGAGAACTCGGCCGCAGTGCAAAAGGCCGTGGCCCACTATGACCAGCAGATGAGCCAGAAGGTGCAGCTGCCCACAGAAACCCTCCAGGAGCTGCTGGACCTGCACAGGGCCAGTGAGAAAGAGGCCATCGAAGTCTTCTTCAGGAGTTCCTTCAAAGATGAAGACCATTTATTTCAAAAGGATTTAGCGGTAAATTTTTTCTCAAGTTTATATGGATAGAGTCTCAGAAAGCAAAGTACTACTAGAAAATGAAATGGATATTTATTTTGAGAGAAGCAATTCTGACTAGTCTTTAAAATGGGGATAACCACTATTTGTTATTATCATAATAACAAGAAACAATTTTATTATGATAGACTCCAGGTTTTAAAACAAATTTTCTTTCACAAATAAACTAATAATCTTCCCCATAATTCAATTAATGCATATAAGTAACAATGAGAGCTTCTAATCAAGTTACATGCCCACTGTTATCAAATTGATTTGACATTCTAGCCAAAAGCAAGAAAATTATAGTCATAGTTATCTTGAGCTGGCTTATGTTGAGCCACCTTTATTCCATAGGCAATCCTTTGTCCAATCTGAAAAGCAGAAGTTTATCTCTAAAGGTGTAGCATAAAGCTAGTAATCTCTGCTCTGAACTTCATCTCCAAGGAGAAAGGGACTTCAGAAGAAAGTCAGGATCAGGAAGAGGGATACGGTCCTGCTAGGTGCCTCTAAGTTTGCCTAGGAGTCATAAACGCTTTTTTTTTGAGAAGCCTTTCAAGAAATTCTGAGGTCAGGCTAACATCTTTTCCCTATCCTTTTTACTTCCTATTTTTACATTAAAGGACCAGCTAGAAAAAAAGTGGGATGACTTTTGTAAACAGAACATGAAATTATCATCAGATCGCTGCTCAGCTTTACTTAAGGATATTTTCAGTCCTCTAGAAGAAAACGTGAAGCTGGGGATTTACTCCAAACCAGGAGGGTATCGTCTCTTCATCCAGAAGACACAAGAGCTGAAGGAAAAGTACCTTCAGGAACCCAGGAAGGGAATACAGGTAACCAAGATTGTTCTGTTGATTCTGGTAAGCTGTTGACATGCCTCCTCGAAACACCAACGTCACCAAGTGTAATTGCACACAGATGTGCAATTATAGGACTGACAGCATTCACACTTTCATTCAATAATGTGCAGGGAGCCTGTTATACCAGATAGATCCTATGTGCTCGTCCAACAGAGTGCATTCTATTAACAATTGAGTTAAAAATTGTATTATCAGATTAATCACCAGGCTGTTATTGCAATCCACTATAACAGCCGGATCTTCACGTTGTAAGGGACAGAAACTCAATGATAGTCACTTAAACAAAAATAGTAATTCATCACTTTAGGCTTCAAACTGGCTTTAAGGACAGCTAGATCCAAGATTTCAGATAATGTCCTCATCATCTGTCTCTCTGTGGCTCCCCTCAACCTCATACTTCCCTCCCTCTGCCTCCTTTTCTCTGATCTGCTTTCTACATGATGGCTTCATGCTCCAGCAAGCTCACCCCATATGGAACCACAGCACCAACAGCTCCAAAATTACAGCCCTCAGTCTAAGAGAACAAAGCATCTATATCTCTATCAATCTCTTGTAAGGATTCTTCTTAGTAGCGTGCCATGATTGGCCAGTCTGGAGTGCGTGTCCACTCCTGTGACAGGAAATCTTGACCATCAGGCACACCAGAGCCAAAAGGAGCAATTCCTAGAGGAAAAGATGGTGGACAAATAGAAATAAGTGCCCACAGCCATTTCCTATTACTAACTCTATCATCTCTGGCTCCTAGGCTGAAGAGACTCTTCAGACATACTTGAAGTCCAAGGAGTCTATTAGTGATGCAATTCGACAGACAGACCAGGCTCTCACAGAAAAGGAAAAGGAGATTGAAGGTGAGGAGTGAGTCAGGAGACTAGATAACCTCAAAAGCTCTTAAAAGTTTAAATAATTTTGCTGGGATCCTTAAACTAGAGCAAGATGAGCAAAAATGCCTGTCCCTTGCTGAAGTCATTTCTGAGTAGGGCATATGCAGTCAGCAGCAACAATGACAGGTAAGTGTACAAGGAAGAAACACGCAACATGCTCACCCACATAAATTTTTCTCCTCCTTCTCCTCTTGACAGTGGAACGTGTGAAAGCAGAAGCTGCACAGGCTGCAGCAAAACTGTTGGAGGAAATGCGAATAAAGCATGGGCAGATGATGGCACAGAAAGAAAAGAGTCATCAGGAACATGTGAAACAATTGACTGAGCAGATGGAGAGGACTAGAGCCCAGCTGCTGGAGGAGCAGGAGAGGATTCTCGCTTTCAAACTTCAGGTATTTCATTACATTACCTTGAGGTTTCTGTTTTTCTGTTTTCCCTCCACTCTCCCTGATCACATCTTAGAGTTGCAGTGAGAACACGAAACCCGGAAGAAGGAACCTGCTTGCCGCTTGTACTTTTCAATTCTGTGTGCCTGCTTGACCTCGCCCTGCCTGTGTCCGGTTATTAAAAGATTTTATTTGGGGGCCGGCCCGGTGGCATAGTGGTTAAGTTCGCATGCTCCACATCGGCGGCCCAGGGTTTACAGGCCCGGTTACCGGGCACAAACCTACACACCACTCATCAGCCATGCTGTGGTGGCATCTCACATATAACATAGGGGAAGATTGGCACGGACGTTAGCTCAGGACCAATCTTCCTCACAGAAAAAAAAAGAGATTTTATTTGCAGTTCTGTCACATCCAGTCCTTTATCAGTATATCCTTCAATCAATGGTAGCTGCTTTCTGCTAGGCATTATAAAAATGTCTTATCTGTATTTCTAGCTTAATACAAGAACTTCTATGTCCCTATAACTTAAGAGAAAAAACAGAGGTTCAGAAAAGACTAAATAACTTTTATAGGGTCACGCATCTTGGTAAGATATCTGAACTGTCTTCACCACTTAGTGGGATCCACAGTGATTTCTCTTTTCTGTACACCTGGTATTACTTTAGCTCTAGGAGAACTTTTGTGAGCAGAGAGACACCCTGACTCTCAGATCTGTGTGACAGTCTGCCACTCCTACCTGTTTTCTATGTCCTGCTCCCAGTTTCTGTTGTGTTGGGAATTATGTGCAGAAATTCCGTATGATCAGTCTGGGGCCCTGATTTCCTTATCTATATTCTGCTACCTCCACCACCAAGTTGTGGAGACGTAGATCAAATTCCCTATCTAAGACTCAGATATTTCATCAGATTTTGGGAATCCTTTATTTCTATGTTACATATGTATGCATGTGCGTGTGTGTGTATGTGTGTATAAAAGTTCTATAATGCATAGATAAGACTTGAAACCAAACATATGAGTAAGATTGCCCACAAAGCTTGTGTAAAATTAATGAGGAAAAGATCAAGACCTGTAATTTAGGATCATAAATATACCTGGAGGTATAAGCCAAAAATCTCTCTTAGTTCAAGGAGATTTAGGTAAAGTAATCACAGAGCTAGGTTGCCCAAGAGAAAGTGTAACGAAGACTAAGGATAGAGAAAATTTCGAGAACAAATTAAATACTAAAAAAATCTATGAATGGGGAAACTAGATAGAAGTTAGAGATTTACTTAATGCTACACCTTATTCAGGCTCCATCTGTCCCTTTTTAGGAAAAACGCCGACTACTAGAGGAAGGATTCGAAAAGGAACGCAGACAACTTCAAAATGAGATACGCAACATCCAGAAGAGTATGGAAGAAGCAAGAGGGAGATGTGTCATAAGCTAAAGGCCTAAAGAATAGAGCTTTCCTGGTCACTCTTACCCAAGGCATAACTCAAGCTGTTTTAGAATTTGGAAAAATGTCACTACACTTGATAATAATTAGGTCTTGCATTTTTATAACACCAAAAATTTGCAAAGATATGCAGTACTATAATTGAAATCATGTCCATCTTCCTAACAATATTATAAATTGTATAACAATGATTTTACCTCTGTACCAACATAGGAGATATCATGAGCTGGGACCACTCAGGAGAAGCTTATTCTTCCAGATGACAACTAGTAGACAAATGGATCAAGAGCAAAGTCTTAGGTAAAAGTCTTGAGACATAGTTGGGCATCAGTTTGGCCAAGTGTACAATAGATTCCAATGTCCAGAACAATCATCCTAACTTCTTAGTGAAGACAAGGTACAGTTTTCCACTGTATCAAGACTGTAGAGTCTGTGAGCAGTGATGTGATTCCTGGACCCTGGGAGTGGAAAATCCTCACTGATGGGTTCTAACCTAAAGCCAACGATCTTATATAGAGATCTAGAATCTCTACAGAATTTCCATAGGAAGATGGAAGAAACAATTAGCATGAGTTGGGTCATAAACAAATGGGCTAAAAAAGGAAACTTTCCCTTTTTGCTCAATTCGCCCAGACTATAACTGTAATGGGACACTTTAAAACTTTAAATAATTGACACTGGACTAATAGTAACATGATGACAATTATGCATTGTGTATTTGTAGTAATGTATAATTCACAAAGATGGACATTAAATGATGACAGATAATGTGTTACAAAACTGAGATAACTTATTAGATTGTTTATAATCCTAAAGCATAAGCTATCTTTTCCCACTTTTTAACAGTCATACTTGAAAGCCTATTGATTTTCCCCAAAGAGAATATGGATTGTTTTAGACATTTTTTTTGACCAATAAAATAATGCTCTTGGTATTACTTAGTATATGTAGACTTCATCCTAATTATCAAAAGTCCTAGGTAAATGGTTGGTGTTTCTTAAAGCAATTATGAGTTATTTTCTTAATAATAAAATAAAATATGCTTCACTAGGCTTTTTATTTTTGATGTGGTTTTTTTAAGCTTTCACCAAAAATAAGACTTTAGTTTTCATAGCAATGGTTGGCTAACTTTGCTGTAAAAGACCAGATAGTAACTATTCATGGCTTTGTGGACCATACTGTCTGTCTCAGCTGCTCAACTCTGCCATGTAGTACAACAGCAGTCACAGAAAATACATAAATGGATGGGCCTGGCTGTGTTCCAATATAACTTTATTTTCGAAAATAGGTGGAGCCCACAAGCCATAGTTTGCAGAAACACTGGTCAAAGTTCGATGCATCTGCTTTATCTTGCTTACATTGTAAGGAACATATGGATTAGATTGTATGTGTTAGGATTGTGATAATAATTATGCAGTGTTTCAAAATATTACATGATGAGAGAAAAGCAGGGAAGCAGCTAATGCCATTAAATCCACATTAATAAACCTGCTTTTTCTGATTGTGTTAGGACATTTTATTCCATTGAACCCCCTTCCCTCCCATCAGATGGAGAATGCCTCCTTCCACAGTTGACTACATGTGGCTAAGCAGTATTTCTTTACTTGAACACTAACTTGATAGGGGACCAGGTGAAACACAGCATATTAGATGGAGTGTTTAGATATAGATGTGTTTTGTATTTTCTTTTCCAAGCTGCACTGCAACAAAGGAGTAAATAAAATACATTTTTATTACTTGAAGAAACTTCATGGTAGAAAAGAATAACTCTGTTTTCAAATCAAATAGTGGTTTCTTCATTAACCGTTTAAAAACAGGGAGATTGAAACCAAGCAAAATTCAGTAACTTCCTTCCTAGCTTGGGAGCATGAGTCTATACCAGATTCCAAATCATCTGACTTCTGGTTTAGTGCTTTTTTCTGCAATATCTACAGATAGACAATAAAATAATGCTCTCTCTTTCTAGGGAGGCATGTTGCTTTCAACAGTGGTCTTCAATCCACCTGTGCATTAAAATCAATTTATTAAATATAGATTCCCTGGCTCCTACCCTTCCCCTGACTTTCTGATACAGTAGATCTGAGATGGGTCATTGAGTGCTACAAAGGCAAGAAAAGGGCAATTCAAGGTTACACACTTTCAGTCTGGCAAAGCTACCACGTGTTAGCGCCTACTTTTGTTGACACTTATGATATTCCTGTGTCAAAATTCTTTTCAGCCTAGAGAAGTATGTCTTCTCTTGTTTTAACTGACAGGTTGTTACTTTTCCTTCTATGGGTTTAGTGAAGGAAATATAAACTCCCTTGATCTACAAGGAAAGAACATGCCAGGAAATTTGATCCTGACAAAACAGTAGAACTCCCTCAGTGAAAGTGCCCTACACACCTCCAGGGTCAATAATCAATTAGGCCAATGAAAATGTATTCACTGAAAAATAAACACATGCATAAAGATTTACGAAATCTTTTTAATATTTGATATACAAATAGACAAACTAAAAATCATCATTATTACCACTTTACATGCATAATTTCAACAACTTAGATGAAATGGAGCAATTTCTCAAAAAGCACAAACTACCTAAACTCACACAAGGTGAAATAGAAGACCTGAATTGTCCTGTAACTTCTAAAGAAATTTAATTTGTAGTGAAATAAAAAATTCTGAAGTGACATCAGCAAGATGGAGAAGAAGTCCCAGCCCTCATCCCTCCACAGAAACACAAATAAAACAATGTCCTTTGGGCCAAAATACCTTTATGAGACCTCTCGAATCCACTTAAGAATTTGCAACACCCCAAGTGAGCACAAAACTGAGAAAAACCTCTTTGAAATGGCTAAAAATAGCAGTTGTACTTTATACGTGTCAGTCCCTCCGTCAAGCTGAAACAGCTCAGCACCTACAGAAATCCACTCAGCCCACAATTTCTCCCTTGATAAAGAATGAGTGAAGCATGCATCCGACATTCCTAGCCTTTCCTGGTGCTGCCCAAAAGACCTACTTCTGTCTTCCCTCACTCAAAGCACTGAGACAACCAGTACAGTTAGAATGCCCGTGGGCAGCCAAGAACAAAGAAAAGGGGCAGGAGTTCTCAGCAGCCTGCACGGCTCTATGGGATTGAGAGAAGGTGACCATCAATTCTGTATAGAAGAAGAAAGGAACAGAGAAGGAATACTAAAACACTGAGAAAAAAAAAAGTTAAAAAATGGCAGTAAGTACATACTTATCAATAGCTACTTTAAACGTGAATGGACTAAATGCTCCAATTAAAAGGCATAGGGTGGCTGACTGGATAAAAAAACAAGACCCATATATATGCTGCATACAAGAGACACACTTCAGACCTAAAGACACTCACAAACTGAAAGTGAAGGGATGGAAAAAGATACTCCACGCAAATGGCAATGAAAAGAAAGCTGGGGTAGCAGTACTCATATCAGACAAAATAGACTTTAAAACAAAAACTGTAAAAAGAGACAAAGAAGGGCATTACATAATGATCAAGGGAACAATCCAACAAGAGGATATAACACTTGTAAATATCTACGCACCCAATGTAGGTGCACCTAAATATATAAAGCAATTATTAACAGACATAAAAACAGAAATAGACAGTAACACAATAATAGTAGGGGACTTTAAGACTCCACTTACACCAACGGAGAGAGCATCCAAACAGAAGATCAATAAGGAAACACTGGCCTTAAACGACACACTAGAACAGATGGACCTAGTAGATATATACAGAGCATTCCATCCAAAAACCGAAGAATACACGTTCTTTTCAAATGCAGATGGAACATTCTCAAAGATTGATCACATATTAGGCCATGAAACAAGTCTCCATAAATTTAAGAAGATTGAAATAATACCAAGCATCTTTTCTGACCACAACAGTATGAAACTAGAAATCAACTATAGGAAGAAAATCAGAAAAGCCACAAATACGTGGAGATTAAACAAAATGCTATTGAACAACGACTGGGTTAACGAAGAAATCAAAGTAGAAATCAAAACATACCTGGAGGCAAATGAAAATGAAAATACGACATGCCAGAATTTATGGGATACAGCAAAAGCAGTTCTAAAGGGAAGTTTATAGCAATACAGGCCTATCTCAAAAAACAAGAAAAATCTCAAATAAACAATCTAACAATGCACCTAAAGGAACTGGAAAAAGAAGAACAAAGCCCCAAATCAGTAGAAGAAGAGAAATCATAAAAATCAGAGCAGAAATAAATGAAACAGAGACCAAAAAATCAATAGAAAAATTAATAAAACCAAGAGCTGGTTCTTTGAAAAGATCAACAAACTTGACAAACCTTTAGCTAGACTCACCAAGAAAAAAAGAGAGAAGGCACAAGTAAGTAAAATCAGAAATGAAAGAGGAGAGGTTACAACAGACACCTCAGAAATACAAAAGATTATAAGAGAATACTATGAAAAGCTATATGCCAACCAATTCGACAATCCTGAAGAAATGGATAAATTCTCAGAATCATACAACCTTCCAAAACTGGATCAAGAAGAAGTAGAGAATTTCAATAGACCAATCACCAGTAAGGAGATCAAAGCAGTAATCACAAACCTCCCCCAAAATTAAAGTCCAGGACCAGATGGATTCCCTGGTGAATTCTACCAAACATTCAAAGAAGACTTAATACCTATCCTTCTCAAACTCTTCCAAAAAATTGAGGAGGGGGGGAAGCTCCCTAACTCATTCTACAAAGCCGACATTACCCTGATACCAAAACCAGACAAGGACAACACAGAAAAAGAAAATTACAGGCCAATATCACTGATGAACATCGATGCAAAAATCCTCAACAAAATACTAGCAAATCACAACAACAATACATTAAAAAGATTATACACCATGATCAAGTGGGATTTATTCCAGGTATGCAGGGATGGTTTAACATTTGCAAATCAATCAACGTGATACACCACATTAATAAAATGAAGACTAAAAATCACATGATCATCTCAATAGATGCAGAGAAAGCATTTGATAAGATACAGCATCCATTTATGATAAAAACTCTGAATAAAATGGCTATAGAAGGAAAGTACCTCAACATAATAAAGACCATATATGAGAAACCCACAGCTAATATCATCCTCAATGGTGAAAAACTGAAAGCTATCCCTCTAAGAACAGGAACCAGACAAGGATGCCCACTGTCACCACTCCTATTTAACATAGTACTGGAAGTCCTAGCCAGAGCAATCAGGCAAGAGAAAGAAATAAAAGGGATCCAAATTGGAAAGGAAGAAGTGAAACTGTCACTATTTGCAGATGACATGATTTTATATATAGAAAACCCTAAAGAGTCCACCAGAAAACTTTTAGAAGTAATAAACGAATATGGTAAAGTTGCAGGATACAAAATCAATATACACTAACAACGAAGTAGCAGAAAGAGAAATTAAGAATACCATCCCATTTACAATTGCAACAAAAAGAATAAAATACCTAGGAATAAACTTAACCAAAGAGGTGAAAGATCTGTACACCGAAAACTATAAAACATTTCTGAAAGAAATTGAAGAACACACAAAGAAATGGAAAGATATTCCGTGCTCTTGGATTGGAGGAATTAACATAGTTAAGATGTCCATACTTCCTAAAGCCATCTATAGATTCAATGCAATCCCTATCAAAGTTCCAACAACATTTTTCACAGAAATAGAACAAAGAATCCTAAAATTTATATGGAACAACTAAAGACCCCGAATAGCTAAAGGAATCCTGAGAAAAAAGAACAAAGCTGGAGGTATCACACTCCCTGATTTCAAAATATACTACAAAGCTATAGTAACCAAAACAGCATGGTACTGGCACAAAAACAGACACACAGATCAATGGAATAGAATCGAAATCCCAGAAATAAACCCACACATCTATGGACAGCTAATCTTTGACAAAGGAGCCAAGAACATACAATGGGGAAAAGAAAGTCTCTTCAACAAATGGTGTTGGGAAAACTGGATAGCCGTATGCAAAAAAATGAAAGTAGACCCTTACCTTACACCATACACAAAAAGTAACTCCAAATGGATTGAAGACTTGAATGTAAGACCTGAAACTGTGAAACTTCTAGAAGAAAACATAGGCAGTACGCTCTTCAACATAGGTCTTAGCAACATCTTTTCAAACACCACGTCTGACCGGGCAAGAGAAACAATAGAAAAAATAAACAAATGGGACTACATCAAACTAAAAAGCTTCTGCACAGCAAAGGAAACCATCAACAAAACGAAAAGACAACCTAACAATTGGGAGAAGATATTTGCAAACCATACTTCTGATAAGGGCTTAATCTCCAAAATATATAAAGAACTCATGCATCTCAACAAGAAAAAAACTACCAACCCAATTAAACAGTGGGCAAAAGACCTGAACAGACGTTTCTCCAAAGAAGATATACAGATGGCCAACAGACACATGAAAAGATGTTCAAAATCACTAACTATCAGGGAAATGCAAATCAAATCTACAATGAGCTATCACCTCACGCCCGTCAGAATGGCTATAATTAACAAGACAGGAAACAACATATGTTGGAGAGGATGTGGAGAGAAGGGAACTCTCATACACTGCTGGTGGGAGTGCAAACTGGTGCAGCCACTATGGAAAACAGTATGGAGATTCCTCAAAAAATCAAGGATAGAACTACCATATCATCCAGCTGTTCCACTGTTGAGTATCTATCCAAAGAACTTGAAAACACCAATTTGTAAAGATACATGCACCCCTGTGTTCATTGCAGCGTTATTCACAATAGCCAAGACTTGGAAGCAACCTAAGTGCCCATCAAGGGACGAATGGATAACTGTGGTATATATACACAATGGAATACTACTCAGCCATAAGAAACGATGAAATCCAGCCATTTGTGACAACATGGATGGACATTGAGGTATAATGCAAAGTGAAATAAGTCAGAGGGAGAAGGTCAAATACCGTATGATTTCCTTCATTAAGTAGTAGATAATAACAACAATAAACAAACACACAGGGACAGAGATTGGATTGGTGGTTACCAGAGGGGAAGGGGGGAGGGAGGAGGGTGAAAGGGATAATTCAGCACATGTGTGTGGTGATGGGTTGTAATTAGTATTTTGGTGGTGAACATGATGTAATCTATGCAGAAATAGAAGTACAATGATGTACACCTGAAATTTTTACAATGTCATAAACCAATGTTACTGCAATAAACAAAAAATTAAAAAAAAAGTGATTAGAATGATTCTAGTGATGAGATTACATCATAGAAAACTCAGCTATCAAAAATTTGTGTATATATTTTATATAAGCTTCTGATCTATCAGCTAGCTACAGTGTCTGATAGTGATATAAGTATCACAGGTTTACTCCCTTTAAAAATTTTTCTTTTATCCTGTAGCATGTTTTTGGCCCAGAGGAGACTCTGCTCCCTTGGCAGTAGAACTAAATTCCTGAAGACAATTTATTCTTCAAAAATCCACGGACTCTCTACTTCTGCTGTAGGTATTGCTTAATCCCTTACAGATTAAATATTGTACATATTCTTCGATATGTCAAAAAAAAGATGCAATTTATCAGATACTTTATAAGTATTTTATTGGAGGGAATATTTCTGTTTTATAAGCTGAAGTCATCTCTTTCATTGGCCAGATCTGACATTCGCTGAGCAACTGCTTGCCTGTCTCTTTATCAGGCGTACTGCTGGGCATTGTGTATTCATTATCTCATTTTATCTTTACAAATCTCTTCAAGTTATGAATTGTTATCTTCCTGTTTTACGAAGGAGAAAGTGGAAGCTTAGATAGGTTTAGTAACTTGCCCAAGGTGCCACAGCTTGTAAGTGGCATAACCAAAATAGCACACTCACCCCTGTCTAGTTCGGTCATGGCTGGCTCTGTCTA
This sequence comes from Diceros bicornis minor, assembly GCF_020826845.1. Classification (NCBI taxonomy): domain Eukaryota; kingdom Metazoa; phylum Chordata; class Mammalia; order Perissodactyla; family Rhinocerotidae; genus Diceros; species Diceros bicornis. Next base: position 25,063,982 of record NC_080743.1, read on the forward strand.
CTCAAGAAAAGATATTGCAGTGGCTATAAGTGCAGGCCCCGTGACTTCCAGTTTATGGGAAAGACGGCAGATTGAGGGCCAGGTTATGTGACGTGGAAAAACAAACAAATTCAGAATGTGGGTCATAACCACAGGATAGGTAACTGACCCAGTTTCTTCAACAAATCAGTGTCATGGGGAAAACGTGGGAGGGGGTGTTTCAGAGGGCTGCTCCAGGATGAAAAGAATCCTAAGAACCACAACCACCAGCACGATGTGTGGACCTTGTTGAGGGACTTGATCCAATCAATCAACGTGTAAAAAGATATTTTTAAAGACGACCAGAGAAATACGAATGTGGATTGGATATTAGATGATACCAAAGAATTATTGTTAATTAATGTGATAATGACATGGAAGTTCCATAATATTTTTTAGAGCTATCTGCCAAGTATATAGGGGTAAAATGACTTAAGGTCTCGGATTTGCTTTAAAACCACTCAGCAATAAAAAGATAAAAAGTAAAAGGGAAGAGATTAAGCAAAAGAGGCAAAATCTTGATAATTATGAATCTGGGTAACGTGTATATGAGTGTTTTATATTATGTTGAATCGTATGAAATTGTCCTTTTTGTAGATCAAAAAAATGGGTGAATATTGGCAGTTTCAAATTGTTCAACCTAATTCTAGTCTCTCAACTTTTATGTAGGTTTGAAATTTTCACAAAAACCATCATCAATTTCTTCCTTTATACGTAGATATTATGATTTCTGACCCCTTAAATATCTTGAGTTGTATCTCCTCGTTCAGGCTACTACCTTCGTTCAGGCCCTCCTCCAGACAGAGAAGTTGGTTGAAACCAAGGAAGTGGGTGCAATCACCTAGGGTGATCACATAAGGCCATGGTACTAAATTAAGGCTGCTTGTGTGCAGATTTATTATCTGCAGAGCTCTGTTAGAATGTACATGCCCAGGACCCATCCTAAGAGAAATCTGATTCGATAAATAAGTATTCTTCCTGCTGTTAGGCAAATGATAAAAGCAGACTGATCAGTGGTATCAAGAGTAGTGGTGATAAGTTTAAATCAAGAAAGACTTAATAGAACCAGCCAGACTACTTACTGTCAACCTGTTTTTTCACTAGAAAGTTATTCTCATCCACAACATCGTTAATATTGAAACTTACCATAAAAGTTACCTCTGAGGAAGGAAATATAATGGGGGATGGGCTGCACTTTATCTGGATCATTTGCTTTGTTTACAAAAAACATTTTTATTGCTTTATAACTTTAAATAAATAATATTTTAAATGTTAAGGAAAAAAATTACCGCTATATAGCAAGAAAAGAAACAAGAGGGACCCAGGATGAGAATCACTACCTGTCCCCTATTTTAGCACCTAGATCTTAAAGGCTTAGAAACTGGGAGATAGAATTTATATTATCCTCTGGTGCCAGAAAGCCAGAGAATGAATTAATAGATAGATGAGAGAGAGCCAGACAGAGAGAGATGGAAGGAAGGGAGGGAGGAAGCAAGGAAAGAAGGAAGGAGTAATTGTTGATGAGAGGTCTCATGGAGCACCAACTCCTGCTACCTAACAAAGTCAGCGTTTGTTAGTCTAGTCTTCATTTAAAGTTTAGTCATTCAGATTACAGTTTGTAGCCCATTGGTTTTCTACCCTTCTTCCATTAATCTGTTGTCTGCATATCCTCAAAATAGCCTTCCATTTCCATTTCAATAAAATTTTTGTGATTTTTAGAATGCTGATGTCTAAGGCTTGTAAAACAGTGAGTGAGAACTTTCTCTCTATTCCCTAATATCGTGTGTTATTCAGGGCTAGGGACTCTGGTGGTGACCTACGTAAAGGCCATCAACAGTGGAACAGTTCCTTGTCTGGAAAATGCAGTGATCACTCTGGCCCAGTGTGAGAACTCAGCAGCCGTGCAGAAGGCAGCCGACCACTACAGTGAGCAGATGACCCAGCAAGTGAGGTTGCCCACAGTCACGCTCCAGGAGCTGCTAGATGTGCATGCAGCCTGTGAGGGGGAAGCCACTGCAATCTTCGTGAAGCACTCCTTCAAGGATGACAAGCAGGAGGTCCAGAAGAAGCTCCTGGTAATGTGCCTTAGCAGATGTCCTTCCTGATTCCTGTTCTTCCAGGATGATCCTAGACTCCCCCTTTTCACTCCATGATTCATTGCTCCTCACCATACAAGAAGCTCAGATTCTTGTGAGTGACAGGGCTCTTAAGGCTACAGTCCATCCTTTTTCTAAAAGATTGGTTAGTTATTTTCTAATATGGAAAATCAAACTACCATGTGCTTTTTGTTTGTTTGTTATGCATTAAGTCCATTTCCACTCCTAGTGACCCTGTGTACCACAGGTCAGAACCCTGCCCAGTCTTCCTGTGCCGTGCTCCCGTGTTCCAGGCTCCATCAGACAATGCTCCACTGCTATTCATTGGGTTTTGATGACCAATTTTTTTTTGGATGTGGGTGGCCAGGTCCTTCTTTGTAGTCTACCTTAGGGCAAGCAGTGCAAGCAACAACACACACATTAGCTCACAGTTCTTCAGGTCATGTCCCAGCACAAGGTGTATGGGTGCTCTGCTCAGTGTACCACAAGCTGAAAACAAGGTTCAGATGGGCTTATATTATCATATGGAGGCTCTGGGGAGCACTCTCTTCACCTTCAAGCCAGCAATGGCGTGTTGTATCCTTCTCTTGTTTCTAATCGCTCTGACTACCTTCTCTGCCACCAACTGGAGAATACTGCTTTAAAGGGCTCATGTGATTAGGTCATGCCCACCTGGGTAATCTCCATTTCTTAAAGACACCCTGTGCCATATAACATAATCTAATCATGGGATTAATATTCATGGTATTCACAGACCCAGGGACTATGTGGAGTGTGGACACCAGGGGAGAGAACTCTTGAAGGACATCATAACTCTACTCACCATAGGCACCTTCACCAAAAGTTTGTCTTTGAGTCTGTTTTTGACCATCATACAAGTTACAAAAATCTCTCCATTTGTGTGAAAGAAAGCCAACTGGCTTGTAATTTACAAGTACAGCAAAAAAATTCTGCTTTTATATTTTTGCACACTCACCTCACTAGAAAAAATTCATGAAAGATTCAAAACTCTGTTGAAAGACCACTTAATTCATTAGTGGCAGGTGCTTTGCTCTGTTGTTAGTGTGGTGGAGTCAGTTCTGACTCCTAGCAACCTTATGTACAGCGGAGCAGAACTCTGCCTGTTTTTTCGCACCATCCTCTCACCTTCCAGCACTATATCAGAAAATGCTCCGCTGCTATTCATAGGGTTTTCATGGCTAATTTCTTCAGAAGTGGTGGCCAGGTCCTTCTTCCTAGTCTGTCTAGTCTGGATGCTCCACTGAATCCTGTCCACCACGGGTGACCCTGCTGGTATTTGAAATACCAGTGGCATAGCTTTCAGCGTCATAGCAACACACAACCGCCGCAGCATGACAACCAACAGATGTGTGCTGTGTTTCCCTGACTGGGAAACGAACCCAGGCCACAGCAGTGAGAACCCCGAACCTTAACCACAGACAACCAGGGCTGGCTTGGTGATTTGCTATGTATATATCTTTATCCATAGCAACCGAAGTTTGCAGAGCAAAGTCAACTTCTAGTCATATTGAACTTTCCGTTGCTCATTGTCGATAGATGGATCACTGTTAATCGTACTACTATTAAAGTAACCATGGATAATATTGTATTTCATATTTGAAAGATGTTAAGAGAGTAGTTCTTAAAAGTTCTCATCAAAAGAAAAAACATTTTTTGTAACAATGTAAGGAAACATGTTAACCAGACTTCTTATGGTGATCCTTTGGCAGTAAATACAAACATCAAATCAGTATGTTGTACACCTGAAACTGATCTAATATTATAAGTCAATTGTACCTCAATTAAAAAATCGAAAAGGGGGGCCAGCCCAGTAGTGTAGTGGTTAAGATCGCGTGCTCTGCTTTGGCGGCCCGGGATTCGCAGATTTTGATCCTGGACGCCGACCTAAGCACCACTTATCAAGCCATGCTGTGGCAGGCATCCCACATATAAAGTAGAGGAAGATGGGCATGGATGTTAGCCCAAGGCCAATCTTCCTCAGTAAAAAGAGGAGGATAGGCAACAGATATTAGCTCAGGGCTAATCTTCCTCACCAAAAAAAAAAAAAAAGTGAAAAGCAACCATGGAGTTAATGTCTACCAACCAATAGCCTGAGCCCAATGGAATTAAGGGACTTTCCACAGGTCACATAGAGAGTTGGTCTGAACTAGGACTAAAACAAGCCTCCTGACTCCCAGTCTATTATTCTGGGTCCTAGTAGTTCCTGATGATATCAGACTGCTTCTTCTAAGAGGATCACAGTTGGACCTTCCCTTCTAACAGCTTCTTTCTATTGGATTTCTCCATATTTCCCTGTCAGGGTACCATAGAGAAAAAGAAGAAGGATTTCTTGCTGCAGAATGAAGAGGCATCTGTCAAATATTGCCAAGCTGAGCTTAGGCAGTTTTCAAAGCCCCTGCTGGAAAATATTTCCAGAGGAACTTTCTGTGTGCCTGGAGGACACAGTCTCTACTTAAAAGCAAGGAAGAAGGTTGAACGGGACTATGAGCTGGTGCCCAGGAAAGGAGTCAAGGTGAGAAATAAGGGGAGTGGGGACAAACAGCAGAGGGAGTCAGAGGGTCTTTGGTGGTTCTTTTGAAAATCTCAGACCACAGCACCATTTGTGGAGAGAAAGTAGAGCATGGCAATATCTCTACATTTTTAGCTTTTATCTCCACAATTACTTAGAATCTCTTAAATGAACCAGAAATATTTCTTCCCAAAGATAGAATTTATTATAGAACTCCAGATGAAATATAACATTTCTGTCATTTAGCAGATAATGTAATAGTTTTTGTGCTCAGGATAGGGGATACGTATTTAAGAAACAATGTTGTTCTCCAGAAGCTTTTGATCTTAGCTGAGAAGCACAAATAGTCAATTGGATATGGTGAGATAATGGTTATCATACAGGTATACATTGAAGATGATGGTGATGATGGTGATTGTAATGCTGATGGCTGACGTATACAGAGCATTCACTTCCTAAATTAAGTGTATTCTTAGATCCTGTGTGTGGATTATCAATTTAATTCTCAGAATAATATTAATTAGGTACTACTGTCTTACCCATTATAAAATTCAGATATATGATGCTCTGAGAAGTAAATAAGTTGCCTAAGAACACACAGCCATCAAATGGTAGAGCTGGTAGGGCAGCTCTATGTACTTGGCAGCCATTCAAAACTCAGAAGAAAGTTTAGGAAAGCTTCCTGGAAGAGGAGGTAGGAGTTACAAGTTGAAGTATCAATAAATGATATTCTAGTCAAGAAAGGGTAGATGGGCATCTAGTCAGGAGAAAAAGAATGTGCACATCTTGCAAGTGATGGAGGGTATGTGTCGGTAGAACTGCACTTGAATGTGGTTGTCTGTAACCTGGGGTGGTGGCAGGTGGCCTCATTAGGAGAGGCAGCTAGAGAGCTAGGAAAGAGGCTGCTGTAGAGAGTTTTCATAACTCACTAAAAAGCTTGGACTTAGTTTAGGCCACTAAAGAAAAGGAACCACTGTGGGATCCTAAGAAGGGTAAAGAACTTACAGGGTTTGATTTGTGATTTTATTGAACAATAATTTCCCCAGCAAGAGACAAGATCTTTATTGCCTGACAAGTCTTCACTCCCTGTTGTTTCCTCAGGCGAACGAGGTCCTCCAGAGCTTCCTGCAGTCACTGGCAGCAATAGAGGAATCCATCCAGCAGGCAGACAGAGCCCTCACTGAGGCAGAGAAGGTCATGGCAGGTACAGGTTTAGGGCTTGGCTCACAGCGGGGTGGGTAGGTTCCTGCAGTGCCCTCTGACAGGTGTGAGAGCAAAACTCTCCTGAAACAAGGAGCTTCCTCTCCTCTGCAACGCACCCTCTGCTATATCTGAAAATCACCAAGGGAGTTTGGGTCGCTCCTACAGCCAATCAGTGCCTTTCCATCACATTCTGAAATGTGCGTTTCCTGGTGTGGCTCCTAGGAGAATTCAGAGATTCCACCCTGCCATTTTAAAGTAATTTTAGTTTCTGAGCTCAGGTGGGTACAGCTCGGCATAACTGTTATTTGCTTCCCTTTGTAAAACCGTTGTGGAACAGCTGAGCGTGCCAAGAATCAGGCAGCTGGGAAGGAACTAGAGCAGCTAAGACAGGAACTGAGGAAACTGCAGCAAAAAAGGGACGATCAAAAGAGAATCTTCAAAGAATGTATAGCCCGACAGAAAGAGAAGGAGAAGGAAAGAGAAAAGCATCAGAGACAGCGGGAAGGGACGCAGAACAAGTGGAAGGTAAGTCTGCACAGAGCCTGGGCAGTGCCTGATGGAGAAACCCTAGTTCCTCAGGAAGGGAAGAGCAAAGATTTTAACCAAAGTCATGATCCTGGGGGGAAATCCAAAAAGCATATGATTTACTGAAATTTCAGATAAATTTGGATTATGCTGAAGCTCTAAATCGAAAAAACTCCAACACCTTCTGTAGCGTTAGAGTTTGGGAGGTACAAATAACATGCCCCAGGCTCCCAGACTGCTGTTTGTGTGATAGGGTCTCATTGTGTCCCCAAGTGAATAGGACCTTAGTCCTCTAGTCCTTAGCATGCTTGATACAATCATCAAAGAGACCTGAAATAGATCCATATGGTCTTGAGAGTATCATATTGTGCCTGATAGGAAAGATGGGATGCTGAAAGCTCTAAAACTGGATGCACTTGCTTCCAGGTCTGCTGGACTCATTGTGTACACCTAGAGTAAAATGCATTCTTTGTCCCAACATTGAGCTTGATAACCAGTGTTCTATAGAGAGTCAGCAATTTCCATCGTTAGAAATGTGTCGTCATGCTACCTCTGTGGAACTGAGAATTCATTAGAATTAAACCTATATTACACCTCAAAGTTCATCTTTAGAGCTGGAACACATTACTAGAAGAGTTGTCAGGCGTGACGTAGGCCCAACTCCTTTCCTCCTCCAGTGAGGTGTTGCTGAGGGATCATAGGAAGGTGTAAACCGTGGGTACTCCCACTATTCAGCTCCAAACATGTGGAAATGTTGGACAGACTCATCAAAGAGCATCTAAGGAGATAGAGAAATAGACACACGTGCTTAGCTGCTGAGGTTGTTAAATACAAAACCCTGATAATTGTGGATTTTCAAAAGTAGACTCTTCTTTTTACAGGACCAAAGTGAAGGATTTAAAAAGAAATCTCAGTTCAATAACAACGGAAATCAACCAAAAAAAGAGAATGGAAATGGTACAAACGATTGCCCTTTAGTGGTTTTAGTGATCCTTCCTATAACTGTGATGTGTATGGTATGCCTGAGACTTCTTGCATTATGACTGTAATGATGAAATTTCTCCCCTAAATATGCTGAAAATCCCTGTTAAGTACAGTATAAAAGGCTTCTTATGATTCCACAAGCTGGACATATTCTCTTGACTCTGGGTATTTGCACACAGGACACAAACTTCTTTAACCATCCCAGCTCCTCACCCTGGACCCTTGATTCGCTCACCTCCATTCCTCCTTACGGTCTCCTATTTCCTGACTTTCTGAGATTGGATGAGGTGTCCCTCCTCTGTCCCGCCAGTGTGCCATGTTGTCCCTCCTACCATAGCACTTTTTATATAATTGTAAAATTGAAATGACCAGTTGCAGCTGTCTCCCCTACAGCCTCACGATCTCAACTACTTGATCTTCGTCGTCTTATCTTTAGCATCTACCACCAAGTCCACCACTTAAACAACAGATGTTCAAAAAATGTGGTTGATTATACATGAGCTACCATCCTAGAGGACCATAAATTACCATGTCCTCATGATATTAACTGTTCTCTAGGTTCTCATAATAAAGGAGTCAGTCATAGGAACTAGCGCAGAAGGGACTCATTGAGGCAGAAAGGACATGCACGCTCACCTAAACCTGCTGCCCTGTTTTCTCTGGGGGCTAGACACTCCATGTGCTCTGGTTCCTCAAGCTTCTCTCCCGTGACAGTTATCCAGCAAGGAAGTGAACATCTTTGGCTTACTGCAAAATTGTGATATTTAAAATAGTAAAAAAAGAGCCATTATCTTGCAGACCTTTCATTTCCACCATAATTCGTCTATTCATTCAAGGAGCTTCTGTAAATAAAACTGTGCTTTTGATATGAGGGCCAATTTCTCATTGAACATCATACCCACAGGCTGACAGAGTGATAAAATCTATAGGCACAGCTCTGCCTCCTTGGAGACTGTGAGTTCATTCTCAGTTGTCTTACATTTTTCCCAGCCAAAGCCACGGGAATGGGAATGAGAGGTCTGCCGCTGACCCGGTTCCCAAAGACCCCGTGGTGTCACCAGAGGAGTGCTCTGAATACTGTATGTCTGGATGGTCTACTAAAGGGGATGAGGGGGCAATGATGAGTACTGGTACTCCATCAAATCTCCCCAACACACGTGACCAGCCATGCAAAAAAGAAACAGTGAACACGAGACTGTTGACATGAAATAATCATAGTTTAGACCCAAAAAAGGGACCAGGGTGAGTAAAGGACAATAAAAGCAGAGTAAAACTCACTTTCAAGTTCCCTTATAAGTTGTCATCTGTTGGAATAAAGTTTGTATACATCTCAAGATAAGGCTCCAGGAAAAAGTTTCCTCCAAGCCTTGAAAATTGATAAATAATTATTAAATTATAAGAATCAAAGATTTATACAAGTCTTTTTTCAATAATTCTGTAGGAAGGCAGTTTCACAACCATTCTTTCATGTAGTATTTGGTACAGTAAGAAGTGAGCTGCTTTGGTCATCTCTGCACCCCTTTCTCCACTCCCTTAGATTTGTCTATAGCGTCTCTCATGAGTGTTACTCTCTCACCTGTTAGCTTAGTATTGTATAGTCCTCACAGAATTTATTTATGTAGGAAACTCTTCAGTGTACAGAGAGGATGGGATGCAGGAACTTGTTAGAAATGCAAAGAAAAATATAGAAGAGTTCTCTCCAAGAACACAGGACATAGGTTAAGGAAGCAAGAAGACTGACAAGACAGTGTCAGGTGGTCTCCTCTGGCCTCTTCAGACTCAGGTTAAATTCTGCCAGTTATGTGTACATTGACTATAACAAAGAGCAAGAACGTTGAAACAACCAGTCTGCAGCCTGCAGATGTCCTTCTCTGTGAGGCAAGGCTCGCTCCATGGTGGATGCAGGAGCTTCTGTGGCAGGTTCTCTGACTCTGAAGTTATATCAAGGACTGGGTCCTCTCTGAAGTGGGGAGAAGCAGGGCAACAGGTGCAAGCCCTGGAACACGCACAGCTGGCAGGGGCAGGTGACCTGGCCTGCCATACAGTATGTCTTGTTCATACCAGGATACTGGGACCTGTTCGATTCTCGTAACCCATCCCATATCTTTGTTTGTTTTTGTGAGGAAGATCAGACCTAAGCTAACATCCATGCCAAACTCCCTCTTTTTCTTTTTCTTTTTTGTTTTTGTGCCGAGGAAGACTGGCCCTGGGCTAACATCCGTGCACATCTTCCTCCACTTTATATGGGACGCCGCCACAGCGTGGCCTGACAAGCAGTGCATCAGTGTGTGCCCGGGATCCGAACCCAGGCCACCAACAGCGGAACGCATGCACTTAACCGCTACGCCACGGGGCCGGCCTCCCATCCCATATTTCAAACCCCACTCACCCCATTATTCCTACTGACTCTCATGCCAATTAACAAACTCTTTGTTGTAAATTCAGAAAAGAATGCTTCCTGTATTAAATTACCAAATCTTCAGGTGATTATTCTAGTTTAGGGCAATTCACACACTCTTTAAACACCCCATGGATGTATATTGGACTCAGCATCTAAACAAACACAGCACACTGTTTATGCTGAAATATTTTAAAGATAATTACAACATCCATAAATTAATTTTCTCCAGTTCCAACCTCTATTGTCCTAAGTTTTGTCTGCTTATTTGCTTATCAGGATAAATACCATTTTATTGCACCCTGCAACTTATTAGTTGCCCCTGGTTTCTGTCCATACAAAGAGGACTAGTAAAATCCCTTTGCAGCCACCTTTCCTATCTGACCTACCTTAATATAATAACTCATCTGTGCACAAATGAACACCAACATGTGACAGACTTTGTATATCATCATTAATTACTAAATACCTGTCCAACAAATGAATGACCATGAACTACAATACCCAATGCCCAGCAGAAAATGTACCTTGAAATAAACGATTTTTGATTATGAAAAGAGAAAGTATTTTATTGTGTATTTGTTTTTCAATGATTTTAAAATAATCCACATTCATTAAAAAAGTTCACTATTCACAGAAAAGTATAAAAATAAAAAGTAAACTACAATCCTATTAATGAGGTAGAAATGCGGTTAATATTGGAGTATATAATGTTCAAGCTTCCTATCTATTTATTATGGATTTCTCCGTGTTTTCATAAATAGAGTAATTTTGTACCTATAATTAACTGAATTATCCTCAACCAACATGCCCAAATTTATCAGCAGACGATGACTTTGTTCATCTGGAATGAGGTTTCAAGTATAGGCAGGAAATTCATTCCTTAAACTTAGTGGTGAATTAAGTGTTGTCAACAGAGAAAGTCCTCTCCGTAAAAATGTAAAAAATAGAAAAAAACACAAGAATTTTGCTATATTATTGAATAAGCAGAAACTAGTACATGCATATAGGTAGACTTGGGAAGTGAGGTAGCCATTGTTTGGTTAATTGCCCTCATCTGAAAGAATAATCAAACTTCTCTCATCTCCCTGAGAGGAAATGGTTACAGCCAAGATAGATCCCAGTTTAAGCTCCCAAGATGTCAGGGAGCCTGGAGCTCTGGCTTTCTGGGTGTTCACATTCCAAAATGGATGGAGCCCAGACACTTGGAGACATCTCTGGGGTATAAAGGTGCCACTGCCTTTCTGTGGCCCCTGGAGAGTTTTATCGACATTCAAAATTTAGAGAAAGGACTCTGGCCCACTTGTCTCCAAAGAAATACTCTAAAAAGGAGACGGGGAAATGGGCTTACTTCAACATAAAGAATTCACCTTTATTTACCCTTACATTTTACACAAATCACGGAAAGATTCAACTACCCTTGTAATCATTTTTTGGTTCCCTGATATAAACAATTAACCTTATTGATCAGAATAATAAGCAGCTGATTTCTTAGCATTAATCCTCTTCCTGCTGTATTTTCACTTTCAATCTCACTTATATTTAGCATAAATAGGTTTCAGATTTAGTCCTGAATTGACATCAGTACTTTACATTCATGAAGAAAGGTGGGGGTGACATTTAGACATTATCGTTTACAAAATATTAATCAGACAGACAGAGAAAGTTAGGGGAATCCAGGGGGGAGATAGGCAGAATGGGCGCATTCTTGCCCAATTTCTCTCAGATTAAAGTTAAATGTAGCCTTGAACTCTATAGACACACTGACCTGTCATTTTAGTCTCTGACTGTATTTTCTTGAAAGCTTTGGTAAGAATCTTAATTTCATCAGGCTTAAATTGTTCAGTGATTGTGCAAAAGAGTCCAAATTCTGTTAAATGACTGTGACACAGAAGCAGCAGCAGTTCAGGGGATGTTTTAGTTTTCTGTGTTTTTGAGACAAACTGCTGATATTTATAGGCCTCATCTGACCCTTCTGTGAGTGTAAGGGCTTCTCTCAAAGGTGTTTTATGAATTTGTAATTAATATATGACATAGGAACAGGAAAATGCTCAGCTCAAAAGTGTACAGTAGATGAAATATCACAAACCAACCATAGGCCTGTAATTACTACCCAGGTTAAGACTAAAAAAAAACACTCCCAATACCCCAGAAACTTTGTTGTATCCCCTTCTCATTAATAACCCGTCCCTCCAATTCAAAAATAATTACTATCTGACTTTTAACCTCATAGATTAGATTTGCTTTACATCAAAACCTTAGATAAATGGAATTAAACAATACGTATTCTATTGAGTCTGTTTCCTTTCACTCTACATTGTGACTGGGAATTTCATCGATGTTGTAGGATATAAGCGTAATTTGGTCATTTTCACTGTTATAAGTCTTTCCTTTATACAAATACGTCACAATTTATTTATCCATTTACTGTTGATGGACATCTGGGTTATTTTCAGTGTTGAAGTATAATAAGTATTGCTGATGCGATCATTCTCTGTTCTCTTTGTTGTGCATGTGCATACATTTCTGGTAATAATATGTTTGGGAATGAAATGACCAAGTCATGGAGTACTTATATTAAACTTTAGTACATACTGCCCAACAGTTTTCCAAAGTGGTTGACTCCATTATCTGTTGCTGCCTAACGAACATTCAATATCCACTGGCTTAAAGCAACAATTACTTTATTTCTCACTCTCAATGTTGTGAGAGTCGGGTAGGTGGCTTTTTTCCTAGTCTCGCCTGACCTCACTCACGTGGCTGTATTCTACTGGTGAATTCACAGGAGATGGTGGACATTGCACAACCTCCACCACTATCTGGGAATGGCTGGAAGACTCTGACATTTGTCTTCACCTGGACTTTCATCATTCAGTAGTCTAACCCACAATTTCTGAGTCTATCATTCATTGATTCCAATCTTATTGTGGTATCTCTCATGCTGTAAAATCGAACAGACTTTCAGTTTGGCCAGCAGATTCTGTGAAAGTCTTGTAAGTGGAAATGGGTCCTGACTATAGAAAAAAAAAAATGGCTTTTTTGCCATCTTCCTCTGGCGAATTGGGAAGCCAAGTAGGGGGCAGCACTGGCATCCTATTAGATGTAAGTTCTCAGCAAGAATAAGTCAGAAGCAATTAGCTCTAAAGCTATCAAATTGTGCTTTATTATAGGATAAGACTGAAAACTAGGGTGCTTATGGTCTGTGTTGTTTGTATCTCAAAGAGCTAACAAATGTTACCTCGTGATCACCTCAAGTTATAGGGATTGCGACTTTGAAGTTAAAAGCACAAAGTGAAGACATTATTAAAGGAGGTCTTCTCACTCCTTTTAAATCTCCAAAATTATCAAAATTATCAAATCATCAAGCCCTGGCTAAGGAGGCCATGCCTACAATTGTGTAAATAAATACACTATGTAAAGCAGAATACACAGAAAAAACAATCACGATTCCTCAGAGAATATTCATGACAGTAGATCCACTATCTGAAAGAATTTAAAGCAATACACAGGCTGATATAATGGAGATAATAAAGAAGCAATCTAGAAACTCGGGAAGGTCAAAATTTAGTAACAAATATGTCAAATCAACAGAGTAAGAGTCAGATTTGAGATATCAATCTTGGGTGAAAAATATGTGAATGCAGATGCAAAGCAAAGATTAAGAATCAGTGAGTGGGTATGCGGGATGGGCTGTGGCAGCTCCCATACTTCCTCTAGTGTGAGAGGAGGAAGCCACTGGTGAATCTGAATCCCTCCATCTGATCCAGATCCCGCCCAGAAGCAACTTGGGAGAAATGAGGTCCAAGCCTGAGTTAAGATAGTGTCTGTGCTTGTCCTTTCCAAAGATCTAAATGTGAAGGTGAAAGGATTACATGGGAACTTTTGTATTGAAGTCAGAAGATGTGAGGCATCTAGAAAAAAACTTTCATTTTCTGGGAAATGATACACAAAATAAACTGCCGGGATTACAGTCTGGCACAGACTTCTGGAAAGGGATTGAAAATACATAACAAAAGTATGTGTTCTTGTCTCGACATAGCAGTCCCATTTCTAGGAATCTACCCTAAAGAAACACCTGTAACAATAGGAAAATAAATACGGTCAAAACTGGCAAGGTTATTCATTGCAGCATTGTTTGAAATTGCAAAATATTGGAAACAATCTAAACACCTACACACAGGCGAGTGTGAATAAACCATGGTGTAGCCACACAATGGTGTAGGCAGCTGAAAAACCACATGAAAGCTTTCTATGACATAACATGCAGTGATTTCCATGTATCTATGCTATGCGAAATTTCATGTGATAATACGTATATAAGAAAATATACATGGAGCTGCTCATTTGTGAAAAGGAAATGCAAGAGGGATAAACTAGAAACTATGAAGATTGGGTACCTACAGATCATGAGTGGGAATGATGCGGAGAGAAAAGAATGAAAGGTAGAGCAAGAATGGAGTCGCGAGATGAAGGAGAAGGGATATTTCTCTGAGTACACCTTTTAGAAAAGCTCTGAGTCTTAGAACCACATATGTTTCACATACTCAAAATATAAATACACACTTAAAACCAATCAAGATGTGATGGAGGACAAAATGGAACACAAGCAGGAACAAATGAACCTAACTCTATGACAAATGAGTAATTTAACTACACCGAAGAGGGTGGGGAAAGAAAGAACTAATAAGCAACTTTGGCACACAGTGTTCTGACTATATACATAAGGCTAAAGACAAAAAAAAACCTGTACACTAATATTGTACTCCTGTTAGTAAATTTATTTATCACAGAGTATGGATTAGCAATTTTAAACTACTTTATGCATATACTGGGATTGAACAAATAAGTAAATTTATTATGGATAATGAGAGGCAGGTCTCTCATAATCAGAGAAGGAGATAAAAAAATGATGGGGGGGAGATTGAATAAATTTCATATTAGAATATGTATATATTCTAATCCTGTTGGGTTGGATTGGAATTGGAAATATCAGCAGGAAATCATGGTAATATATAGAAATGGATAAAGAAATAAAAGCAGATGTGTTTATGCACGTGCTCGTATACCATATATGTCTTAGCTGTGCCACTTGAAAGGGCTAGAAGTAATGCACACACGTAGTGTGCTATCTTGGGGTCTAAGTACTGTTATCCAATAAAGGCAACCAAGGCTAACTGGAGAAATGGTCAATATTAGCGTTGAAGCCGAAAAAATGCAAAATAAATCAGGAATATCTTATTCTGCTGTAATATAAGGAAATGCCAAAGAGAACCAGGAGCCAGCTTGAGGAGCACTAAATGAACAAATATAGGATAAGTGGAGAAAAAAATAAATAATGATAGTAGAGTATTAAAGTCCAAGATAAAAACAAATATTTATGAGTCCATACTGATACAAGTAAGTAACTGAATGCGTAAATAAATAAGTGGAGGAGAAAGGACAGCTCTTGCTTACATTAGAAGTCAAATTAATAAATGTTGAAGGAATGGTGAAAATAGAAAATCATCTTTAAATAAACATCACAGTAATAATTATTACTAACAAATCATCGATGCATGCTAATGGAGGATCCGAAAAAAAGCATATGAAAGTCTAATGAGACTCTATTTCCGCAGTTTCAAAAGTATCTCTCCAAATGGTACTTGTTAATTACAAAGAAGTAAAAAGAAACTTTATAGTGGAGAAATCTAGCAGTCACTATCTTAACCAAATTATCAAAGTTAAAGTCATAACTTCAGAATAAGTCATATCAACATCAAAAATCCACTGTATGATGCACTGACAATGCATTTCTGTGTCATTTTTGCCAAAAGTGCAAAACTTCCATCTAATCGTGAGGAAACATCAGAAATACCCAAATTCAGAGATATTCTACGAGGTGATTGACAAGTACTCTTAAAATTTCAAGGTCGTGAAAGACAATGTAAAACTGAGAACTATAAAGATGAGAGGAGACTAAGGAAGCATAATGACTAAATGCAATGAGGGATCCTGGATTGGCTCCTGGAACAGTAAAGTACATTATTGGGAAAAGTGGTGAAATGCAAATAAGGTATATGGATTTGTTAATAGTATTATACTAATGCTAAAATCCTGTTTCAATAAATGTTCTATCATAGGCAATAAAAGAAAAACTAGACTGGTGGAACTTCATCAAACTAAAAAACTTCTGCGCAGCAAAGGAAATAATCAACAGAGTGAATAGGCATGCTACAGATTGGAAGAAAGTATCTGCAAACCGTATATCTGATACAGAGTTAATTTCCAGAATATACAAGGAATTCAATGCCCCCCACAACTCAATGCCAAAAAACAAATAATCCTATTGCAAAATACACAAAGGACATGAACAGACATTTCTCCAAAGACATACAAATAACCAACAGGTATACGACAATATGCTCAACATCACTAATAACGAGGGAAATGCAGTCAACACCAAAATGAGATAACACGTCACACCTGTTGGGATGGTTGTTATCAAGAAAACAAATGATGAGTGTTGGCAAGGATATGAAGAAACTGGAACCAATGTGAACTTTTGTTGGGAATGTAAAATGGGGCAGCCACTATGGAAAACAGTATGGAGGTTTCTACAAAGAAAAATTAAAAATTGAACTGGACCATTTGGTCCAGCAATCCCACTTCTGGGTGTTTAGCCAAAAGAATTGAATCAGGATCTTGAAGAATGATTTGTACTCCTATGTTCACTATACCATTATTTACATTAAACAGTAGCCAAGAGGTGGAAATAACCTAAATATCAAGTGACTAATGAATGGATAAAAGAAAATATTCCAGACAATGGAATATTATTCAGTCTTAAAAAAGAAGGAAATCCTACCATATGTAACAACATAGATGAATCTTGAGGACATTATGGTAAGAGAAATAAACCAGGAGTGATGTCATCAAGATGGTGACATACTTGGTTCCAAACCTCTGTCTCCCTTACATGACGACCAACTAGCAGCTATATATAGTAAAGACACTATTGTGAAAATCTCAGAACCTGGGGGTAAGGATGAAGCACGCCCTTGAACCACAAAGACTAAGAAGGACTACCTTAGAAGAGTAAGAGTAGCAGCTACACCCTGACTCCATCCCGCCCACACAGGCAGCACAGAGCCACATCAATAGGGTCCCCCTGGGTCTACAGTTTCTCCAGCAGGAAAAAGAGAGCCCAGGTGACATCCAGCTTCCTCAAATATGTGAGATGATTCCTGGGGAGCCCAATTGAGTCTGGCTTTCCAGAGATCACTAGGGAACCTGGGAGGTTTGACAACTAGCATCAGATAGAGAGGGAGAAAGGGGTAGGGCTTACAGCAACCAGCACTCAGATCTTGAGGGACCATTTTCCTGCTTGCAGTGCTGTCTGAGCAGAGATCCCAGCCAGTGGACCTGCCCATATGCAGAGGCAAGCGGGTGGCCCCCATCTGACCAAGGAGCTTTGTTGGCAGTTCTGCCTGACTTGGGTCCCCAACCATTGGGCTGTACCAGCTGATGAGCCCATTCTATGTCCCTATAAGGCAAGGGAATCAAATTTAACGCCCTACCAAGCCACTGATTATAATCTCCAGTCCTGCCCCACTGGAAAGTGTGGCCACAGATGCCCAGCAGCCTGGGCCCAGTGAAGTACAGCCCACGGCCCATCCAGGCAGGGAAGCAAATTTGAAGCCCTGCACAACTGCTGAGCAGAGCCTCCATCCCTGTTTGAACAAGAAGCCTGGCTTGAGATGTCAGACAACCCCAGAGCATATTCTATGGCCTACCAGGGAAGGGAAACAAGGCAGCAGCCCCATCTAACTTCTGAGCATAGCCTCTCGTCCTGCCAAACCAGGACACTGGCCAGAGAACTTTGGCAGCCATGGAGCCCATCCTACAGCACCACTAAGGCAGGGAATCTAGCCAGCAAACTTGCCCACTGTTCAGCATAGCCTCTAGCCCCACATGACCAGGAAGCCTGAAAAAGGAATCTGGGCAGCCTTGGATCCTAGCCTACAATACCACCCAAACACATAACCCAGCCTACAACCCTACACACCAGCATGGCCTAACCTACAGCCCTGCCTGTTGCTGAACACACCCTGCAGTCTTGCCCAGGAAGTGAGCCAGCCAGTGACCCCACTAATCAGAGAAAAGCCTGCAGCCCCAACTGACCTTTAAACATTGACATCAACCCAGCGCAACTACAGAGCATATTCTTCAATCCAAAGCAACTGCAGGATACAGCTGGAAGCCCCAACCAACTAGAGCCATGTTCATTCACTCAACAGAGGGCCACAGCCAGCAACCTACTCAAATGCAAAGCCCAGTGTGTGGCCCCACCCAACTTCAGTAACCAGCCTCCAGATCACAGAGCACAGCCTGAGGCCATGTCCAACTGCAAAGCCCTGCTTACAGCCCCATCTGAAAATGAAGCCCAGCAAGTACAACCATCCGATTGAGGAGCATAGACTGAGGCTCTACCCAACCAGGAGCAATTTTGGAGTCCAGCCGACAGCTCTGCCCAATCATGTAGTCCATCTAGTGTCATTTCCCTGCCAGAGAACAGTTCATACGATCCCACACAATCTGATGTTGTTGCACAGTCCAGCTAGTGACCATACCTGACTGTGGAACATAACCAGCAGTCCTGCCAGACCAGGGAGCCTACCCAGTAGTCCCACTTGAAACTGGAGGACAGCCAACAGGAACACACTACATGGAGCCCAGCCATTGGCACCTCCTCTGACCCCAGTGGCCTTGGCCAACCAAAGACCCCAATAACAAGACCCAACTGCCTGCAGATGCTACCAGCTGACCTTTCTAGTACTCCAAATGGAATTGACTGGTGAAGGTCTTTCCCTGCAGAAGCAAACCTATAAAGTCCGGGAGAGGAGAACACCTCCTTAAATGAGCATATACCAGCATAAGCATACAAGGATCGTTAAAAATCAGGTAAACATGACACTACCAAAGGAAAGTAATAAATATCCAATAACTGACCCTGAAGGAATGGAAATCTGTGTACACTATGGCTGAGAATTCACATTAATCCTCTTAAAGATGTTCAGTGAACTACGAGCAAAAACAGATAGAAAAACAAACCAATAGGAAAACTATGCATGAAAAAGATTGAGAAGTTAAACAAAGGAAAAGAAACCATTAATAAAAAAGAAAACCTAAAACTGAGGGATGTAGTGACTGAACTGAAGAATTAAATAGAAATCATTGATGACAGACTCGACTAAGAAAAAGAAACAATCAGTGAACTCAAAGACAGGTCATGTGAAATTACCCAGTCATTGGAGAAATTAAAAATAGTGAAGAAAGCCTACAGGACTGATGGGACCAAATAGAGGGAACAATATACACATTATGAGAATCATGGAAGTAGAAGAGAAAGAGAAAGGGACAGAAAGTCTATTAGAAAATAATGGATGAAATCTTCCCAAACTTAGGAAGAAAAATGGACATCCAGATTCATAATGCTAAGGACCCCAAGTAGGTTGAGCCTGAAAAGGGCTACACTGAGAGACATTATAGTTAAATTGTCAAAAGTCAAAGACAGAATTTTGACAGCAGCAAGAGAAAGTGACTTGCCACACACAAGTGTGACTATCAGCACATTTCTCAACAGAAACATTGCAAGCCAGGAGAGACCAAGATGACATTTTCACAATATTTAAAGGAAAAAACCTGTCAACCAAGAATACTATACCCAGCAAAGCTGTCCTTCAGAAATGAAGAAGAAATCAAAATTTTCCCAAACAAACCAAAACTAGGAGAGTTCACCACCACTTCACGTTCCTCACAAGAAATGCCAAAAGATGTTATTCAACCTGAAATGAAAGGATGCTACTTAACTTCAAAAATATGTATACGGGGGAGTAAAACTCACCACTAAAGAAAAATATAGATTCAAAGTCACATTCTCTAATATTGTAATGGTGGAGCACAAATCACTTTCACTCTACTTTAAAAGTTAAAAACAAACATATTAAAAATAACTATAACTACAATAATTTGTATTGGGTAATCAGTATAGAAACGATGAAAATTATAACAATCATAACCTAAAACATGAGGGGAAGGGAAGTAAAACTATAAATTTTCTGTATGCTATTGAAGTTAAGTTGTTATCAGCTTTAAAAAGCGTGCAAAACTATAAGAAATTTTATGTAAGCCTCATGGTAAACACAAAGGAAAAACAGGTAATAGATACACAAAAGATTTTGATACAAGAATCAAAGTGTACCACTGCAAAAAGTCATCAAATCACAAACAAAAGCAGCAGGGGGGAAGAAAGAACAAAAGAACTACAAAACAACCAGAAAACAATTACAAAATGGCAATAGTAAGTCATAACCTGTATGTAAAATCTTTAAACCTACATGAATGAAATTCTAATATCAAAACACATAGAATGGCTGAAGGGGAAAAATGAAAAGAAGATCCAATGATATGCTGCCTACAAGAGATTAAGTATAGCTTTAAGGACACACATAAAATGAGAGAAAAGAAGTATAAAAAGATATTTGTAGAAAGTGTTAACCAAAAGAAAGCAGAGGTAGCTGTACTTACATTAGAGAAAATAGACTTTAAGCTAAAAATGGTGACAAGAGACAAAGAAGGGCATTATATAATGAGAAAGGGATGAATTCTTCAAGAAGATATAACAATTGTAAATATTTATACACCTGACATCAGAGCACCTAAATTTATAAAGTCAGTACTAACAGAACTAAAAAAGGAAATAAAAAACAAGAAAATTAGTGGTTGGTGACTTTAATACTCCACTCTCAATAAGGACAGATCATGCGGACAGAGACTCACAAAGAACACCACCACAGACCAAATGGACCTAAGAAACATACAGAGCATTCCATCCAACGGAACAAGAATACACATCATTCTCAAGTGCACGTGAAAAAATTTACAGGATAGATAATATGTTAGAGCACAAATCAAGTATCGACAAATTCAAGAAGACAGAAATTATGTCAAGCATCTTTCTAACAACAATGTTATGAAAATAGAAACCGATGACAGGAGTAAAGCAGGAAAATTCACAAATACATGGAAATTAAACAGCACAGGGCTGAATAACCAATGGATCAAAGATGAAATATAAGAGAATATGAAAATCTTAAGACAAATGAAAATGGAAACACAACTAACCAATACTTAAGAGATGCAGAAAAAGCATTATAAAGGGAAAGTTCATAACTATAAACACATACATTAAAAAAAGATAAATCTCAAATAAATAACCTAACATACATGTCAAAAAAAAAAAAAAAGAAATACCAAGTAAGAACATATTGAGACAAAAGTTAACAGAAAGAAGGATAAACATTAATCTAATAAACAGTAGAGCAGAAATAAATGAATAAAGAATAGGAAAAGAATAGAAGAGATGAACAAAAGTAAGAGTTAGACCTTTGAAAAGATAAATTGACAAAACTTTAGCTAGACTAACTAAGAAAAAAAGATGAAAATGCAAACAAATAAAATTATTAATGGAACAGGAAACATTACAATTGATACCACAGAAATACAAAAATAAAATCATAAGAAACTACTGTGAACAATTATAGCCAACAAATTGAAATCTAGAAGAAATGGAGAAATAAGTAGAAACATACAACCTACCAAGATTGAATCATGAAGGAATAGAACATTTGAACAAATCAATAATGAGTAAAGACATTGAATAAATAATCAAAAACCCAACAAAGAAAAGCCGAGGACAAGATGATTTAACCAGTAACTTCTACCAAACATTTAAGGATTTAAAGCCAATCATTCTCAAAATCTACCAAAAAATTGAAGAGGAGGGAAAATTCCCAAACTCATTTTAGAAAGCCTTCATTACCCTGATACCAAAGCCACATAAGAACACTACAGAAAGGAAAACTACAGTCCAATATCCGTGATGAATATGGATGCAAATATTCTCAACAAAATACTACCAAACTGAATTCAACAGCACATTGAAAGGATCATACGTCATGATCAAGTGGGATTCATCCCTGAGATGCAAGGATGGTTCAACTACGCAGATCAATAAATGTGATGCATCACATTAATGGAATGTAGGATAAAATCATATGGTCATCTCAATAGATGCGGAAAAAGCATTTGACAAAATTCAACATCCTTTCATGATAAAAACTCTCAATAAATTAGGTGAAGAAGGAACGTACCTCAACATAATAAAGGCCGTATATGACAAGCCCACAGCTAATACCATACTCAACAGTTGAAGGTTGAAAGCCTTCCCTCTAACATCAGGAACAAGACAAAGGTGCCCACTCTCCCCACCCCTATTCAGCATAGTACTGAGGTTCAAGCCAGAGTAATTAGGCAAGAAAAAGAAATAAAAGACATCCAAAATGGGAAAGGAGAAGTAAAATTATTTCTGATTTCAAACTATATTACAATGCTATCATAATCAAAACATGCATACGTGGTCAACAAATCTTTGAAAAGAAAGCCAAGAATACTCAATGGGGAAAAGATATTCTCTTCAATAAACAATGTTGGGAAAACTGGATATTCGCATGCAAAAAATTAAGTTGGACCTGTATCTTACACCGCTCACAAAAAATTAATGTAAAATGAGTTAAAAACATCAATGTAACACCTGAAACCATAAAACTCCTAGAAGAAAACATAGGCAGTAATCTCCTTGACATTTGTCTTGACAAAAATTTTTGGGATATGAAACCAAAAGAAGAGGCAACAAAAGGAAAAACTAAAAAGTGGGACTACTTCAAACTAAACAGCTGACACAGTAAAAAAGCAATCAACAAAAGGAAAGGCATCCTGTTAAATGGGAGAAAATATTTGCAAACCAGACATCTGATAAGCAGTAATATCCAAATATACAAAGAGCCCCTACAACTCAATACCAAAAAATAATAATAGTCTGATTAAAATTTGGGCCATTGACCGTGATAGACATTTTTCCAACCAAGATACACAAATGGCCAACAGATACATGAAAAAGTGCTCAACATCAATAATTATAAGGGAAATGCAAATCAGAACCATGATGAGATATCACCTCACACCTGTCAAATTGACTATCACCAAAAAGATAACAGAAAACAAACGCTATAAAATGTCCTATTTAAATTTCACAACACTATGAATTGAATGTTCCTAAATTTTTCTACAGATGGAGAAAAAATTGCTTAGGGAAATGACTCACCTAAGTTTCCACAGCTAACCAAAGACAGAGCTGGAGTTCAGACTTTGTCTATCTGAACCGAAAGCATGTGCTCTTCCTCACTATACTATGTGGCTTCTATGATGACTTCTAGGGAGACAACTAGAATGACTCCTGGATCTTGGCCCTGGCAGTTCTCCTTAGCAGCACCTTTGTATACAACAACATAGGAATCTTCAACCAGCAGAGCATGGACCAAACATACTATCTTTTTTGTGGTCCAGAACAACACAAAATCTGGCAAAGAACAGCTTCATTTGTTCACCAGGTACAGAGGTGGGCAACCAGATGAATTCAAAATTTGCCTCCTTAACGAATCCCATTAGACTCGACATTCCAGTTTACCTCAGTCACCTCCAAGAGTTCAAGCATTTCCAGTCACACAGCATCTTCAGACACTTAGTTGGACAAAACTCCATACATCCCTTATCTGACTTAATCTCCTCTCCATCTCCAAACACATATTTTTCTCTAGAATTCATTTCAGCAAATCCCTATATCCTTATCACCTTCTCTAAGTGTTCTGTCTATACCTTATGGACATTGTTTCCTCTATAGACACTCAAGTGGTCTTAAGTGATTATTATTTTTTTCTCCCATACTTTGCATGTCATAGGTCCCAGAGAAGAGTTGGATAACCTCCTTGCTTCTTACTACAGTTAACAGACACTTCACATTTTCTCCAATAAAGGGTTCCCCCCTTTGAAACACATGCCCTCAGACAACACCACCCTACTTGCTTCAGTCATCTACCAACTTCCCAGTAAAGGCACTCTTTATTTGTTAAAGACTTTAGTTCCTAGTTTGGTGCCTTTTTAGAGACACTCTGGTCTCTAAGTTCCATCATTTTCTCATGTCTTTATCCTCTCCCCTTCTGCATTACCTACACTTGCTCCTTATCAACAACTTCAACATTTCCATAAACTTAATTTCAACACAGCATTCTATTAGCTTTTCTTAAGATCATCTTAAAGTGAATAAATGATTGGTCCAATGAAGAGAAAATTAATATTTTATATAAGTATTATTTAGTATTAATAGGTATTATTTAGATAAGCATTGGAAGAAGATATATCATAAAAAGTGCTTCTATTTTCTGCAGATTTCCTACAGTAGCATCTCACTATGTGACAGAGTTGACAGATTGAGTTAGGTTAAAATCCTTACCTGGTAACAGGGAGATTGATGGCTCAGCTGACATTGTGAGCTTCTTCCCAACTTTTGTGTAGACTCAAAGAGAATTCTTTCTAGAGCTGGATGCAATTGAACAACCCGTCATTGCTGATTAGTAATACCTGGAAATTCTGGTGAAGCCATAACAAGGTTAATGGGACTGATGGTTAGATAACAAAGTGATAATAATATCACAATGGCCATTTCTGTGTAGTTGCTGAAATTATAATTTTGTAACTGTGTTCTCTTGGCTGTCCTGTTAGAGGAAACAAAGACATTACTGTGCTGAGTCAAATGTCTCTAATTTTAAATCGCATTGCCTCTCTGTTCTTGGAAAATCTTCCTTTTCTATACTCTTTTAAATATTTTATTTCTCACCCAATATTAATTAACCTTTATCTCTGTAGACTTTGTGAAAAGCATGAAGTTGAGTGCATCATATATTTGAGGTAGTTTTTTGAAGTCGTATTATCTCTAATTTTCATTCCTCCAAGTACTGATCACAAAAGTAAAAACTTTAATGAGCCTCAGTTGTGCATCTGAAAGTTATCCCCAAAGAAACAGCTTCATCATTGACCAGCCCACTCAGAGGAAGTACTATGCCCACCCTGGGCAGCTACAGGAAGAAGAACTGAATTCTGAATACATAGACCAAACTGCAGATTTCTGCTCCTATATCCTCAGTCATTGCAAGGCCAAGACTCAGGTACAATCACAGTCAATGGGATTCCTGAGTCTCTCTCGCCCCCCACTTCTTGCCTGGACTTTCCTTCTTCCCACTGTTGAGATTAAAAGAAGAGGATATAAGGATTGTTTCTGAAAAATGCATAGTATAATAATGCCAAGGAAAACACAACAACCAGGAACTAAAATTATTTCAAATGTCATCTAATATTCATAACAGCAGGGCAAAAAAGGAAAAGAACAAGAATCCAGTTCTAATATGGTAACCTTCTCAACCAACTTTTCAACTCCTGATTTATTAAATGTACTTCCAGGAGACCTATACTGAGTGACATAGTTAGAAAAAGGCAAATATTACATGTATGTAAGGCTTTGCCACTAACTGTGACACAATTCTCTTGTTCATCAATTCAAAAATATTAAGGGAATGCACGCGATGTACCAACCACTATCTTAATGGTAGATTAAAAATGTGATTTCTAGCCTTATTTCAGCATCTGAAATTACTTACAAAGTGCTCCTCACTGGAGCAAAAGAAAGTAAAAAAAATTCATAATGATAAATAGCTATAAGAACAATAAATCAAAATGAAAGTTTGCTATGTATGAGTAAGGAGTCTAGGCAGATGGGATATAACTTAGACTGGGCGATACACATTATTTGTGAAAGTTCTCATAAGATGAGAACTTAAAAATGGATGGGAGTTAAACAGAATGGGGAGAAATAGCCTTACAGAGAGAGTAAATATTATGTGAGAAGGCCTGAGGCATAAAAGAACTCTACAATTTCAGGGAAATAACAGAAACACAGTGTGATTCAAACAAAAGTAGAGTGAACAAGAATGGCACCGTGATTGCAGTAGTATGCAGCGGGGCAGTCTTTGAAAGCCCTGGTAGATGACTTCAAGGAGTTTACAGTATAGTCTAACTAAATGGGGGGATATTGATGGATTTTGGACAGAGATAAAATTATCTAATTTGTACTTGAAATCATTCAACTCAGTATTTTGTAACTAAGGTGTTGGAGGAGTATCAGAGATGGAATTAGTGGATGGATGTGATTTGCATCAAAAAGGACATTGTATATTAACAACAGGTTCAAATAGCAATAAGATATAATGATTAGATACATTTATGCACCATCAAAACATATGAAGCAAACCCTGAGAGAATTAAAGGGAGAAATACAGAGTTCTACAATAGTATTTGCAGACTTCAATACCCTACTAACAATAATAGAACAACCAGACAGAGAATAAGAACAGCAACAGAGGACATAAACACATCATAAACCAACTATATCTAAAGGATATATACGAAACGCTCTACCCAAAAACAACAGAATACGTATTCTTCTCAACTACACATGAGACATTTTCCAGGATAGACCACATGTAATGCCACAAATTCAGTTTTGTAGATTTAAAAAGATAGCTATCATACAAAGTATCTCCTCTGACCACAGTGAGACTAAGTTACAAATCAATTTAAAAAAAGACAGCTGGAAAATTCATTATTTCTGGAAATCAAACACACTTTTAAACAACTACTAGATGAAAGATGAAATCACAAGGGAAATTAGAAAACATTTAGAGACAAAGGAAAACAAAAACACAACATGTCGAAACTTATTGGACACAGCAAAAGCAATTTAAGGAGGAAATTTATAGTTATGAGCCCTTACAATAAAACAAGAAAGATCTCAAACCTAATTTTACAACTTAAAGAATTAGAAAGAGAGGAACAACTAAATCCAAATCTAACAGAAGGAAGAAAATAATAAATATTAGAACAGAGATGAATGGAATACCAAGTAGAAAAACAAAAGAAAAAATCAATGAAACCAAATGTTGATTCTTTGAAAAGATAAACAAAACAGACAAACTTTTAGCTAAACGGACTAAGGATAAAAGAGAGGAAGACTCAAATTACCACAATCAGATACGAAAGTGAGGACATTTCTACTGATTTTACAGAAATAAAAAGGATTATAAGAGAGTACTATGAACAATTTTACGGCAACAAATTGGATAACTTAGATGAAATGGACAAATTCCTAGAAATAATAAACCTACCAAAACTAAATCACAAAGAAACAAAAAATATGAATAGACCTAAAACTAGTAAGGATATGGAATCAGTAATCAAAAACTCCCTAGCAAAGAAAAGCCCTGGGCCTGATGACTTCACCAGTGAATTCTACCAAACATTTCACAAAGAACTACCACCAATTCAATTAAAACTTCTCCAAAAAATGGAAGAAGAGGAAATACTTCCTAACTCATGCTACAAGGATAGCATTACCCTTAAACCAAAACCAGACAAATAAACTACAAGAAAAGAGAACTACAGACCAATACCAAGAACTACAGATATTCCTTATGAACATGATGCCAAAATTCTCAGCAAAATACTAGAAAACTGAATTCAGCAGCATGGTAAAAGAATTATACACCGTGACCAACTGGGATTTATTCCTGTAATGCAAGGAATGATTTACATAGGAAAATTGAGGAATGTAATGCACCCTATCAACAGAATGAAAGGAAAAACCACATGACGATCTGAGTTGATGCAGAAAAAATATATGACAAAGTTCAACACCCTTTCATGATAAAAACACTCAACAAAATGGAAGAGAAATAAACTACCTTAACAAAATAAAAGCCATGTATAACAAACTTACTGCAAACATCATACTTAATGGAAGACTGGAAGCTTTTCCTCTAAGATCAGGAACAAGGCAAGGATGCCCACTATCACCACTTCCAATCAACATAGTATTGGAAGTTTTAGCCAGAGTAATTAGGCAAGAAAAAGAAATAAATGGCCTACAAATTGGTAAGAGAGAAGTCAAATTATCTCTGCAGATGATAGAATCTTACATTTAGAAAATTCTAAAGTGTCCCCCCAAAAACCAGTAGAACAAATAAATGATTACAGCAAAGTAGCAGGATACAAAGTCAGCACATAAAAGTTCATTGCATTTCTATACACAAACAATGAACAATCTAAAAAGTAAACTACAAAAACAATTCCATTTGCATAGCGTCAAAGAGAATCAAAACGTGAATTAACAAAGCTGCTGAAAGATTTGTACAACAAAAACCACAAAAAATTACTGAAATAAATTAAAGAAGGTATAAGTAAATGGAAACACATTTTGTGTTCATGAATTAGAAGATTTAATATTGCTAAAATGTCAATATTACCCAAAATGATCTACAGATTCAATGCAATCCCTATCATAATCCCAAAGACACTTTTTGGAGAAATAAAAAAAAAAACCATTCTAAAATCCATACGGAATCTCAAGGGACCCCAAATAATCAAAACAATCCTGAAAAAGTAGAACAAGTTTGGGAGATGACATCCCAGATGGTGACATAGGACATTTCCAACTTTACTCACCCTCACAAGAACAACTAACAACTCTTCCTGGACAACACAACTGAGAAAATCCTAGAATACAGGGGAAAGGCTGAAGCACTCCCCTGAACCACGGAGAGCAAGACAGGCTGTTTTAGAAGGGTAAAATGAGTAGCTACACACTGACCACATTTCTCCTCCCCCAGGCCAGCACAGCACCATGCTGAGAGGTCTCCCCAAGCCTACAGTTCCTCCAGGGGAAAAGAGAGCCCGGCGTTGACATCCAGCACCCCCATCATTGTGGGTAAATTCTTGGGTCTCCCAATCCATTTTTCCTCATGGGTATGGTAAGGGAATATGCAGGGCTTGACCACTAGAAATCTGATTATGATGGAGAGGGGAGGGGCTTGAAACAACCGGCACTTGAATCTTGGAAGTCCAATTTCCTACCTGCAACATCCAAGTAGGCGTCCCGACCTGTGGTTTTGCTCGTTGGCAGAGCCAACACAGTAGCACTATCTGACCACAGAAATGGAAAAGGTGCAGGTCCACCTGATTTGGGTCCCTAAATGAAGAGCCTTGCTGGGTCTAGAGACTGGTCTTCCCACCTCTGCCTAGGCAGGGAAACTGAGTCATAGCTTGACCCACTGATGAGTGGAGCTCCCAGCTTTACCCAACAAGAGAGCCTGGTCAGACACCTGGAAGTTGTGTAGCCCAACAAATCCCAATCAGTAGGCAGAACTAATGGTCAGCAGAGAAAAGCCAGAGGCACAATTCAGCCAGGGATGAAAATCAGCTTGAGTTAATACCACAAACAAAGAACCTTCTCAGGCTTGGAGCTGTTTCTCCTCCTCTTCCCAGAGAAGGAAACTAATTCATAGCCCCACCCACTGCTGAGTGTGGCTCCCAGCCCATCCTGACCAAAAAAAGCCTGACAGAAACACATGAGAGCCTAATTGGACCCAGACCACCCACTCAGCCTGGGCAGAAGTGCTAATTCATAACCCAACCCACTACTGAGTATAGCTCCTGGCCCCACTCAACCAGAAAGCCTGGTCAGAACACCTAGAATATTGTGTAACCCATTTACACTTGAGCAGAAGGTACAACATGCAGAGCTGATTGCCAACAGAGCAAAGGCATTGGCCACATTTTACAAAGGAACTTGGAGAACAGGTCATCTTGAGTCAAGACCTCAAGCAATGAGCCTTGCTGGCCTTGGTGCCAGTTCTTCCACTCTGTCTAGGCAATGAAATTAATTCATAGCCTGGCCCTTTGCTGAATAGAATCTTAGCCCAACTGATGTGGGAACCTAACCACAGCACATGGGAAGCTTAGGAGCCCATCCAACATCCCTGCTTTCCGTGCCAATTGAATAGAGAGTACTGCTCATGGCTTTCACTGTCTATACAGCAAAACCAGTGGCCTGGAAAGTCAGTGCACAGTTTTGCCTGACTCAGTTCCCGCAAACAATGGGCCATGCAGGCCTTGGGGCCTGTTCTGTTGCCCTGCTAGGGCAGACAAGCTAATTCATAGCCCTACCTATTACTGAGTAAAGTAACCAATCCTGACCATATAGGAAGTCTGACCAGAGAACCCAGTAATCTGTGGAACCTATCTTAAGCATAGCTTGGGCAGGAAACCAAGCCAGTAATCCTATCCAAATGTTCTAAGCCAGCAGCATCCCCCCAACCTCAGGGCTTGAGCAGTGACCTTACCCAAAAATACACACTGATAGCAAGGTCAGCTACCCAAGGTCATTACAAGTGGACACATCTAGAAACCCAAACTGAGCTGAGTGGTGAAGAACTCTCTCTCCCAAAGTGCACCTGTACTGTCTGGAAAAAAAGATAGCTTACTCAAATGTACAGATACTAATGTAAGGAATCAAGGATCAAGAAAAATAGGTAAATATGAAACCACCAAAGTAAACTAATAAGGCTCCAAAAACTGATCCTAAAGAAATGGAGATTTATGAACTGTCATACAAAGAATACAGAAAAATTTTCTTAAGGAAGGTTAGTGAACTATACAGACACACTGACAACTAAACAAAATTTAACAAAAATGCATGAACAAAATGAGAAATTCAACAAAGAAATAGAGACCACCAAAAAGCAAACAGAAATCCTAGCGCTGAAAAATACAAGGACTGAGCTGAAGAATTCAATAGAGCTTCAAAAACAGACTCAACCATGTCAAAGAATCACTGACATAGAAGACATGACATTTTGGGGGGGCCGGCCCAGTGGCGTAGTGGTTAGGTTTGTGTGTTCCACTTCGGCAGCCTGGGGTTCGCGGGTTCGGATCCTGGGCACAGATTGATGCACTGCCTATCAAGCCATGCTGTGGCAGCATCCCATATAAAGAAGAGGAAGATGGGCACAGATGTTAGCTGAGGGCCAATCTTCCTCAGCAAAAAGAGGATTGGCAACAGATGTTAGCTCAGAGCTAATCTTCCTCACAAAAAAAAAAAGGAAAAGACAGGATATTTTGAAATTATACAGTCAGAGAACTAAAAAAAAAGAGTGAAAAATGGTGAAGAAAGCCTAAGGGAATTATGGGACACATTCAAAAGAAAAATATCCACATTATGGGAATTCTAGAAGGAGAAGAGAAATAGAAAGAGACAGAAAGTGTATTTAAATTAATAATGGATGAAAACTTCTCATACCAGAGGAGAGAAATGGGCATCTGGATCCATGAGGTCCAACGGAACCCAAATACATTGAATCCAAATAGGGCTACACTGAGAAACATTATTATTACATTGTCAACTCTCAAAGATAAAAATAGAATTTTTAAAGGAGCAAGAGAAATGAGATAAGTTTCATACAAGGAAACCCCCATAAGACTATCAGTGGGCTTCTCAAACAGAAACTTTTCAGGCCAAGAGATTGGGATGATATACTCAAAATACCGAAAAAGCAAAATTGTCAACCAAGAATTCTATATCTGGTAAAGCTGTCCTTCACAAATGAAGGAGAGATAAAAGACTTTCCCAGCAAACACATACTGAGGGAGTTGAGCACCACCACACTTGGCTTACAAGAAACGCTAAAAGGAGTTTTTAGTGGAGGTAAAGGATGTTAATTAACATCATAGAAACATCAAAAGGCAGCATAAAACTCATTGGAAATGGTAAATATTTAGTCAAAATTAGATTCTGTAATATGGTGTAACGTAATGGTAGTACATAATTCACTTCCAACTCTAGATTAAAAGCTTTAAAAAATCAAATATAGTAAAAATAACCGTAACTACAATACTCTGTAATTGGACACATGACACTAAAAATATGTAAACTGTTACCACAGTAACCTAAAATATGAGAGGAAGGGGAAATAAAAGTGTAAAGTTTAGGAATGCTAATTTAAGTCATTATCAGTTTAAAATAGGGTATTATAATTTTAATATATTTCATGTGAGCCTCATGGTAACCAAAAGGGAAAACCACACTCAAAAAAATAAAGAGGTCAAAGCACACTGATACCAAAAGACATAAAAACACAAAAAAACACAGCAGGATATGAAGCATGGAACAATGGATCTACATTTTAGCTGGAAAAAAGGGGTATCTGTACTTATCTCAGACAAAATAGACTTTAACCTAAAAATGGTAAAAAGAGACAAAGAAGGTCATTATATAACGATAAAAGGGGTCAATCCATCAAGATATAACAGTTATAAATACTTATGAAGCCAACATTGGAGCAACTAAATATGTAAAGCAATAACTACCAGAGCTAAAAGGAGTAATAGACAGCAATATTAATACTTGGGGACATTAATAGTCCACTCTCAATATTGGGTAAGGATAGATCACAGACAGAGACTCAATAAGGAAAGCACAGATTTAAACTCCATCATAAACCAAATGGTGGTGTATACCCAGCCCTGGTGGTCTAGTAGTTAAGATTTGCCGCTTTCACCACTGAAGCCCAGGTTTGTTTCCCAGTCAGGGAAGCACACCATCCATCGGTTGTCATACTCTGGTGGCTGCATGTAGCTGTGATGCTGAAAGCTATGCTACCAGTGTTTCAAATATCAGCAGGGTCACCCGTGGTGGACAGGTTTCAGTAGAGCTTCCAGACTAAGGCTAAGAAGAAGGACCTAGCCACCCACTTCTGAAAACAAATGGCCATGAAAACCCTACAAACAGCAGCAGAGCATCGTCTGACACAGAGCAAGAAGACAAGAAATGGCTCAAAAAGACAAGGCAAGCTTCTACTCTGCTGTACACAGGGTTGCTAAGAGTATGAATTGACCCAAAGGCACTAACAACAAATAGACCAAATGGACATATCAAAAGACATATACAGAACACTCTATCCAACAATAGCAGAATACACATTTTTCACAAGCATACGTGGAACACTTTCTAGAGCAGACCACATGTTAATCCACAGAATAAGTCTTAACAATTCAAGAAGATTGAAATCAAATCAGGTATCTTCTTTGTCCACATTGGTATGAAACTAGAAATCAAAAACAGGAGGAAAACTCATGAGTACAAGGAAATTAAAAAACACTCTCCTGAACAATCAATGGATCAAAGAAGAGATTGAAGGGGAATTAAAAAGTATAATTAGAAAAACGAATTTTGAAACACAACATACCAAAACTTATGGGTTGCAGCAAAAGTAGATATAAAAGGGAAGTTTACAGCAATAAATGTCCACATTAAGAAACAAGAAAGATCTCAAAAAAACTACCTAACTCTATACCTCAAGGAACTAGAAAAAGAAGAACAAACTGAGCCAAAAGTAAGAAGATGTAAAAAATTAATAAAGATTAGAGCAGAAACAAACGAATTAGAGTATAGGAAAACGATGGCAAACATTAACAAAACTAGGAGTTATTTCTTTGAAGAGATTAACAAAATAAACAGCCTTTACTAGACTAACCAAGGAAAAAAGGGAGACGTCCCAAGTCAACAAAATTATAAATGGAAGAGGAGATATCACAATGGATACCACGGAAATGGAAGGAATTATAAAAAGCTGCTAAGAATAACTATACACCAATAAAACGAACAACCTAAAGGAAATGGAAAACTTCTGAAAAACACACAACCTACCAAAACTGAATCAGGAAGAAATAGTAAGTCTGAACAACCAATTATTAGTAAGGAGACTGAATCAGTAATCAAAAGTCTCCAAACGAAGAAAAGCCCAGGACCAGATGCCTTCCCTCGTGAATTTTACCAAACATTTAAAAAAGAATTAATGCCAATCCTTCTCAAATTTTTCCAAAAAAGTCGAAGAGGAGGTAAAACTCCCAAACTCATTTTATGAGGCCAGCATTACCCTGATACCAAAGACAGGAAAAGACACTACAAGAAAAAAAAACCTGCAGGCCAAAGTCCATGATGAATATAGATACAAAAATTCTGAATAAAATACTAGCAAACTGTATTCGGCAGCACATTAAAATAATCATCCACCAAGATCAAGTGGGTTTTATATACCACGATCATTCACTATGATCAAGTGGCTGCAAGGATAGTTCAACATATTAGTTGAGCATATTTATTCAGCAAATCGATCAGTGTGATACACAACATTATAGAATGAAAGAAAAAAATGATACAATCTTCTCAAGAGATGCAAAAAAAGCATTTGACAAAATTCAACATGCGTTCATGATAGAAACTCTTAACAAATTAGGTAGAGAAGAAACATACCACAACATAATAAAGGCCATTTATGACAAGCCCACAGCTAGCGTTATACTTATTATAAAATATCGAAAGTTTTCCCTCTAAGATCAGGAACAAGACAAGGTAGCCCACTATCACTACTCCTAGTCATCATGGTACTGGAAGTAGCCAGAGCAATCAGGCAAGAAAAAGAAATACAATACATCACAATTAGAAAGGAAGAAGAAAAGATGTCTCTATTTGCAGGTGACACAATTTTACGTAGAGAAAATCCTAAAGATTCCCCCAAAAAACTCTTAGATCTAATCAACACATTCAGTAAAGTTGCAGGATAAAAAATTAACATACAAATAACAGTAGCATTTCTATACACTAGCAATGAAACATCTGAAAAAAAAATAAAGAAAACAATCCAATTTACAATGGCATCAAAAACAACAAAATACTTAGGAATAAATTTAACAAGAAGGTGAAAGATCTTTACATTGAAAACTACAAGATATTGATGGAAGAAATTGAAGAAGACACAAATAAATCAAAAGGTACAATAGAAAATTTCTATAAATACTCTGTCCTCTTCATGGATTGTTCCCTTTATTATTACGTAGTGCCCTTCTTTGTCTCTTGTTACAGTTTTTGTTTTAAAGTCTATTTTGTCTGATATAAGTATTGCTACCCCAGCTTTATTTTCATTGCTATTTGCATGAAGTATCTTTTTCCATCACTCCACTTTCAGTTTGTGAATGTCTTTAGGTCTGAAGTGTGTCTCTTGTATGCAGCATATATATGGGTCATGTTTCTTTATCCACTCAGCCATTGTATGTCTTTTGATTGGAGCCTTTAGTCCATTGACATTTAAAGTAGCTCTTGATAAGTATGTACTTATTGCCATTTTGTTACTTTTTTTCTGTGTATTTTAGTAGTTCTTCTCTGTTTCTTTCTTCTTTTCTTGCTCTCTTGCCTTCTGGTTTGATGGCTTTCTTTAGTATTATGTTTAGGTTTCTTTCTGTTAATTTTTTTCTGTATTTATTACAGGTTTCTGGTTTGTGATTACCATGAGGTTCATATATAATAACCTATGTAAATAACAATCTATGTTAAGTTGGTGGTCTCTTAAGTTTGACCTCTTGCAAAAAGCTCTACTCTTTTACTCCACTCCCCTCACATTTTGTGTTTTTGATATCACATTTAACTTCTTCCTTGTGTGTGTGTATCCATTAACTTCTTATCATGGAAATAGATAATTTTAGTTCTTTTGTCTTTTGACTTTCATATTAGCTTCATAGGTGATTGATCTGCTACATTTATTGTATATCTACCTTTACCAGTGAATTTTTTTTTATAATTTTCTTATTCCTATTTGTGGTCTTTTCTTTTACACTTAGATAAGTCCCTTTAGCATTTCTTGTAAGGCTGGTTTCTTGGTGATAAACTCCTTTAGTTTTTTCTTGTCTGGAAAACTTTTTCTCTCTCCTTCCATTCTGAATGATAACCTTGCCAGGGAAAGTATTTTTGGCTGTAGGTTCTTTTCCTTTCGGCACCTTAAATGTATCATGCCACTGACTTCTAGCCTGTAAGGTTAGTGCTTTTTATGTAACTTGTTGTCTTTCTCTTGCAGCTTTTAGGATTCTCTCTTTATCTTTAATTCCTGACATTTTAATTTTGATGTGTCTCAGTGTGGGCCTCCTGGGGTTCATCTTGTTTGGTGCTCTCTGTGCTTTCTGTACCTGGATGTCTGTTTCCTTCTTTAGATTGGGAAAGTTTTTGAAGAAAGCTATTATTTCTTAAAATATGTTCTCTGTCCCTTTCTCTCTCTTCTCCTTCTGGGACACCTATAATACGGATGTTAGTATGCTTGATGTTGTCCCAGAGATCCCTTAGACTGTCCTCGTCCTTTATAATTCTTTTTTCTTTTTTCTGTTCAGCTTGGGTGATTTCCTCTACTCTTTCACCCAGCTCACTAGGCCGTTCTTCTTTGTCATCTACTCTGCTATTGATTCCCTCTAGTGAATTTTTCATTTCTATTATTGTATTCTTCAGTTCTGATTGGTTCTTTTTTATACTTTCCAATTCTTTGTTGAAGTTCTCACTGTGTTTATCTATTATGCCAAGATCAGTGAGCATCCTTATAACTGTTAGTTTATATTTGTTTATCAGGTAAATTGTTTATCTGTTTCATTTAGTTCTTTTTCTGAGAATTTGTCCTGTTTTGTTATTTGGAACATATTCCTTTGTCTCCTCATTTTGCCAATTTCTCTGTGCTTATATCTATGTATTAGGCAGATCAGCTACGTCTCCTGATATTGGAAAAGCGGGCTTATGTAAGAGATGCCTTATGAGGCCCAGGAACGTGCTTCCCTCTTGTCACCAGTTCCAAATGTTCCAAGAGTGTCCCCTGTGTATCCTGTGTGGGATACATGTGCCTTTCTGTTGTGTCAGGGTTGCTCTTCCTACAGGTGCACGGGAAGGCTACACTGTCCCCCTGGCCAGCTGGTCATAAAGCTCCACTGTGAGCAGCTGCTATGGTCCCTTTTGTCACTTTACTGGGCATGGGGAGCCCCAGTACAGCTGGCTGCAAGGTCTAATAGCACATACTGGCTGCTGTTTGGTTGTTAAGTGAGCAGGCCCCCAGCATGGCTGTTTGCTAGGCTCAGGGGCTCACAATTGTTGTAGGACTCTGGCCTGTGAAGCTGTTGTCAGCTTTCTCAGGAGCACAGCTGGGTGGGGCTGGCCCCAGGCATGGCAGCACACAATTATTTCAGTCTCTGGAGGGTGGGGCAGATCCCTTATGTGGCTGTTTGAGAAGCACAAGTCTGGGAGAGTGATGTCAGCATATGGCAGAGTGAGCTCTTCCTTTAGTCTCTCCACCCTAAGATACCACAGAAATGACATTCATAAGCCAACAGAGGACATTCACACAACACAATAGATGTCTGAGAGATCCACGCAGCCATACATCTGAAGGTGGAGGTGCTGGACCCTCTGGGAGGCAGTGGAAGGAGGTAAAGGGATTTCCTCTCCCTCCCAAAGTGGCAGCAATCCAGGGCACAGGATCGTGTGCACGGCAGCCAGCACATGACTCTGAGAGGAGAGGGGGAAAAGGGAAGCCCTCTGCTGGAATACTTTGCTCTCAAAGCTGCCTCCCTGCCCATGGGAACATTCCAAGGAGGTTAAGCATTCATGGGGGCGTCTTCACCAAGCTGAGTAGCCCAGGAGGGCAGACAGTGGGTGCAGAGTGGAAGCACTCCTGGGATCACACACGTGAAAGAAAGCAGCGCCCCCCCGGATGGTGCACCAGCTCTGCCCTAGGCCAGAGCAGGGGAACCCCGACAGAGTGCCTGTGCATGTACATGTGTAACACAACACTGGCCAGCAGGCAAGCGCAGACAGGCCCCAGTCAGCCAGCTTCTAAAGGACAGGAACAGCTGCCAGGTATCACAGCATGTTCAGAATACACAGCTCCTCCCCCCCTTAAGTGCTGGCAAGTGGAATCTGTTACCAGATACTACCACTATGTGATGGCACAAATCCACTCCGTCAAACAACATGAAGAGGTATATTAACACTCCAGACCAGGAGGAAAATGACAAGACCCAGAAATCAATCCTGAAGTCACAGAAATTTACAATCTAAATGATAGAGAATTCAAAATAGTTATCATAAAGAAACTCAACAAGTTACAAGAAAACTCAGAAAGACGGTTCAATGGAATCAGGAATAAAATTAATGAACAGAGGGAATTCTTCACAAAAGAGATTGAAACTATAAAAAAAAAAAAATCCGAAATGTTGGAGTGAAAAACACAATGGATGAGATAAAGAAAAATCTGAAATCCTTATATAACAGAGCTGATATTATGGAGGACAGAATTAGTAATTTGGAAGACAGAAATATAGAAATGCTTCAGATAGAGGAGGAGAGAGAACTAAGACTAAAAAGAAATGAAGAAATTCTCCAAGAAAATGCAACATAAATATTATAGGTATTCCAGAGGGAGATGTGAGGGAGAAAGGATCAGAGAGCTTGTTCAAAGAAATAATAGCTGAGAATTTCCCAAACCTGGAGAAGGAACTGGAAAGCACAAGTCTGCTGCAGATCACAAGTCTCACCTCCTGAGGCCTACACACTCTGTCAACGTCAACACAGTCCTGTCCCATGCACATGCCCCATGCAGCTGAAGGGGACCAACTTGGCCCACTGCAGAAGCCCCCCACACACAGCCAAAACAGGCTCACCCCTTGTACATGCCCTGCCCCATAGGGACAGACCCACTCACCTGCTGCAGAGGTCCCACACATCCCATCTCTGTGGGCCCACACGTTGCCTGTGGGCTTGCTGATCGGTGGTGCCAGTTCTAGGGCATGCTGCCTGCCCTGGCTGAACTGGATTAAATCAGTGCCCTAGTGGGCTGGGCAAATCCCTGGGCTAACAGGCCAGGGGAAGTAATCTAATGGCATCTGCCAGCCTCTGTGTCAGCATGCCTGTACTAGGTCACAATAATGGCTCACCAGTGTCCCAGTCCCTGAGGACGTGGTTCCAGGCACCTCCTGCCTCCCTGAGATGTGCCTAGAGCCTATCAAGTGAGTCTCTTTCACCAAAGGACTGTGTTCCTTTCTTCCTGGTGATTTTATGTTGCTTTCCAGAACAGGTGAATTTGTGCCTGGACCCTTTAAGTGCAGGCTCTTCTTTCGCTTATGTTCAACAGCTTTTCTGGGGGTATTCCTTGTTGTTTTTAATAGCCAGCAAAGCCAAATATTATGACACTCATCTCAGTTGTGCTGAGTTCAAAAGCTGCATGTTGTGGCAAAGTTCTCCATCTCAGATCTCCTGCTCCTCCAGGAAAAGCTTCATACCTTAAGATTGCTCCTAGCTCTGAAGTGCTGCAGCTGCAATGTGGCTTTTTCCTCTCCAGAAAGGTATTTCTGCCTCTTCCACCTCAGTCAGTTCTGTCCCTTCTTGGGGTTCTTTTTATCCAGCTTCCGGTTCTCTCTCAGGGGTAATTGTCCCACATGTAGTTGTAAATTTGTGGTGTCCCTGGGAGGAGGGGAGTTCAGAGTCCTCCTACACCGCCATCTTCCCAGTGATTTGAAGTATTTTTAACCATCATTCCAAATTATTCTCATGAACAGTAAACTTTGGAAATTGTTGATCATATCTCCACCTAATAGACCTATTTCATTCCACTTGTTTATTTGGAGTTAATAGCTTCTGGCTTTGTGTAGCTCAGTACGTGTGCAGTAAAAAAAAAAAAAAAAAAAAATCTTGCTTTTGTGACCACAATGGTATGAAACTAGAAATCAACTATATGAAAGAAAACTGGAAAAGGCACAAGTATGTGGAGATTAAACAAAATGTTACTGAACAACTATTGGGTCAATGAAGAAATCAAAGGAGAAATCAAAAAGTACCTGGAGACAAACGAAAATG
Source organism: Diceros bicornis minor (assembly GCF_020826845.1). NCBI lineage: Eukaryota > Metazoa > Chordata > Mammalia > Perissodactyla > Rhinocerotidae > Diceros > Diceros bicornis. The sequence goes on from NC_080743.1 coordinate 25,103,269, forward strand.
AAAATGTGGCATGCCAAAATTTATGCGATACAAGAAAAGCAGTTCTAAGAGGGAAGTCTATAGGAATACAGGCCTACCTCAACGAACAAGAAAAATCTCAAATAAACAATCTCACAGTGCAGCTAAAGGAACTGGAAAAAGAAGAACAAACAAAGCCCAAAATCAGTAAAAGGAAGGAAATAATAAAAATCAGAGTGGAAATAAATGAAATAGAGACTAAAAAGAAAACAGAAGGAATTGAGTGACGTCAGTATCATGGCAGAGTGAGCTTTCCCTGTAGACTCTCCTCTCTAAGATACAACAAAAAGGACATTCATATACCAACAGAGCACATTCACACAACAAAAAAGATACCTGAGAGGCCCACACAGCCATACGTCTGAAGGTGGAGGTGCTGGAACCCCCAGAGGAAGTGGAAGGAGGTAAGGAGAACTCTTCTCCTTCCTGAATGACAGCAACCCTAGGACCAGGTCCATGCGGCCCTTGCGGGGGCCTGGGGGGGGGGGAGCCCTACACGAGAAAACTCTCTCTCTCTAAGTTCTCTCACAGCCTGTGGGAAAGTCCCATATGGAGGGGACTGAACTGTTACGGGGGTGCCTTCATCAAGCAAGCACTGCAGGAGTGCAGATAGTGAGGGAAGCACAAGAAGCCCCATGGATCGTGCAGGCAAAAGAAAGAGGCCTTCTCCCCCGCCCAGCACCCCCGCACAACAGGTTGGCTGCAGAGCCTCCAAACTGCAGCAGGCTCAGAATACATAGCTCTTGACCCCCACCTAGTGGCGGCAGGTGGAAGCTATGACTAGATATTTTCAGAATGAGGAAAAATAAGCCCCACACCCTCAAGTAGTATGCAAAAATATACTAAATCTCCAGACCATAAGGAAAATGACAAGCACCCAGAAATCAATCCTGAAGGCACAGAAATTTGTAACCTAAATGACAGAGAATTCAAAATAGCTATCACAAAAAAGCTCAATGAATTACAAGAAACTACAGATAGACAATTTAATGAAATAAGGAACTTCTTCACAAAAGAGATTGAAACTATACAGGAAAACCAATCAGAAAAGTTGAAGATGAAAAACACAATGGAGGAGATAAAGAAAAATCTGGAACCTTTAAAGAATAGAGCTGACAATATGGAGGAAAGAATGAGCTTTACTGAGGATAGGAATGCAGAAATGCTCCAGACGGAGGAGGAGAGAGAATTGAGACTAAAAAGAAATGAAGAAATTCTCTGAGAAATATCCGACTCAATTAGGACATGCAACTTAAGGATTATAGGTATTCCAGAGAGAGAAGAAAGGGGAAAAGGAGCAGAGAGCTTGTTCAAAGAAATAATAGATGAGAACTTCCCAAACCTGGGGAAGGAGCTGGAAATACAAGTGAATGAAGGCAACAGATCTCCAAAATATATCAACATGAAAAGACCCTCTCCAAGGCATATAGTAGTAAAACTGGCAAAAGTCAATGACAAGGAAAAGAAATTTAGGTCAGAAAGACAAAAAAAATAATGTAAAAAGGAATCCCAATCAGGCTGTCAGCCAATTTCTTGGCAGAAACTCTACAGGCTAGGAGAGAGTGGAATGATATATCAAAATTCTGAAAGACAAAAACTTTCAGCCAAGAATACTCAATCGAGCAAAAATATCCTTCAGATATGATGGAGAAGTAATAACTATCCCAGATAAACAAAGCTAAGGGAGTTCTTTGCCACAAGACCCCCCTACAAGAAATGCTCAAGAAGGTCCTCATGCCTGAAAAAAAAAATGGAAAAGAGATACAAAGCTTTGAGCAAGGAGAAAAACAGGTAGACAAAATCAGAAAAATTGCAGCTCTCTATCAGGAGAGGTTAGCAAACACTTAATTATAACATCAAAGATTAAGGGAAGGAAAATCCTAAAAGTAAATATAACCTCATCACTTTAAACACAAATTCACAACACAAGATGGGATAATTTGTGACAATAATAACTTAGAAGGAGAAGAGGAAAAGGATCGAATTGACTTAGTCTAAGGAAATAGGCCATCAGAAAATGGACTATCTCATCTATGAGATTTTTTATACAAACCTCATGGTAACCACTAAACAAATAAACAGAATAGAGACACATACAATAAATAAATAGAAAGCTAAGAAAACCATCATACAGAACTACCAAACTGAATTGTTAGTCTGAAACACACAGGACGAGAAACAAAGCAAATGCAAAAGAACTGGAAAATGAGTGATAAAATAGCAACATTAAGTCCTCATGTATCAACAATCACTCTAAATGTAAACGGATTGAATTCTCCAATCAAAAGACACAGAGTGGCTGGCTGGATTAAAAAATAAGATCCAAAAATATGCTGCCTCCAGGAAACACATCTCAGCTCTACACATAAACACAGGCTCAGAGTGAAAGGAGGGAAGACAATATTCCAACCTAATGGCAAACAAAAGAAAGCAGGTGTTGCCATACTTATATCAGACAAAGTAGACTTCAAGATAAAACAGCTAATGAGAGACAAAGAGGGGCAATGTATGATGATAAAAGGGACACTCCACCAAGAAGACATATCACTTATAAATATATATGCACCCAACACAGGAGCACCAAAGTACATAAAGCATCTATTAACAAACCTGAAAGGAGATATTAACAACAACACAATAATAGTAGGGGATCTTAACATCCCACTTAATCAATGGGTAGATCATCCAGACAGAAAGTCAGTAAGGAAATAGTGGACTTAAATGAAAAACTAGACAAGATGGACTTGATAGATATATACAGAGCACTCCATCCAAACACAGCAGATCACATATTCTTCTCAAGTGCGTAAGTATCATTCTCAGGGATAGACCATATGTTGGGAAACAAGGCAAGCCTCTATAAATTTAAGAAAATCAAAATCTTAACAAACATCTTTTCTCTCCATAACACTATGAAACTTGAAATCAACTACAATAAAAAAACTGGGAAAGTGACAAAGATGTGGAGACTAAACCACATGCTACTGAACAACCAATGGATCACTGAAAAAATTAAAGGAGAAATCAAAGAATATCTGGTGACAAATGAAAATGTAAATACACCATACCAACTCATATGGGATGCAGTTAAAGTGGTCTTGAGAGGGAGACTCATAGCAATACAGGCCCACCTCAACAAATAAGAAAAATCCCAAATAACCAACCTTAAACTACACCTAACCGAAGTAGAAAAGGAAGACCAAACAAAGCCTCAAGTCAGCAAAAGGAGGGAAATAATAAAAATTTGAGCATAAATAAATGAAATTGAAACCAAAAAGACAGTAGAAAGGATCGATGAAACAAGGAGCTGGTTCTTTGAGAAGATAAATGAAATTGACAAACCCTTAGCCAGACTCACTAAGAAAAAAGAAAAAAGGCTCAAATAAATAAAATTAGAAATGAAAGAGGAGAAATTACAACAGACACCACAGAAATGCAAAGGATTATAAGAGACTACTGTGAAAAACTATATTCCAACAAATTGGACAATCTAGAAGAAAAAGATAAATTCTTAGACTCATACAACCTCCCAAAACTGAGTCAAGAAGAAATAAAGAACCTGAACAGACCAATCACAAGTAAAGAGGTTGAAACAGTAATCAAAATCCTCCCAAAAAATAAAAGTCTGGTACCAGATGGCTTCTGTGGAGAATTTTACCAAACATTTAAAGAATATTTAATACATATCCTTCTCAAACTATTCCACAAATAGAGGAAGATGGAAATCTTCCTGACACATTCTACGAAGCCAACATCACCTTGATACCAAAGCCGGACAAGGACAATACAAAAAAGTAAAATTACAAGCCAATATCCCTGACGAACGTAGATGCATAAATCCTCAACAAAACATTGGCAAACCAAATACAACAATACATTAAAAAGATCACACACCATGACCAAGTGGGATTTATACCAGGGACACGGGGATGGTTCAACATCTGCAAATCAATCAATGTGATACATCACATTAACAGAACAAGGAATAAAAACCACATGATCATCTCAATAGATGCAGAAAAGGCATTTGACAAGATACAACATCCATTTGTGATAAAAACTCTGAACAAAATGGGTATAGAGGGAAAGTACCTCAACATAATAAAGGCCATATATGACAAACCCACAGCAAACATCATACTCAACAGGAAAAAACTGAAAGCCAATTTCTGAGAACAGGAAGAAGACAAGGGTGTCCACTCGCACCGCTCTTATTCAGCAAAGTACTGGAAGTTTTGGCCATAACAATTAGGCAAGAGAAAGGAATCAAAAGGAATCCAAATAGGCAATGAAGAAGTGAAATCTCACTGTTTGCAGATGACATGATTTTTATATATAGAAAACCCTAAAGAATCCATTGGAAAACTATTAGAAATAATCAACAACTACAGCAAAGTTGTAGGGTACAACATCAACTTACAAAAATCAATTGCATTTCTATACTCTAATAACAAACTAACAGAAAGGCAACTCAAGAAGACAATCCCACTTAGAATTGCAACAAAAAGAATAAAATATCTAGGAATATATTTAAGCAAGGAGGTGAAAGACCTATACAATGAAAACTATAAGATATTATTGGAAGAAATGGATGATAACAGAGAGAAATGGAACGACATCCCATGCACATGGATCAGAATAAACATAGTGAAAATGTCCACACTACCTAAAGCAATCTACAGATTCAATGCAATCTCAATCAGAATCTCAATGGCATTCTTCACGGCAATAGACCAAAGAATACTAAAATTCATATGGGGCAACAAAAGATCCCGAATAGCCAAAGCAATCCTAAGAAAAAAGAACAAAAGCTGGAGGCATCATGGGGCCAGCCTGGTGGTGTAGCGGTTAAGTTCACACATTCTGCTTCAGTGGCCTGGAGTTTGCTACTTTGGATCCTGGGTGCGGACCTATTCACCGGTCATCAAACCATGCTGAGGTGGCGTCCCACATAGAAGAACTAGAAGAACCTACAACTAGGAAATACAACTATGTAGTATGTACTGGGGGCTTTGGGGAGAAAAAAGAAGAAAAGAGGAAGATTGGCAACAGATAGCTCAGGGCCAATCTTCCTCAAAAAAAACAAAAACAAAAAAAAAGGATAAAAAACCTAAAAAAAGAAAAAAAAAACAAAAAAGCTGGAGGTATCACAGTCCCTGACTTCAAAATATACTACAAAGCTATAATAATTAAAACAGGGTGATACTGGTACAAAAACAGACACACAGATCAGTGGAACAGAATTGAAAGCCCAGAAATATGGGCAGCTAATCTTCGGCAAAGGAGCTAAGAACATACAATGGAGAGAAAGCAAAGTCTCTTCGATAAATGGTGCTGGGAAAACTGGACAGGCACATGCAAAAGAATGAAAGTAGACCACCTTCTTTCACCATACACAAAAATTAACTCAAAATGGGCCTAAGACTTGAAGGTAAGACCTGAAACTACAAAACTCTTGAAAGAAAGTATAAGCAGTACACTCTTTGACATGGGTCATAGAGGGATCTTTTCGAATTCCGTGTCTACACGGACAAGGGAAACAAAAGAAAAAATAAACAAATGGGACTTCATCAGACTAAAGAGCTTCTGCAAGGCAAATGAAACCAGAATGAAAATGAAAAAACAACCCACAAGCTGGGAGAAAGTATTTGTAAACCATATATCCAACAAGGGGTTAATCTCCATAATATATAAAGAACTCACAGAACTGAACAACAAAAAAACAAATAACCCAATCAACAAATGGGGAGAGGATATGAACAGACATTTTTCCAAGGAAGATATACAGATGGCCAATAGGCACATGAAGAGATGTTCAACATCACTAATCATCAGGGAAATGCAAATCAAAACAACACTAAGATATCACCTTACACCCTGAGAATGGCTATAATCACCAAGACAAAAAATAACAAATGTTGGAGAAGTTATGGAGAAAAGGGAACCCTCATTCACTGCTGGTGGGAATGCAAACTCATACAGCCTGTACGGAAAGCAGTATGGAGATTCCCCAAAAAATTAGAAATAGAAAGACCTTATGATCCAGCTATCCCACTACTGGGTATCTATCCAAAGAACCTGAAATCAAAAACCCAAAGAGGCTTATGCACCTCTATGTTCATTGCAGCATTATTCACCATAGCCAAGAAGTGGAAGCAACCTAAGCATCCCTCGGCTGATGATTGGATAAAGAAGATGTGGTATATATATATACAATGGAATACCACTCAGCCATAAAAAAAGACAAAATCATCCCGTTTGCAACAACATGGATGGACGTGGATGGTATTATGTTGCGCAAAATAAGCCAGACAGAGAAAGACAAATACCATGTGATTTCACTCATATGTGGAAGATAAACTAACACAGACAGGACAGAGAGAACAGTTTGGTGGTTACCAGGGGGAAGGGGGTTGGGAGGTGGGCACCAGGGGTGAAGCGACACATTTATATGGTGACTGACAAACAATAATGTACAACTAAAATATCACAATGTTATAAACTATTATGACATCAATTTAAAAAAATGACAATAGAAAAAAATCAATGAAACTAAGAGTTGGTTCTTTGAAAAGATAAACAAAATTGACAAAACTTCAGCTAGACTCACCAAGCAAAAAAGAGAGATGGCTCAAATGAATAAAATCAGAAATTAAAGAGGAGTAATTACAATGGACACCTCAGAAATACAAAAGATGATAAGAGAATACTATGGAAAGCTATATGCCAACAAATTGGATAATCTAAAATAAATGGATAAATTCTTAGACTCATACAGGACTTGTATGCTTAAAACTAGAAAACATTATTGAAAGAAATTGAAGACGACACAAAGAAATTGAAAAATATTCTGTGCTCTTGGACTGGAAAAATTGACGTAATTAAACTATCCATACTTCCTAAAGCAATCTACAGATTCAATGCAATCTCTACCAAAGTTCTAAAAACATTTTTCACAGATATAGAACAAAGAATGCTAAAATTTATATGGAACAACAAAAGACCCCAAATGGCCAAAGGAATCCTGAGAAAAAAGAACAAAGCTGGAGATATCACACTCCCTGATTTCAAAATATACTACAAAGATATAGTAACCAAAATAGCATGGTAGTAGCACAAAAACAGACACACAGAAAAGTGGAGCAGAATTGAGAGCCCAGAAATAGAGGCACACATTTATGGACAGGTAATTTTCCACAAGGGAGCCAAGAACATACAATGTAGAAAGGAAAATCTCTTCAGTAAATGGTGTTTGGAAACCTGAATAGCCACGTGCAAAAGAATGAAAGCAGCCCATTGTCCTATACCATACACAAAAATTAACTCAAAATGGATTAAAGATTTGAATGTAAGACCTGCAACTATAAAACTTCTAAAAGAAAACATAGGCAGTATGCTCTTCAACATTGGTCTTAGCAGCATATTTTCAAACATCATGTCTGACCAGGCGAGGGAAACAAAGGAAAAAATAAGCAAATGGGACTTTATCAAACCAAAAAGCTTCTGCACAGCAAAAGGAAACCATCAACAAAACGAAAAGACAACCTAACAATTGGGAGAAGATATTTGCAAACCATGTGTCTGATAAGGGGTTAATATCCAAAATATATAAAGAACACATACATCTCAAAAACCAGAAACAAACAACCCAATTAAAAAATGGGCAAAAGATCTGAACAGACATTTTTGCAAAGAGGATATACAGATGGCCAATAGGCATATGAAAAGATATTCAACATCTCTAATTATCAGGGAAATGCAAATCAAAACTACGATGAGATATCACCTCATGCCCATAGAATGGCTATAATTAACAAGACAAGAAATAACAAGTGTTGGAGAGGTTGTGAAAAAAAGGGAACTCTCATACATCACTGGTGGGAATGTAAACTGGTACAGCCATTATGGAAAACAGTATGGAGATTCCTCAAAAAATTAAGAATAGAATGACCATATGATCCAGCTATTCCACCACTAGGTATTTATCCAAAGAACATGAAAACATGAATGTGTAAAGATATATGCACCTCTATGTTCATTGCAGCATTATTCACAATAGCCAAGACGTGGAAACAACCTAAGTGCCCACCAACGGAAGAATGGATAAAGAAGATGTGGTGTATATACACAATGGAATACCACTCAGCCATAAAAAAAGATGAAGTCTTGCCATTTGCAACAACGTGGATGGACCTTGTGGGTATTATGCTAAGTGAAGTAAGTTAGACAGAGAAAGTCAACTACTGTATGATCTCACTCATAAGTAGAAGATAAAAACAACAACAACAAACAAACACATAGGATCAGAGATTAGATTGGTTACCAGAGGGAGAGGGGGGAGGGTAAAAGAGGTGACACGGCACCTATGTACGGTGATAAATGGTAATTAGTCTTTGGCTGGTGAACATGGTGTCTACGCAGATATTGAAATATAATGATGTACACCTGAAATTTATATAATGTTATAAACCAATGTTACCTCAAAAATAGAGTAAAATAAAAAAGAAATATTTCCAGAAGTATAAGTGAAAAACAGAGAAATAAGTACTAGAGATGTAATGTATAACATGCTGACTTTGGTTATCACTGCTGTATGGTATATTTGAAAGTTGTTAAGAGAGTAGATCCAAAGAGTTCTCTTCACAAGGGACAAAAGGCATTTTTCTTCTTTTTCTTTTTTTCGGTATCTATGTGAAATAATTGATGTTAACTAAACTTATTGTGGTAACCATTTCATAATATGTGTAAGTTAAATCATTGTCCTATACATCTTAAACTTATACAGTGCTGTACATCCATTATATCTCAATAAAACTGGAAAAAAGTAATAAAGAAACATTGAAAAAAAGTTAAAAACTCATCTATTCCTACCTAAACCTTTTTAATTATTCAGTCTAAGAAATAAACTGTACAATTCCTCCTGCTAATAACACCGCACTAAAAGGGTCATGTTTTAGTCCCCCAACTCTGCTCGCAATCAAGTATAGAAAAAGAAGAGAAATTGTACAGAGGAAGTCTGTTACATTGATGTTATTTTCTGACACAAGGATTTTAATACCTTATATTTCTTGGCAATTTGCAGCTAACAGAACCTATTGACACATTTTAACACATTGCCTAACTTGCTCATTGTTGAAACAGTATATTAACCCAGGACAATTAAAGTAAATTATTAAGAGTTTCTTACCAGCCTGTGTCAGGCAGGAATTATTGTTTTACCTATATTACTGATAAGACAATGGAGGCTTACAGAGGTAGTTCCTTTTTCAAGGTCTCACAGAAAATAAGTGACTTGAACCCTCAGCTTTGGATCCTGGCAGCCTGACTCCAGAATCTGTGCCCTGACATCCCAGGGCAGCTCTGGGTTCATCCAGCCTGACGCATCCTCCATCAGTGTCCTCCTGCTCAGCTGTTACTGCTGGTCTCCTGCCTGCTCATCCTCCTCATGGGATGTGTCCTCCCGCTTGCTTGCAACCTGGGAGAGAAGCGTTACTGTTTCAGTCCAAAGCCGATCCTTCACCTTCATTTAGAAATTACCCACCTTGCCTTCTTCTTCTAAAACACTCAGTTTTTAATCAACACTTACATAGGATTTACTATGTACCGGCAAGATTTTAAGAGCATTATAAATATTATGAGATATGTAATCTTCCTGATGACTTTAATGATCAATACATTGTTACTGTTAGTGTTGCGACTTTAAGGAAGAAAAAACTGAGGCACAGAGAAATTAATAATCTTTCCATTGATCACACAGCTTATAGAGTATGGGAACCTGTGAACGCTGCTTAGCATTGGCTTTGAGAAAATAAAGGGACAGTCAAAGCTCTTTGACTGCTGTCCTGTTTTTGATTTCATGAGACGCCCAATCATTGCGATGAAAATATTGAAAGTAGAGCCTCAGCTGGGTGAGGGACTCTGGCAGTTCTGGGCAGACCCTAAAACACCCTGGCTACTGCCTCTCTTCCCTGGCAGCCTATAAGAAATATTGTTTTATTCCAGTTAAATAAATTAACTTCTGCACCCATAATTTTGTCTCGGTTCTGTAAGGATCTGTCCTGTTGTGTTTGGAGAGAGCTACATTCTTCATCTCTTCTTTCTCTACAGTCACTCCTCCTCCAGCCTGCTCCTGCTCCCACCATTCACTAACCTGTCCTCATCAAGGTTGCTCATCACATTCACGTTGTTTCTCAGCGAGGTCTTCCCTGACTACCCTCTATGTAAATTCAACCCCCAACACTCCCTATCCCCACTCCCCGCTTATTTTCTTCTGAGCATTTACCATCATCTAATATACAGATGTGTATTTTGCTTCTTTGCTTTCTTTAGTATCCGTCTCCTCCCACTAGAATAGAGCTCTGTGAGGCAGGAGTTTGTATCCACTTTGTTCACTGCTTGATACTGAGCACCTAGAACAGTGTGCAGCACGTGGTAGGTAGTCAATAAATATTTGTGCAATTGATGAGGGACCAAATCATTCTGGAACTCCTGAAATCTTCTCTGGCATTCTTCATCTCCTTCAGGTCCCATTCTGCTTCTCCTTACCCCCAAAATGTTAACGTACTCAAGGCTCCATCATCAGCGGGTGTTTTTCTCATTCTATTCATTTTATGCATGAAGTGGGCAAGGTTGTTTTAGGATTCATTTGAGGATCAATAAGACAAGGTACATTAGGTGTCTGTACCAGGCCGTGACACTCGAGGCTAAATACTTATCTTTTAGAAACATACAAAATATAGAAAATTGATAAATAAGTGAAAGATACAAGTTAACAAGTACTCATTGTGCAGCTGAATTCCAGGGCTTTGTGTTACATCCTATGATAGTGCAGTGAATGTGGTAAGGCCCAGAGCCTACCTGGGGATAAAGAAATTAGCAGTGTCATCAGTATAGGGTACCATGGATACAAAAAGTGAGAATGTAACCCAGTCATTCAGGTTAAGAAAAACATCTTGGAGGAAGCTTTAACCCTTGAGATAAATGGGCTCTAATAGTTAAGGTGTGTGGAGTTGATGGGGTTGGAGGTAGGAACCATGAAAATAGAGTTTCAGTGAAATAATCTATTTAAATAATCTCCAGAAAAGCTTCAGCTACAGCAGGAACATTCACTAAAGTTTTAGTTCAAGTCTCTGAGCATCAGAGAATAATTCTTCATTGACATCTATAAAAACATGAGCTAGACCTACCAAAAGCATTGTAAACGGCCTAATTTTAGATATTTTACCTTCATAGTGTTAGTTGCAATCAGTCTTTTCTCCTTATTTTTATTAGTCTGAGTCTAAATTGAAAGTAGCAGCAGTGGATCTTTGGCTTCCATTACTGCAAAAAGAGTTGGGGCATGAATTCAGAAATTCTGAATTTATAAATTCAGGTTAAAGTACTCAGTAATCCCCTCAGTGTAAAGCCGAAATGGCTTATGGATTCCCAGTAAACTATAGTTTGCATAAACCTTCTCCTTTTTATCTAATTTTATTGGCCAGGGAACCAAAACACAACAAATTGTAAAGTGGTGGCAGCAGAACTACTTGCTGCCCTTACACCTGTAGTGTATTCAGGTCTTCTCTAACGCTGTTACCATGTCACTCACGACTTGCCCTGACTCTCCTTTTAAGCCTCATCTATTCCCACACACATAACCACTACTTCAGTCAGATAAAATAACCCTGTAATACCTTTAAATGACTATACTGTCTGACAATTCTGATTGGCTTCTGTTGTCCTTCCACCTATGATCCCTTTATCTCCACAATTCCACATTCCATCAATTATTTAAAGCCCAGCTGTTTTCAACCTAATGTCATCGTATTGCTGTCAGACATAATCACTTGTTGCTCTGAATTCATATAATACTTTTCTGGTTTATTGTCATTCCACCTTTGTCTTTTACGGCATGACATTTGATTCCATTCCTGGCAGAGTTTATCATCTTGGAGGCATTTATATGTTGACATGTATATCTGCCCCTCCAGAAAGTCATCTCTCGAGAGCAGGGACTGTCATATGGAACTTTATATCCACACAAGCAATGCCAGTTTATGGCATTTTGTACATACACAAGGAATAGTTGGTGAATTTAAGTGAACAGCATTTGTGTCCCTAATACAGCCCATAACCAAGAAATATTTGCAAAGGAATCATTGCCCACTTATTATTGCACACTTTCCTTGTTCTATGCTGTATTAAATATTTGACATACATTTCCAGTGTCGTTCGCTTCTGTAATAGCTAAAGAAACTGAAGTCCTGAGAGTGGTCAATGTCGATACCCAAAATGAGGTTTGAATTTAGCATTGTCTTCAAAATTTATGTTATTTGTCCTACTATTGTAGTACAGCCGACATAGTGAATGAACAACTGAATGAGTGAATGAAGAGTAGACTCCCAAGTCCCTGCTGTAATGTACTTTCTAGGGTGACTCTAAGAATGACATGTGGATCTTTACACTGGCCGTGCTTCTGAGCCATTTGTCTACAACAGCATGAGCACCATCAAGCACCAGGCCCTGGAGCAGCTACAGTATCCTTCCAGGAACTAACCACTGTATTTTATTGAGTTTCCGGGAATGGCAACTGAGACAGTTTCTTCCTTCTTGTGACTCATTTCTCCTGGTGGAGGAGAAGAGGACACAGGGCAAATGAAAATGTTTTTAAACTTGTTTCTGGGTGTGATCTGGAAATTGTGGTGTAGAGCACTTCTCATTCCTTCGCTAAGATCCCAGCTATGTGACTGAACTAACAAAGCTAATTAAGACAAGATCCTCTCCCAGCTCTGGTGAAGTAGATGACTCAGCCAAGTTTGTGAGTTTTTTTCCAGACTTTGTTTGGACTCGTGTGGGATTTCATGCTGGAGCTGGAGTTAAACGGACACCCCATCACTTCTGATGAGTACCTGGAGAATACCTTGAAGTTGATTCCACGTATCAGAGCATGGCCTGGGTGGCGGAAGGCTCAGAAGGGGATAGGATCAACTAAGCCCTGTCATTCAGCACTCGATGTCAACCTTTATATTAGATTGGATTGAGACCCATGCTAAAGTTATTGGTGATTGACGGGAGGGTATGGTTGCAGTCATTATTATTACTTGAAAAACTCTAGCAAATTGAGTTTAAGATCACTGAGGAAACTTAGGATGCAATATAGGACCAAATGATTTTAGAAAAATTGATACCATGTAGAAAAAAGGCTCACATACTTGTATTATATATTAAGTGTTCTTCCTCTTCTATTTCAAGCAAAATAACCTATCAGATTGGAAGTTGGTAAACACAGAATCACAAGGTAAATATATTTTTGAAATATATTTCACACAGTATATTTCTCTAACCCACACAGTTACAGCCTTCATAGACAGGATATTTATACTCTAAATAGTTAAAAAAAAAAAAAAAAGAAAGAAAGGCATTGACATGTCCTTCCAGTACGACTGTCAAATCCTTCATTTGATCATTCTCGTAACATCACCCTCTTCGTTCTACAGCCTTACACAGTATCGTCATGTTCATATAATAAATTCATTACATGGATTATATTCAGCAGAGAGGATAATGAGTCATACCTAGAAGCAAAGTTTATTTTTGTTTATTTAATCATTTATTTATTCTTTCCACAAATATTTACTGAACAGCTAGAATATGCCCAGAACCCCTCTGTGTGACATTGTCATGTCTGATATAATCTGATATAGAGAACTGGTGAGGTCTGCAAGGTACATTTAGGTTAACCTTATTGTTTTGTGATGTCTGCTAAAGGAATCTCTAAACATATTTCTAATGTGTGTATGTATGATTTTTCACTCTGATTTTATAAAGCTTTTCTTTACTTACTCGGTATCATCTGTCCTCTACATGGTATTGTCCCCAGCAATATCATAAATATCCTTATTTCTTTTTTTTTAAATATTTTGTTTAGTGCAGTAACATTGGTTTATAACATTGTATAAATTTCAGGTGTACATCATTAAACTTCTATTTCTGCATAGATTACATCATGTTCACCACCCATATGCTAATTACAACCCATCACCACACACATGTGCCGAATTATCCCTTTCGCCCTCCTCCCTCCCCCCTTTCCCTCTGGTAACCATCAATCCAATCTCTGTCTCTATGTGTTTGTTTATTGTTGTTGTTATCTAGTACTTAGTGAAGGAAATCATATGGTATTTGACCTTCTCCCTCTGACTTATTTCACTTTGCATAATATCCTCAATCTCCATCCATGTTGTCACAAACGGCTGGATTTGATCGTTTCTTATGGCTGAGTAGTATTCCATTGTGTATATATACCACATCTTCTTTATCCATTCGTCCCTTGGTGAGCACTTAGGTTGCTTCCAAGTCTTGGCTATTGTGAATAACGCTGCAATGAACACAGGGGTGCATGTATCTTTACGCATTGGTGTTTTCAAGTTCTTTGGATAAACACCCAGGAGTGGAATAGCTGGATCATATGGTAGTTCTATCCTTGATTTTTTGAGGAATCTCCATACTGTTTTCCATAGTGGCTGCACCAGTTTGCACTCCCACCAGCAGTGTATGAGAGTTCCCTTCTCTCCACATCCTCTCCAACACATGTTGTTTTCCTGTCTTGTTAATTATAGCCATTCTGAGGGGTGTGAGGTGATAGCTCATTGTAGTTTTGATTTTATTTCCCTGATAGTTAGTGATTTTGAACATCTTTTCATGTGCTTGTTGGCCATCCGTATATCTTCTTTGGAGAAATGTCTGTTCAGGTCTTTTGCCCATTTTTTAATTGGGTTGGTAGTTTTTTTTGTTGTTGAGATGCATGAGTTCTTTGTATATTTTGGAGATTAAGCCCTTATCAGATGTATGGCTTGCAAATATCTTCTCCCAATTGTTAGGTTGTCTTTTCGTTTTGTTGATGGTTTCCTTTGCTGTGCAGAAGCTTTTTAGTTTGATGTAGTCCCATTTGTTTATTTTTTCTATTGTTTCTCTTGCCCGGTCAGACATGGTGTTTGAAAAGATGTTGCTAAGACCTATGTCGAAGAGCGTACTGCCTATGTTTTCTTCTAGAAGTTTCACAGTTTCAGGTCTTACATTCAAGTCTTTAATCCATTTGGAGTTAATTTTTGTGTATGGTGTAAGGTAAGGGTCTACTTTCATTTTTTGGCATGTGGCTGTCCAGTTTTCCCAACACCATTTGTTGAAGAGACTTTCTTTTCCCTATTGTATGTTCTTGGCTCCTTTGTCAAAGATTAGCTGTCCATAGATGTGTGGGTTTATTTCTGGGCTTTCGATTCTATTCCATTGATCTGTGTGTCTGTTTTTGTGCCAGTACCATGCTGTTTTGGTTACTATAGCTTTGTAGTATATTTTGAAATCAGGAAGTGTGATACCTCCAGCTTTGTTCTTTTTTCTCAGGATTCCTTTAGCTGTTCGGGGTCTTTTGTTGTTCCATATAGATTTTAGGATTCTTTGTTCTATTTCTGTGAAAAATGTTGTTGGAACTTTGATAGGGATTGCACTGAATCTATAGATGGCTTTAGGAAGTATGGACATCTTAACTATGTTAATTCTTCCAATCCAAGAGCACGGAATATCTTTCCATTTCTTTGTGTCTTCTTCAATTTCTTTCAGAAATGTTTTATAGTTTTCGGTGTACAGATCTTTCACCTCTTTGGTTAAGTTTATTCCTAGGTATTTTATTCTTTTTGTTGCAATTGTAAATGGGATGGTATTCTTAATTTCTCTTTCTGCTACTTCGTTGTTGGTGTACAGAAATGCAACTGATTTTTGTATGTTGATTTTGTATCCTGCAACTTTACCATATTCGTTTATTACTTCTAAAAGTTTTCTGGTGGATTCTTTAGGGTTTTCTGTATGTAAAATCATGTCATCTGCAAATAGTGACAGTTTCACTTCTTCCTTTCCAATTTGGATCCTTTTTATTTCTTTCTCTTGCCTGATTGCTCTGGCTAGGACTTCCAGTACTATGTTAAATAGGAGTGGTGAGAGTGGGCATCCTTGTCTGGTTCCTGTTCTTAGAGGGATAGCTTTCAGTTTTTCACCATTGAGGATGATATTAGCTGTGGGTTTCTCATATATGGTCTTTATTATGTTGAGGTACTTTCCTTCTATAGCCATTTTATTCAGAGTTTTTATCATAAATGGATGCTGTATCTTGTCAAATGCTTTCTCTGCATCTATTGAGATGATCATGTGATCTTTAGTCTTCATTTTATTAATGTGGTGTATCACGTTGATTGATTTGCAAATGTTAAACCATCCCTGCATCCTTGGAATAAATCCCACTTGATCATGGTGTATAATCTTTTCAACGTATTGTCGTATGCGATTTGCTAGTATTTTGTTGAGGATTTTTGCATCGATGTTCATCAGTGATATTGGCCTGTAATTTTCTTTTTTTGTGTTGTCCTTGTCTGGTTTTGGTATCAGGGTAATGTCGGCTTCGTAGAATGAGTTAGGGAGCTTCCCCCCTCCTCAATTTTTTGGAAGAGTTTGAGAAGGATAGGTATTAAGTCTTCTTTGAATGTTTGGTAGAATTCACCAGGGAAGCCGTCTGGTCCTGGACTTTGATTTTTGGGGAGGTTTGTGATTACTGTTTCGATCTCCTTACTGGTGATTGTTCTATTCAAATTCTCTACTTCTTCTTGATCCAGTTTTGGAAGGTTGTATGATTCTAAGAATTTATCCATTTGTTCCAGATTGTCGAATTGGTTGGCATATAGCTTTTCATAGTATTCTCTTATAATCTTTTGTATTTCTGAGTTGTCTGTTGTAACCTCTCCTCTTTCATTTCTGATTTTACTTATTTGTGCCTTCTCTCTTTTTTTCTTGGTGAGTCTAGCTAAAGGTTTGTCAATTTTGTTGATCTTTTCAAAGAACCAGCTCTTGGTTTTATTAATTTTTTCTATTGTTTTTTGGTCTCTATTTCATTTATTTCTGCTCTGATTTTTATGATTTCCCTTCTTCTACTGATTTTGGGCTTTGTTTGTCCTTCTTTTTCCAGTTCCTTTAGGTGCATTGTTAGATTGTTTATTTGAGATTTTTCTTGTTGTTGAGATAAGCCTGTATTGCTCTAAATCCTTATTTCTACCATTACTTTACTTTAGAGCCCATATTTCATTTCTGATATGAGAACTGTAATATCAGAACAGTATTTCTGACAATTTCTTGGATTAATCTATCATTCAACAAACATCTAATACCTGGTCGATGCACTGCACACCACGCAAGGGCTAGGGAAACGATCATAAGTTTCTTCACTTGGGATGGATGCCTCCCTTTCCTCCCCAGAAGTAATTTCTTCACCTTGACTCTGTACCAAAACAGGGTTTTCCATGCCTTGAGTAGATGATCATAAGGTTGATTTGCATGATTTAAAAAAAGTAGATTTACAGGCACAGGAGTTACAATGAGGCAAAGATCCCTGGAAATGAAAGTCCTCAGCCCCCTTGCCCGAAGGCTGTCTCTTTAATGATCTTTTTCCATCTCTGCAGGTGACAATCCCCAAATCCAAACTTCCGGCATGTCTAGAGAGTGTATCAGGAAGTTCTTTCCAGAACGAAAGTTCTTTGTCTTTGACCGGCCTACAAGTGCTGGAAAACTATTACTCCATATCGAGGAAGCATCAGAAAACCAAATGGAATGGGACTTCCAGGTTCAATCAAAAAATTTCTATTCATGTATCTTCACCAAGGCAAAAATCGAAACCCTAGGAGAGGGAATCATTGTCACCGGGAATGGTGAGTCTCTTTTGTTACAGCATGCCTCTCTGGGGTTCAGCGTGTGTGATGAAGCTTGATTGCTGTCTGGGTTTGTCAGTAATTTTGTTTCCTTCTGTATGTGTGGAGAAGCAGATATTCATGCCACATATATAAATACATGTTCCTTCATTAAAGTTTCCCTATATGAAGGTTTACTGCAGCCTACTGTATATCTCATGAAACTAATAGACTAATAACATAAGCACAAGCAGCTACTAAGGATAGAAATTTGCATGGTGATGAGAAATCCAATGGGATAAATGTTCCTCTGTGAAAATACACAAGATATTTTGTGAATTTACACCAGTTAGAAAATAAATCATATGCCATGAATCCCAGCTAGCTCGTTGAAAGTTTGAGGAAAAAATTTAAATTTAATCTTGTGTATAGGGCTGGCTTCATGGACATCTGACCTCAGTAGTCACACAGTGCCCTGTGCGGAGGTGGACCCAAGCTTGGTTTAATGCTTGTGTCACTGTCCTGAAATTTTTGATGCATTTTTTACTTGGGGACCCATATTTTCATTTAGAAATCATGCTCAAAAATTCTGTAATTTATTTACTTGTGTAATAAGCTCTTTTTTATTTTGCTACAATGCAAAACTGTTCTGGGAAACCCTTGAACATATTAGTTGAGATTATTAATTTATAATGTGATGAATTTGAAAGCCATAAAAGAGAGAGTGAGTAGACTACAGAGTGATGTTATTACAAGGAAGTGGATTCGTGGAACAGGAAGGAGGAGGAGACCAGGAGGAGGAAAAGGAGGAAGATAAAGAGGAGAAGAAGAAAGAGAAAATGCAAAACTTCATTTCAATAACATTTTGGTGAATTTTAGAATGTGGATCTTTATAGCTTATAAAATAATGAGTGACAACTTTCTGTCTGTTCCCTAATATTGTGTGTCATTCAGAACTAGCGACTCTGGTGGTGACCTACGTAGAGGCCATCAACGGTGGAGCAGTTCCTTGTGTGGAAAATGCAGTGATAACTCTGGCCAAGTGAGAGAACTCAGCAGCTGTGCAGAAGGCAGCTGAGCACTACAGGGAGCAGAGGGCCCAGCAAGTGAGGTTCCCCACAGACACACTCCAGGAGCTGCTGGCTGTGCATGCGGCCTGTGAGGGGGAAGCCATTGCAACCTTCATGGAGCACTCTTTCAACAATAACAAGCGAGAGCACCAGAAGAAGCTCATGGTAATGTGCCTTAGCATATATCCTTTCTGATTCCTGTCCTTCTAGAATGATCCTTGACTCCCCTTTTTTGACCTCATGATGCATGTGCTTCTCCCTATAAAAAGAGCTTGGATTCTTATGAGTGACAGGTCTCTACAGGCTACAGTTCATCCTTTTTCTAAAAAATTGGCTCTTATTTTCTAATATGGCAAAACAAATTACTATGTGCCATTTGTTTCCTTGTTCGTGCCATCAAGTCGATTCTGACTCCTGGCAACACTGTGTGCAACAAAGCGGAACCCTGCCTCGTCTTCTTGCACCATCCTCTCATCTTCCACCACTGTATCAGACAATGCTCCACTGCTATTCACAGAGTTTTCACAACCAATTTTTGTTTTCAGAAGTGGGTCGCCAAGTCCTTCTTCCTAGTCTGAAACTAACATAATGTTATATGTCAATTGCACCTCAATTATAAAATTAAAAGGAACCATGGAGTTCATGTCTATCAACCCCATCATTTCAAGATCTTGAGCCTGAGCCCAAGGGAATTCAGGGACTTTCCACAGGTCGCACAGAGAATTGAACTAAACTGGGGCTAAAACAAGCCTCTTGACTCCCTGTCTATTATTCCAGGTCCCAGTCTCCCCTGATACCATCAGATTGCGTCTTCCAAGACAATCAAACCTGGACCTTCCCTTCTAACAGCTTCTTCCTGTTGGATTTCTCCACATTTCCCTGGCAGGACACCATATAGAAAAAGAAGGAGAATTTCTTCCTGCAGAATGCAGAGGCACCTGTCAAATATTGCCAGGCTGAACTTAGGCAGATTTCAGGGTCCCTGTTGGAAAGCATTTTGAGAGGAACTTTCTCTGTGCCTGGAGGGCACAATCTCTACATGGAAGCCAAAAACAAGGTTGAATGGGACTATGAGCTGGTGTCCAGGAAAGGAGTTAAGGTGAGAAATAAGGGAAATGGGAAAGAACAGCACAGTGGAGTCAGATGGTCTTTGTTGGTTCTTTTGAAAATCTCAGACCAGAGCACCATTTGTGGAGAGAAAGCACAGCATGGTGATATCACTACATTTTTAGCTTTTATATCCACAATTAGTTAGATACTCTTAATAAACCAGAAATATTTCTTTCCAAATAGAGGATTTATTATCAGGAATCCAGAAGAAAGAAATATTCCTTTCATTTAGCAAACAACACAATAGTTTTTGTGCCAAGTATAGGGGGTACATAATTAAAGAAACAACGTTGTTCTCAAGAAGCTTATGATCTTACCTGAGAAGGACAGGTGAATAATCAATTGGATATGGCGGGATAATGGTTATCATACTACAGATACACACTGGTAGTGATGGTCATGATGATGATGATGGTGGTGATGACAGTGATGGTAATGGTGATGGCTGACATATACTGGGCTTTCACTTCCTAAATTAAGTATATTCTTAGATGCTGTGTTTGGGTTATCAATTTAACCCTGAGTTAGGTACAACTGTCATCCTCATTATAAAATTGAGAGATGTGATGCACTGAGAAGTTAATAAATTGCCTAAGAACACACAACCATCAAGTGGCAGGACTGGTAGGGCAGCTCTAGAACTGCACATATATGTGGTTGTCCGTAACTTGGGGAGGGTGGTAGGTGGTCTCATTAGGAGATGAAGCTGGAGAGCTAGGAGAGAGGCTGCTCTAGAGAGTTTTCACAGCTCTAAAAAGGTTGGAATTAGTTTAGACCACTGAAGCAAAGGATCCACAGTGGGATAGTAAGAAGGATGAAGAATTTACAGGGTCCAATTTGCCATTTTATTGAACAACAATTTCCCCAGCAAGAGACTAGATCTTTGTTGTCTGATGAGTCTTTGTTCCTTGTTGTTTCCTCAGGTGAACAAGGTCCTCCAGAGCTTCCTGCAGTCACTGGCAGCAATAAAGGAATCCATCCTGCAGGCAGACAAAGCCCTCACTGATGGGGAGAAGGTCATAGCAGGTACAGCGTTAGGGCTTGGCTCACAGCAGGGTGGGTAGGTTCCTGCAGTCCCCCCGACAGGTGTGAGAGCAAAACCTTCCTGAAACAAGAGGCTTCCTCTACTTTGCAATGCACACTCTGCTGTATCTGAAAATAACCCGGGGAGTTTGGGTTGTTCATACAGTCAATCAGTGCCTTTCCATCACATTCTAAAATGTGCTTTACTGGTGTGGCTCCTAGGAGAATTCAGAGATTCCTCTCTGCCAATTTAAAGTCATTTTAGTCTCTGATCTCAGGAGGGTACAGCTCTACATAACTGTTATTAGCTTCCCTCTGTAACACCATTGTGGAACAGCTGAGCATGCCAAGAATCAGGCAACTGAGAAGGAACAGGAGCTGCTAAGACAGAAACTGAAGGAACTGCAGCAAATAATGGAGGCTCAAAATAGAACCTTCCAAGAAAACATAGCCCAACTGCAAGAGAAGATGGAGAGGGAAAGAGAAAACCTTCTGAGTGAGCAGGAAAGGATACTGGAACAGCAGCTGAAGATAAGTCTACACAGAGCCTGGGCAGTGCCTGATTGAGAAACACTAGTTCCTCAGACAGAGAAGAAGAAAAATTTTAACCAAATCAAAATTTTAACCCTCATGATCCTGGAGGGAAATCCAAAGGCATGTGATTCACTGAAACGTCAAATAAACGTGGATTGTGCTGAAGCCCTAAATCTATAAGACTCCAGCACCTTCTGTAGCTTTAGAGTTTGGAGGGCACAAATAACACGCCTCAGGCTCCCGGACTGCTGTTTGTGGTGATATAGGGTCTCTTTGTGCCCCCAAGTGAATAGGACCTTAGTCCTATAGTCCTTAACATGCTTAGTACAATCTTCAAAGAGACCTGAAATAGATCCATATGGTCTTGAGAGTATCATATTGTGCCTGATGGGAAATGTGGGGTGCTGAAAGCTCTAAAACTTGATGCACTTGCTTCCAGGTCTGCCTGATTCATTGTATACACCTACAGTAAAATGCATTGTTTGTTCCAACTTTAAGCTTGATGACCAGTGTTCTATAGAGAGTCAACAGTTTCCATCGTTAGAAATGTGTGGTCATGCTACCTCGGTGGAACTGAGAATTCATTAGAATTCAATCTATATTCCACCTCCAAGTGCATCCTTAGAGCTGGAACACATTACTGAAAGAGCTGTCGGGCCTCACCTAGTGCCAACCCCTCTCTTCCTCCAGTGATATGGTGCTGAGGGACCATAGGAAAATGTAAACCATAGATGCTCCCACTACTCAGGTGGAAATAGTGGACAGACTCCTCAAAGAGTGTTCCAGGGTGATAGAGAAATAGACACAGGTGCTTAGCTGCTGAGGTTGTTAAATACAAAACGCTGATAATTGGGGATTTTCAAAAGTAGGCTCTCTTCTTTTTACAGGTCCCAAAAGAACTACTTACTGAAGGATTTAAAGAGAAATCTGAAGAGTTAAGTAAAGAGATAAATGAACTAAAAGAAGAGATTGAAAGAACTAAAACAATGGGCCTTCAAGACATTCACAGATCCTTGATGCAGCTAGCAGAGTGTTAGCTACCTGTGCTACCTGAGCCTTGTGGCTTCTGAATTGCATTTTCCTGATGATTAGTGATGTTGAGCACCTTTCCATGTATCTTTGATCATTTGTATGTGTTCTTTGGAATAATGTCTATTCAGACCCTCTGCCCGTTTTCTAATCAGATAGTTTGTTTCTTTGCTATTGAGTTGTATGTGTTCTTTATATATTATCAGATATATGATTTGTAAATATTTTCTCCCATTCCATAGGTTGCCTTTTCATTGTGTTGATGGTTTCTTTTGCTGTGCAGAAGCTTTTTAGTTTGTAGTCCCATTTATTTTTGCTTTTGTTGCATTTGCTTTTGGTGTCAAATCCAAAAAATCATCGCCAAAACTGATGTCAAGGAGCTTATCACCTATGTTTTCTTCTAGAAGTTTTATGATGTCAGATCTTACATTCAAGTCTTTAATCCATTTTGAGTTAATTTTTGTTTATGGTCTAAGATACTGGTCCAATTTTATTCTCTTGTATGTGGCTGTCCAGTTTTTTCAACACCAGTTATTGGAGAGAGTGCCCTTTGCCCATTGTATATTCTTGGATTCTTTGTCATAAATTAGTTGACCACATATGCATAGGTTTAATTCTGGGCTCTCTATTCTGTTTTGTTGCTCTGTGTGTCTGTTTTTATGCCAATACCATACCATTTTGATTACTACAGCTTTGTAATATAAAGGAGCTTTGAAATCAGGGCGTGTGGAGTCTCCAGTTTTGTTCTTCTTTCACAGGATTGCTTTGGTCTTTTGCAGTTCCATACAAATTTTTAAATTGTTCTATTTCTGTGAAAAATGCCATTGGAATTTTGATAGGGGTCACATTGAAGCTGTAGATTCCTTTGGGTAGTGCGAACATTTTGACAATATTAATTCTTCCAGTCCATGCACATTGGATAATTTCCATTTAGTTGTGTCTTCTTCAATTTCTTTCATCAATGTCTTATAGTTTTCAGTGTACAAGTCTTTCCTCTCTTTGGTTAAATTTATTCCTAGGCATTTTATTCTTTTTGATGCAATTGTAAACCGGATTGTTGGGAAGTTTTTGATTACCAATTCAATCTCTTTACTAATAGTCAGTCTGTTCCGATTTTTTGTTTCTTCCTGATTGAGTCGTCGTAGGTTGTGTTTCTAGGAATTTCTTCCATGTTGTCCAATTTGTTGACATATAGTTGTCCACAGTAGTCTCTTATGATCCTTTGTATTCTGTGGCATCAGTTGTAATGTCTTCTCTTTCATTTCTGATTTGATTTATTTGAGTCCTCTCTCTTTTTTCCCTGGTGAGTCTAGCTAAAGGTTTGTCAATTTTGTTTATCTTTTCAAAAACCAGCTCTTAGTTTCATTGATCTTTTCTATTATCTTTTTAGTTTCTATTTCATTTCTTTCCACTCTGCTCTTTGTTATTTCCTTCATCTACTAACTTTGGGCTCATTTGTTCTTCTTTTTCTAGTTCCTTGAGCTATAAAGTTAGATTATTTACTTGAGATCTTCCCTGTTCCTTGTTGTAGGCAATTATCTATATGAACTTCCCTCTTAGAACCATTTTTGGAGCATCCCATATGTGTTGATGTGTTTTATTTCCATTTTGATTTGCCTCAAAGTATTTTTTGATTTCTCTTTTGATTTTTTCCTTTGACCCAATGGTTTTTCAGTAGGTTGTTGTTTAATCTCTACATATTTGTGAATTTTCCAGTTTTCTTCTTGCAGTTGATTTCTAGTTTCATACTTTATGGTTGATGCTTGATATAATTTCTCTTCTTAAATTCATTAAGACTATATATTTTAAATCTTTTACATTTACTCTGGAGAGATTGTTAATTGTGTCATTGGGATACAGTTTACAATGGAGATGTATCAGACAGTTTTATTCAGGGTAGACTTTTTCTTCCTCATCCACATAACCTTTTCAGATATCCTCAGCCCATGCTCTAACTCAAGTTTTTACTCTTGTCATGGAATGGGATTGGAGTATTATGAACTCCTAAAATCCTATTATTTGACTCCATTTTCTCTCTGCGTTTCTGTTATGACATTATTTCCTGGAAGCCACTGAGGACAAAATGCCTAGGTAAGAAGTACAAGACAATAGAAGGAAAAAACAAGAACAATTTATTAATACAAAACTATTAGTAAACCCCACGATTTAAGGATGTATATCACTCAGAATTCTTTGGTGCAAACAAAATTGGCACTGATTTTTAAGCAAAAAAGAATTTAAGACTATTAACTAGTACACAGATTCTCCAGGATGGGGAGAAAGTCAGACTATATAGCTCTTCAGTAAGGAGCAATACACTCCATACAATGAAGGCATCTCAAGAGACAACACCGCAGAACCTGCCACCTGGCACCATGATCTCCATATCAAATGCTAGAAGCTCCACCAGGGTCAGCTCTGAGGAACTGGACTCTTCCATCTTCACATTTGTAGAAAACCAACTACCCCATGAAAAATACCATCTCTGGGTGACTCATATCTGCATCTAAGTCTCACGGAAGTGGATCCGCTAGGCAGAATCTAAATCATATGCCTCCCCATGGGAGCGTCTAGGAATGAGAGTTGTCTGTCATCTACTTTTGGAAATAAAGACTGATAATGGGGAAAATTTTCATCCACATTAAGGTCATCCACTCTGCCCATGTAGACCACTGAGTTGGGATGTCCACTTTAAATTGGGAATAATATAAGGGTCTTTTTAATATTTTAATGCACATCACATACAGCACTCTTTTTTTCACTTTTTCTCTTTGCCATGGTATCTCGATAATACTTTTCATTTTTCCCTGTATTGGTTTGTAAGGTAAACTCATCATTACGTCCTTTAGGTTACTCTTGACTTTTAACATTTATACAAGTACACGCCTGTCCCTGTCTAACATATTATTTTGCTCTGCATTTAGCTATCATCTTATTTCTACTCTTCAGATTGGGCATTTTTCTTACTTTTTATGAAGTAAATATTCTGTATCTTCTTATGTCTAAGCAGAAAGCAACTTTACCCTTTCTCAATAACTGCCCCTTTAATTTAAATTATAGGATCAGCCTCTCCTCCATAGTTCATTAGTAATTCAAGGAAAACGAATAGTGTCTTTTTCAAAATAAAAAAGACATTTTCTATCTAATTAAAATTAAAAATCTCCCTCTTAGATTTGACCCACCCTCCATGCTTCTGCCTTGCCCGCTACCCCCATCCCCCTCTTTCATACAGTCGAGGTCTGACTCAGCTTTACAGGCACACAATGAGGAAGAGGAATGTTTTTTCTTCTCGTTCCCAGCTCTCCTTCCCCCTGGGCACACTAGCTCCTGTTCATCATACCTTCCATTGTGTCCATGATGTGCAAGAAATCAGGGGAAAGGAAACCCCCTAACATGACACATTAGTAATATGATGTTGGAGCCCTCTGGCGGTGACTTAGGTCCTTTTCTTCTATGAAATGATTAATGAGTTCTTTGCAGATCCCCCTGCTGGGTCCTTCCACCAGCAGTTTCCTACTGTGGTCCACTTTGACTCCTTTCCTCAAATCCTGACTTCTAGGGATCCGCTCATCCCATGCACTCTCTATGTTGAGGTCAATGCACCTTGCCATGTAGATGTATAGGGCTGAGTTCTTTTCAAGATGATGCATGTCTAGGGCGATGGGCAAAAAAGTGAAGGGGGTCAAAAGGTACAAACTTCCAGTTACAAGATAAATAAGTTCTGAGGATATAATGTACAGCATGGTGATTATAGTTAACAACATGTATTGTATATTTGAAAGTTGCTAAGAGAATAACTCTTAAAAGTTCTTATCACAAGAAAAGAAAATTGTAACTATACGAGGTGATGGATGTTACCTAAACTTATTGTGGTCATAATTTCACCATATAAATGTGTCAAATCATTATGTTATACATAAAATTAATATAACATTATATACCAATGTATCTCAATAAAACTGAGGAGGTAAAGAAAAAATCCAAGGATTTCAGAAATGCTATTATTCTAGGATATGACCCTAATTCAGTGCTTAATCAAAGCCATTGCCAGTATAAGAACAATTGCAGACTTTAATAAAAACAAATGAAAAGAAATCATGCCTAGATACGTCATAGTGAAACAAGGACAATGATATGATGTCAAAGCAGCCATAGACAAATGATACATTCCTTAAAAGCGTGAATCATACTTTAATGAGATTTTCAACAAAAATTGTGACGTCGGAGTATCTTTGAAGTGTTGGGAAAAAATAACTGTCAACCTGGATTTCATACCCAGGCAAACTAAACCATCAAGGAGCTGTGAGGGTAAAATAAAGACATTCCCAGATATGCAAAAACAGAGGCAGTTATTCCTGTCAAGAAATTCTCAGGTGCTTTCAAAAGGCAAATTTCATGATCAAGTAGATGATGCTAACAGGAAGGCTTGAGGTGTAGTAAGTAACCAAGAAGAAAGATAACAGCAAATATATGGGTACATGTAAACATATGTAATAGGAGTTTTAACAGATGGAAGCTCCAAAGAATGTAAACCATAGACGCAATATCACTATGCTTAATCTTCTAAGATTGTGAAACATTTTTGTATCCCTGTGAGATGATAGAAAATATATTTTGGTCTCTGCCCTGGGCTCCCGAAACGCTTGTAATTTCCTGGGTGATACGAGTGTCTTTTTTTCTAATGAGGCAACTCTGGTGGGCTCATAGATGGCTCCTGGATGAGGGCTGGTCACTGGAAAGGCCAAGCTATGATTAGAAGCTTGAATTTCTCAGCCCTGCCCCCCATTCCCTTGAGAAGAGTCAAGGCTGAAAGTGGAATTAATGATCCATCATGACTATATGATGAATCCTCCCTAAACATCCCAAAATTACAGGGTTCAGAGAGCTTCCAGGTTAATGAACAAGTGGAGATACCGGGAGAGTGGCGCACCCGGAGAGTGCATGGAAGCTCTGTGCCCCTTTCCACATACCTTTCCCTATGCAACTCTTCCATCTGGATGTTCATCTGTATTCTTTATCATATCTTTTTATAATAAACTGGTAAATGGAAGTAAATGTTTTCCTGAGTTCTGTGAGCCACTCCAGCAAGTTAAGCAAATCCCAGAAGGAGGTCATTGGAACCTCCAATCTATGGCCAGTTGGTCAGAGGCACAGGTGATAACTGGGCTTGCGACCAGCATGGGGAGTGTGTATGTGTGGTGGGGAGTGGGGGAAGGGAGAGAAATCTTGTGAGACTGAGCCCTTCACCTGTGGGGCCTTAACGCTATCTGTGGGTAGATAGTGTCAGAATTGAGTTAAATTGTAGGACACTCAGCTAGTGTCACAGAGAATTGCTTGGTGTGGGGAAAATCCTCTATATATTTGGTGACTAAAAGTGTCAGAAATGAAGTGTTCTATGTGAAAGTAAAGGACACACACAGGGAGGAAACACACAGTAGGAAAGAACCGGGTTTGTTCATACACAGGAAAAGGAAAAAACTAAGTTTTCTCACATTAATCTTTTAGACCAAATTCCAACTTTGGTGTATGTGAACAGAGCTGAAGAGACTAATCAAAAGTAATTAGTAGTGGAGAATTCCACTGAAGAGAGTTATTGGTGTATTTGCTACCCAACCCCCCCCCTTCTCCTTATACCTTCCGAATGGCATGTTGAGGGATATTGCTTTCCCTCCCTCTCCATCGCTAAGTAGAGTTGGAACTTCAAAGATCCTCTTGAAAGCTGACACGTGCTCCCTGGAGTGTATAGACACTGAGAGTTGTGCCTGAGTCATGTCTAAAATCATCTAAAGATCAGAGGCTGGCTGAAGTGGTTTGTGGCAACAGAAGGAAGGGAGAGGGTGAGAGCTGGGAACAGCCTGCCTTTCCAGGCTAGGTCAGTGTGCATACATTTTTCTCCTGGGTGGATCACTGGGGATTCTCTAGACTTGAGTCATCTTTTTTTTCTTTTAATAAGATTGGTTTTTATTAAAGTCTGCAATTGTTCTTATACTGGCAATGGCTTTGATTAAGCACTGAATTAGGGTCATATCCTAGAATAATAGCATTTCTGAAATCCTTGGATTTTTTCTTTACCTCCTCAGTTTTATTGAGATACATTGGTATATAATGTTATATTAATTTTATGTATAACATAATGATTTGACACATTTATATGGTGAAATTATGACCACAATAAGTTTAGGTAACATCCATCACCTCGTATAGTTACAATTTTCTTTTCTTGTGATAAGAACTTTTAAGAGTTATTCTCTTAGCAACTTTCAAATATACAATACATGTTGTTAACTATAATCACCATGCTGTACATTATATCCTCAGAACTTATTTATCTTGTAACTGGAAGTTTGTACCTTTTGACCCCCTTCACTTTTTTGCCCATCGCCCTAGACATGCATCATCTTGAAAAGAACTCAGCCCTATACATCTACATGGCAAGGTGCATTGACCTCAACATAGAGAGTGCATGGGATGAGCGGATCCCTAGAAGTCAGGATTTGAGGAAAGGAGTCAAAGTGGACCACAGTAGGAAACTGCTGGTGGAAGGACCCAGCAGGGGGATCTGCAAAGAACTCATTAATCATTTCATAGAAGAAAAGGACCTAAGTCACCGCCAGAGGGCTCCAACATCATATTACTAATGTGTCATGTTAGGGGGTTTCCTTTCCCCTGATTTCTTGCACATCATGGACACAATGGAAGGTATGATGAACAGGAGCTAGTGTGCCCAGGGGGAAGGAGAGCTGGGAACGAGAAGAAAAAACATTCCTCTTCCTCATTGTGTGCCTGTAAAGCTGAGTCAGACCTCGACTGTATGAAAGAGGGGGATGGGGGTAGCGGGCAAGGCAGAAGCATGGAGGGTGGGTCAAATCTAAGAGGGAGATTTTTAATTTTAATTAGATAGAAAATGTCTTTTTTATTTTGAAAAAGACACTATTCGTTTTCCTTGAATTACTAATGAACTATGGAGGAGAGGCTGATCCTATAATTTAAATTAAAGGGGCAGTTATTGAGAAAGGGTAAAGTTGCTTTCTGCTTAGACATAAGAAGATACAGAATATTTACTTCATAAAAAGTAAGAAAAATGCCCAATCTGAAGAGTAGAAATAAGATGATAGCTAAATGCAGAGCAAAATAATATGTTAGACAGGGACAGGCGTGTACTTGTATAAATGTTAAAAGTCAAGAGTAACCTAAAGGACGTAATGATGAGTTTACCTTACAAACCAATACAGGGAAAAATGAAAAGTATTATCGAGATACCATGGCAAAGAGAAAAAGTGAAAAAAAGAGTGCTGTATGTGATGTGCATTAAAATATTAAAAAGACCCTTATATTATTCCCAATTTAAAGTGGACATCCCAACTCAGTGGTCTACATGGGCAGAGTGGATGACCTTAATGTGGATGAAAATTTTCCCCATTATCAGTCTTTATTTCCAAAAGTAGATGACAGACAACTCTCATTCCTAGACGCTCCCATGGGGAGGCATATGATTTAGATTCTGCCTAGCGGATCCACTTCCGTGAGACTTAGATGCAGATATGAGTCACCCAGAGATGGTATTTTTCATGGGGTAGTTGGTTTTCTACAAATGTGAAGATGGAAGAGTCCAGTTCCTCAGAGCTGACCCTGGTGGAGCTTCTAGCATTTGATATGGAGATCATGGTGCCAGGTGGCAGGTTCTGCGGTGTTGTCTCTTGAGATGCCTTCATTGTATGGAGTGTATTGCTCCTTACTGAAGAGCTATATAGTCTGACTTTCTCCCCATCCTGGAGAATCTGTGTACTAGTTAATAGTCTTAAATTCTTTTTTGCTTAAAAATCAGTGCCAATTTTGTTTGCACCAAAGAATTCTGAGTGATATACATCCTTAAATCGTGGGGTTTACTAATAGTTTTGTATTAATAAATTGTTCTTGTTTTTTCCTTCTATTGTCTTGTACTTCTTACCTAGGCATTTTGTCCTCAGTGGCTTCCAGGAAATAATGTCATAACAGAAACGCAGAGAGAAAATGGAGTCAAATAATAGGATTTTAGGAGTTCATAATACTCCAATCCCATTCCATGACAAGAGTAAAAACTTGAGTTAGAGCATGGGCTGAGGATATCTGAAAAGGTTATGTGGATGAGGAAGAAAAAGTCTACCCTGAATAAAACTGTCTGATACATCTCCATTGTAAACTGTATCCCAATGACACAATTAACAATCTCTCCAGAGTAAATGTAAAAGATTTAAAATATATAGTCTTAATGAATTTAAGAAGAGAAATTATATCAAGCATCAACCATAAAGTATGAAACTAGAAATCAACTGCAAGAAGAAAACTGGAAAATTCACAAATATGTAGAGATTAAACAACAACCTACTGAAAAACCATTGGGTCAAAGGAAAAAATCAAAAGAGAAATCAAAAAATACTTTGAGGCAAATCAAAATGGAAATAAAACACATCAACACATATGGGATGCTCCAAAAATGGTTCTAAGAGGGAAGTTCATATAGATAATTGCCTACAACAAGGAACAGGGAAGATCTCAAGTAAATAATCTAACTTTATAGCTCAAGGAACTAGAAAAAGAAGAACAAATGAGCCCAAAGTTAGTAGATGAAGGAAATAACAAAGAGCAGAGTGGAAAGAAATGAAATAGAAACTAAAAAGATAATAGAAAAGATCAATGAAACTAAGAGCTGGTTTTTGAAAAGATAAACAAAATTGACAAACCTTTAGCTAGACTCACCAGGGAAAAAAGAGAGAGGACTCAAATAAATCAAATCAGAAATGAAAGAGAAGACATTACAACTGATGCCACAGAATACAAAGGATCATAAGAGACTACTGTGGACAACTATATGTCAACAAATTGGACAACATGGAAGAAATTCCTAGAAACACAACCTACGACGACTCAATCAGGAAGAAACAAAAAATCGGAACAGACTGACTATTAGTAAAGAGATTGAATTGGTAATCAAAAACTTCCCAACAATCCGGTTTACAATTGCATCAAAAAGAATAAAATGCCTAGGAATAAATTTAACCAAAGAGAGGAAAGACTTGTACACTGAAAACTATAAGACATTGATGAAAGAAATTGAAGAAGACACAACTAAATGGAAATTATCCAATGTGCATGGACTGGAAGAATTAATATTGTCAAAATGTTCGCACTACCCAAAGGAATCTACAGCTTCAATGTGACCCCTATCAAAATTCCAATGGCATTTTTCACAGAAATAGAACAATTTAAAAATTTGTATGGAACTGCAAAAGACCAAAGCAATCCTGTGAAAGAAGAACAAAACTGGAGACTCCACACGCCCTGATTTCAAAGCTCCTTTATATTACAAAGCTGTAGTAATCAAAATGGTATGGTATTGGCATAAAAACAGACACACAGAGCAACAAAACAGAATAGAGAGCCCAGAATTAAACCTATGCATATGTGGTCAACTAATTTATGACAAAGAATCCAAGAATATACAATGGGCAAAGGGCACTCTCTCCAATAACTGGTGTTGAAAAAACTGGACAGCCACATACAAGAGAATAAAATTGGACCAGTATCTTAGACCATAAACAAAAATTAACTCAAAATGGATTAAAGACTTGAATGTAAGATCTGACATCATAAAACTTCTAGAAGAAAACATAGGTGATAAGCTCCTTGACATCAGTTTTGGCGATGATTTTTTGGATTTGACACCAAAAGCAAATGCAACAAAAGCAAAAATAAATGGGACTACAAACTAAAAAGCTTCTGCACAGCAAAAGAAACCATCAACACAATGAAAAGGCAACCTATGGAATGGGAGAAAATATTTACAAATCATATATCTGATAATATATAAAGAACACATACAACTCAATAGCAAAGAAACAAACTATCTGATTAGAAAACGGGCAGAGGGTCTGAATAGACATTATTCCAAAGAACACATACAAATGATCAAAGATACATGGAAAGGTGCTCAACATCACTAATCATCAGGAAAATGCAATTCAGAAGCCACAAGGCTCAGGTAGCACAGGTAGCTAACACTCTGCTAGCTGCATCAAGGATCTGTGAATGTCTTGAAGGCCCATTGTTTTAGTTCTTTCAATCTCTTCTTTTAGTTCATTTATCTCTTTACTTAACTCTTCAGATTTCTCTTTAAATCCTTCAGTAAGTAGTTCTTTTGGGACCTGTAAAAAGAAGAGAGCCTACTTTTGAAAATCCCCAATTATCAGCGTTTTGTATTTAACAACCTCAGCAGCTAAGCACCTGTGTCTATTTCTCTATCACCCTGGAACACTCTTTGAGGAGTCTGTCCACTATTTCCACCTGAGTAGTGGGAGCATCTATGGTTTACATTTTCCTATGGTCCCTCAGCACCATATCACTGGAGGAAGAGAGGGGTTGGCACTAGGTGAGGCCCGACAGCTCTTTCAGTAATGTGTTCCAGCTCTAAGGATGCACTTGGAGGTGGAATATAGATTGAATTCTAATGAATTCTCAGTTCCACCGAGGTAGCATGACCACACATTTCTAACGATGGAAACTGTTGACTCTCTATAGAACACTGGTCATCAAGCTTAAAGTTGGAACAAACAATGCATTTTACTGTAGGTGTATACAATGAATCAGGCAGACCTGGAAGCAAGTGCATCAAGTTTTAGAGCTTTCAGCACCCCACATTTCCCATCAGGCACAATATGATACTCTCAAGACCATATGGATCTATTTCAGGTCTCTTTGAAGATTGTACTAAGCATGTTAAGGACTATAGGACTAAGGTCCTATTCACTTGGGGGCACAAAGAGACCCTATATCACCACAAACAGCAGTCCGGGAGCCTGAGGCGTGTTATTTGTGCCCTCCAAACTCTAAAGCTACAGAAGGTGCTGGAGTCTTATAGATTTAGGGCTTCAGCACAATCCACGTTTATTTGACGTTTCAGTGAATCACATGCCTTTGGATTTCCCTCCAGGATCATGAGGGTTAAAATTTTGATTTGGTTAAAATTTTTCTTCTTCTCTGTCTGAGGAACTAGTGTTTCTCAATCAGGCACTGCCCAGGCTCTGTGTAGACTTATCTTCAGCTGCTGTTCCAGTATCCTTTCCTGCTCACTCAGAAGGTTTTCTCTTTCCCTCTCCATCTTCTCTTGCAGTTGGGCTATGTTTTCTTGGAAGGTTCTATTTTGAGCCTCCATTATTTGCTGCAGTTCCTTCAGTTTCTGTCTTAGCAGCTCCTGTTCCTTCTCAGTTGCCTGATTCTTGGCATGCTCAGCTGTTCCACAATGGTGTTACAGAGGGAAGCTAATAACAGTTATGTAGAGCTGTACCCTCCTGAGATCAGAGACTAAAATGACTTTAAATTGGCAGAGAGGAATCTCTGAATTCTCCTAGGAGCCACACCAGTAAAGCACATTTTAGAATGTGATGGAAAGGCACTGATTGACTGTATGAACAACCCAAACTCCCCGGGTTATTTTCAGATACAGCAGAGTGTGCATTGCAAAGTAGAGGAAGCCTCTTGTTTCAGGAAGGTTTTGCTCTCACACCTGTCGGGGGGACTGCAGGAACCTACCCACCCTGCTGTGAGCCAAGCCCTAACGCTGTACCTGCTATGACCTTCTCCCCATCAGTGAGGGCTTTGTCTGCCTGCAGGATGGATTCCTTTATTGCTGCCAGTGACTGCAGGAAGCTCTGGAGGACCTTGTTCACCTGAGGAAACAACAAGGAACAAAGACTCATCAGACAACAAAGATCTAGTCTCTTGCTGGGGAAATTGTTGTTCAATAAAATGGCAAATTGGACCCTGTAAATTCTTCATCCTTCTTACTATCCCACTGTGGATCCTTTGCTTCAGTGGTCTAAACTAATTCCAACCTTTTTAGAGCTGTGAAAACTCTCTAGAGCAGCCTCTCTCCTAGCTCTCCAGCTTCATCTCCTAATGAGACCACCTACCACCCTCCCCAAGTTACGGACAACCACATATATGTGCAGTTCTAGAGCTGCCCTACCAGTCCTGCCACTTGATGGTTGTGTGTTCTTAGGCAATTTATTAACTTCTCAGTGCATCACATCTCTCAATTTTATAATGAGGATGACAGTTGTACCTAACTCAGGGTTAAATTGATAACCCAAACACAGCATCTAAGAATATACTTAATTTAGGAAGTGAAAGCCCAGTATATGTCAGCCATCACCATTACCATCACTGTCATCACCACCATCATCATCATCATGACCATCACTACCAGTGTGTATCTGTAGTATGATAACCATTATCCCGCCATATCCAATTGATTATTCACCTGTCCTTCTCAGGTAAGATCATAAGCTTCTTGAGAACAACGTTGTTTCTTTAATTATGTACCCCCTATACTTGGCACAAAAACTATTGTGTTGTTTGCTAAATGAAAGGAATATTTCTTTCTTCTGGATTCCTGATAATAAATCCTCTATTTGGAAAGAAATATTTCTGGTTTATTAAGAGTATCTAACTAATTGTGGATATAAAAGCTAAAAATGTAGTGATATCACCATGCTGTGCTTTCTCTCCACAAATGGTGCTCTGGTCTGAGATTTTCAAAAGAACCAACAAAGACCATCTGACTCCACTGTGCTGTTCTTTCCCATTTCCCTTATTTCTCACCTTAACTCCTTTCCTGGACACCAGCTCATAGTCCCATTCAACCTTGTTTTTGGCTTCCATGTAGAGATTGTGCCCTCCAGGCACAGAGAAAGTTCCTCTCAAAATGCTTTCCAACAGGGACCCTGAAATCTGCCTAAGTTCAGCCTGGCAATATTTGACAGGTGCCTCTGCATTCTGCAGGAAGAAATTCTCCTTCTTTTTCTATATGGTGTCCTGCCAGGGAAATGTGGAGAAATCCAACAGGAAGAAGCTGTTAGAAGGGAAGGTCCAGGTTTGATTGTCTTGGAAGACGCAATCTGATGGTATCAGGGGAGACTGGGACCTGGAATAATAGACAGGGAGTCAAGAGGCTTGTTTTAGCCCCAGTTTAGTTCAATTCTCTGTGCGACCTGTGGAAAGTCCCTGAATTCCCTTGGGCTCAGGCTCAAGATCTTGAAATGATGGGGTTGATAGACATGAACTCCATGGTTCCTTTTAATTTTATAATTGAGGTGCAATTGACATATAACATTATGTTAGTTTCAGACTAGGAAGAAGGACTTGGCGACCCACTTCTGAAAACAAAAATTGGTTGTGAAAACTCTGTGAATAGCAGTGGAGCATTGTCTGATACAGTGGTGGAAGATGAGAGGATGGTGCAAGAAGACGAGGCAGGGTTCCGCTTTGTTGCACACAGTGTTGCCAGGAGTCAGAATCGACTTGATGGCACGAACAAGGAAACAAATGGCACATAGTAATTTGTTTTGCCATATTAGAAAATAAGAGCCAATTTTTTAGAAAAAGGATGAACTGTAGCCTGTAGAGACCTGTCACTCATAAGAATCCAAGCTCTTTTTATAGGGAGAAGCACATGCATCATGAGGTCAAAAAAGGGGAGTCAAGGATCATTCTAGAAGGACAGGAATCAGAAAGGATATATGCTAAGGCACATTACCATGAGCTTCTTCTGGTGCTCTCGCTTGTTATTGTTGAAAGAGTGCTCCATGAAGGTTGCAATGGCTTCCCCCTCACAGGCCGCATGCACAGCCAGCAGCTCCTGGAGTGTGTCTGTGGGGAACCTCACTTGCTGGGCCCTCTGCTCCCTGTAGTGCTCAGCTGCCTTCTGCACAGCTGCTGAGTTCTCTCACTTGGCCAGAGTTATCACTGCATTTTCCACACAAGGAACTGCTCCACCGTTGATGGCCTCTACGTAGGTCACCACCAGAGTCGCTAGTTCTGAATGACACACAATATTAGGGAACAGACAGAAAGTTGTCACTCATTATTTTATAAGCTATAAAGATCCACATTCTAAAATTCACCAAAATGTTATTGAAATGAAGTTTTGCATTTTCTCTTTCTTCTTCTCCTCTTTATCTTCCTCCTTTTCCTCCTCCTGGTCTCCTCCTCCTTCCTGTTCCACGAATCCACTTCCTTGTAATAACATCACTCTGTAGTCTACTCACTCTCTCTTTTATGGCTTTCAAATTCATCACATTATAAATTAATAATCTCAACTAATATGTTCAAGGGTTTCCCAGAACAGTTTTGCATTGTAGCAAAATAAAAAAGAGCTTATTACACAAGTAAATAAATTACAGAATTTTTGAGCATGATTTCTAAATG
The DNA here is from genome assembly GCF_020826845.1 of Diceros bicornis minor. NCBI lineage: Eukaryota > Metazoa > Chordata > Mammalia > Perissodactyla > Rhinocerotidae > Diceros > Diceros bicornis. Next base: position 25,139,996 of record NC_080743.1, read on the forward strand.
AAAATATGGGTCCCCAAGTAAAAAATGCATCAAAAATTTCAGGACAGTGACACAAGCATTAAACCAAGCTTGGGTCCACCTCCGCACAGGGCACTGTGTGACTACTGAGGTCAGATGTCCATGAAGCCAGCCCTATACACAAGATTAAATTTAAATTTTTTCCTCAAACTTTCAACGAGCTAGCTGGGATTCATGGCATATGATTTATTTTCTAACTGGTGTAAATTCACAAAATATCTTGTGTATTTTCACAGAGGAACATTTATCCCATTGGATTTCTCATCACCATGCAAATTTCTATCCTTAGTAGCTGCTTGTGCTTATGTTATTAGTCTATTAGTTTCATGAGATATACAGTAGGCTGCAGTAAACCTTCATATAGGGAAACTTTAATGAAGGAACATGTATTTATATATGTGGCATGAATATCTGCTTCTCCACACATACAGAAGGAAACAAAATTACTGACAAACCCAGACAGCAATCAAGCTTCATCACACACGCTGAACCCCAGAGAGGCATGCTGTAACAAAAGAGACTCACCATTCCCGGTGACAATGATTCCCTCTCCTAGGGTTTCGATTTTTGCCTTGGTGAAGATACATGAATAGAAATTTTTTGATTGAACCTGGAAGTCCCATTCCATTTGGTTTTCTGATGCTTCCTCGATATGGAGTAATAGTTTTCCAGCACTTGTAGGCCGGTCAAAGACAAAGAACTTTCGTTCTGGAAAGAACTTCCTGATACACTCTCTAGACATGCCGGAAGTTTGGATTTGGGGATTGTCACCTGCAGAGATGGAAAAAGATCATTAAAGAGACAGCCTTCGGGCAAGGGGGCTGAGGACTTTCATTTCCAGGGATCTTTGCCTCATTGTAACTCCTGTGCCTGTAAATCTACTTTTTTTAAATCATGCAAATCAACCTTATGATCATCTACTCAAGGCATGGAAAACCCTGTTTTGGTACAGAGTCAAGGTGAAGAAATTACTTCTGGGGAGGAAAGGGAGGCATCCATCCCAAGTGAAGAAACTTATGATCGTTTCCCTAGCCCTTGCGTGGTGTGCAGTGCATCGACCAGGTATTAGATGTTTGTTGAATGATAGATTAATCCAAGAAATTGTCAGAAATACTGTTCTGATATTACAGTTCTCATATCAGAAATGAAATATGGGCTCTAAAGTAAAGTAATGGTAGAAATAAGGATTTAGAGCAATACAGGCTTATCTCAACAACAAGAAAAATCTCAAATAAACAATCTAACAATGCACCTAAAGGAACTGGAAAAAGAAGGACAAACAAAGCCCAAAATCAGTAGAAGAAGGGAAATCATAAAAATCAGAGCAGAAATAAATGAAATAGAGACCAAAAAACAATAGAAAAAATTAATAAAACCAAGAGCTGGTTCTTTGAAAAGATCAACAAAATTGACAAACCTTTAGCTAGACTCACCAAGAAAAAAAGAGAGAAGGCACAAATAAGTAAAATCAGAAATGAAAGAGGAGAGGTTACAACAGACAACTCAGAAATACAAAAGATTATAAGAGAATACTATGAAAAGCTATATGCCAACCAATTCGACAATCTGGAACAAATGGATAAATTCTTAGAATCATACAACCTTCCAAAACTGGATCAAGAAGAAGTAGAGAATTTGAATAGAACAATCACCAGTAAGGAGATCGAAACAGTAATCACAAACCTCCCCAAAAATCAAAGTCCAGGACCAGACGGCTTCCCTGGTGAATTCTACCAAACATTCAAAGAAGACTTAATACCTATCCTTCTCAAACTCTTCCAAAAAATTGAGGAGGGGGGAAGCTCCCTAACTCATTCTACGAAGCCGACATTACCCTGATACCAAAACCAGACAAGGACAACACAAAAAAAGAAAATTACAGGCCAATATCACTGATGAACATCGATGCAAAAATCCTCAACAAAATACTAGCAAATCGCATACGACAATACGTTGAAAAGATTATACACCATGATCAAGTGGGATTTATTCCAAGGATGCAGGGATGGTTTAACATTTGCAAATCAATCAACGTGATACACCACATTAATAAAATGAAGACTAAAGATCACATGATCATCTCAATAGATGCAGAGAAAGCATTTGACAAGATACAGCATCCATTTATGATAAAAACTCTGAATAAAATGGCTATAGAAGGAAAGTACCTCAACATAATAAAGACCATATATGAGAAACCCACAGCTAATATCATCCTCAATGGTGAAAAACTGAAAGCTATCCCTCTAAGAACAGGAACCAGACAAGGATGCCCACTCTCACCACTCCTATTTAACATAGTACTGGAAGTCCTAGCCAGAGCAATCAGGCAAGAGAAAGAAATAAAAAGGATCCAAATTGGAAAGGAAGAAGTGAAACTGTCACTATTTGCAGATGACATGATTTTACATACAGAAAACCCTAAAGAATCCACCAGAAAACTTTTAGAAGTAATAAACGAATATGGTAAAGTTGCAGGATACAAAATCAACATACAAAAATCAGTTGCATTTCTGTACACCAACAACGAAGTAGCAGAAAGAGAAATTAAGAATACCATCCCATTTACAATTGCAACAAAAAGAATAAAATACCTAGGAATAAACTTAACCAAAGAGGTGAAAGATCTGTACACCGAAAACTATAAAACATTTCTGAAAGAAATTGAAGAAGACACAAAGAAATGGAAAGATATTCCGTGCTCTTGGATTGGAAGAATTAACATAGTTAAGATGTCCATACTTCCTAAAGCCATCTATAGATTCAGTGCAATCCCTATCAAAGTTCCAACAACATTTTTCACAGAAATAGAACAAAGAATCCTAAAATCTATATGGAACAACAAAAGACCCCGAACAGCTAAAGGAATCCTGAGAAAAAAGAACAAAGCTGGAGGTATCACACTTCCTGATTTCAAAATATACTACAAAGCTATAGTAACCAAAACAGCATGGTACTGGCACAAAAACAGACACACAGATCAATGGAATAGAATCGAAAGCCCAGAAATAAACCCACACATCTATGGACAGCTAATCTTTGACAAAGGAGCCAAGAACATACAATAGGGAAAAGAAAGTCTCTTCAACAAATGGTGTTGGGAAAACTGGACAGCCACATGCCAAAAAATGAAAGTAGACCCTTACCTTGCACCATACACAAAAATTAACTCCAAATGGATTAAAGACTTGAATGTAAGACCTGAAACTGTGAAACTTCTAGAAGAAAACATAGGCAGTACGCTCTTCGACATAGGTCTTAGCAACATCTTTTCAAACACCATGTCTGACCGGGCAAGAGAAACAATAGAAAAAATAAACAAATGGGACTACATCAAACTAAAAAGCTTCTGCACAGCAAAGGAAACCATCAACAAAACGAAAAGACAACCTAACAATTGGGAGAAGATATTTGCAAGCCATACATCTGATAAGGGCTTAATCTCCAAAATATACAAAGAACTCATGCATCTCAACAACAAAAAAAACTACCAACCCAATTAAAAAATGGGCAAAAGACCTGAACAGACATTTCTCCAAAGAAGATATACGGATGGCCAACAAGCACATGAAAAGATGTTCAAAATCACTAACTATCAGGGAAATAAAATCAAAACTACAATGAGCTATCACCTCACACCCCTCAGAATGGCTATAATTAACAAGACAGGAAAACAACATGTGTTGGAGAGGATGTGGAGAGAAGGGAACTCTCATACACTGCTGGTGGGAGTGCAAACTGGTGCAGCCACTATGGAAAACAGTATGGAGATTCCTCAAAAAATCAAGGATAGAACTACCATATGATCCAGCTATTCCACTCCTGGGTGTTTATCCAAAGAACTTGAAAACACCAATGCGTAAAGATACATGCACCCCTGTGTTCATTGCAGCGTTATTCACAATAGCCAAGACTTGGAAGCAACCTAAGTGCTCACCAAGGGACGAATGGATAAAGAAGATGTGGTATATATACACAATGGAATACTACTCAGCCATAAGAAACGATCAAATCCAGCCGTTTGTGACAACATGGATGGAGATTGAGGATATTATGCAAAGTGAAATAAGTCAGAGGGAGAAGGTCAAATACCATATGATTTCCTTCACTAAGTACTAGATAACAACAACAATAAACAAACACATAGAGACAGAGATTGGATTGATGGTTACCAGAGGGAAAGGGGGGAGGGAGGAGGGCGAAAGGGATAATTCGGCACATGTGTGTGGTGATGGGTTGTAATTAGCATATGGGTGGTGAACATGATGTAATCTATGCAGAAATAGAAGTTTAATGATGTACACCTGAAATTTATACAATGTTATAAACCAATGTTACTGCACTAAACAAAATATTTAAAAAAAAAGAAATAAGGATATTTATGATATTGCTGGGGACAATACCATGTAGAGGACAGATGATACCGAGTAAGTAAAGAAAAGCTTTATAAAATCAGAGTGAAAAATCATACATACACACATTAGAAATATGTTTAGAGATTCCTTTAGCAGACATCACAAAACAATAAGGTTAACCTAAATGTACCTTGCAGACCTCACCAGTTCTCTATATCAGATTATATCAGACATGACAATGTCACACAGAGGGGTTCTGGGCATATTCTAGCTGTTCAGTAAATATTTGTGGAAAGAATAAATAAATGATTAAATAAACAAAAATAAACTTTGCTTCTAGGTATGACTCATTATCCTCTCTGCTGAATATAATCCATGTAATGAATTTATTATATGAACATGACGATACTGTGTAAGGCTGTAGAACGAAGAGGGTGATGTTACGAGAATGATCAAATGAAGGATTTGACAGTCGTACTGGAAGGACATGTCAATGCCTTTCTTTCTTTTTTTTTTTTTTTTAACTATTTAGAGTATAAATATCCTGTCTATGAAGGCTGTAACTGTGTGGGTTAGAGAAATATACTGTGTGAAATATATTTCAAAAATATATTTACCTTGTGATTCTGTGTTTACCAACTTCCAATCTGATAGGTTATTTTGCTTGAAATAGAAGAGGAAGAACACTTAATATATAATACAAGTATGTGAGCCTTTTTTCTACATGGTATCAATTTTTCTAAAATCATTTGGTCCTATATTGCATCCTAAGTTTCCTCAGTGATCTTAAACTCAATTTGCTAGAGTTTTTCAAGTAATAATAATGACTGCAACCATACCCTCCCGTCAATCACCAATAACTTTAGCATGGGTCTCAATCCAATCTAATATAAAGGTTGACATCGAGTGCTGAATGACAGGGCTTAGTTGATCCTATCCCCTTCTGAGCCTTCCGCCACCCAGGCCATGCTCTGATACGTGGAATCAACTTCAAGGTATTCTCCAGGTACTCATCAGAAGTGATGGGGTGTCCGTTTAACTCCAGCTCCAGCATGAAATCCCACACGAGTCCAAACAAAGTCTGGAAAAAAACTCACAAACTTGGCTGAGTCATCTACTTCACCAGAGCTGGGAGAGGATCTTGTCTTAATTAGCTTTGTTAGTTCAGTCACATAGCTGGGATCTTAGCGAAGGAATGAGAAGTGCTCTACACCACAATTTCCAGATCACACCCAGAAACAAGCTTAAAAACATTTTCATTTGCCCTGTGTCCTCTTCTCCTCCACCAGGAGAAATGAGTCACAAGAAGGAAGAAACTGTCTCAGTTGCCATTCCCGGAAACTCAATAAAATACAGTGGTTAGTTCCTGGAAGGATACTGTAGCTGCTCCAGGGCCTGGTGCTTGATGGTGCTCATGCTGTTGTAGACAAATGGCTCAGAAGCACGGCCAGTGTAAAGATCCACATGTCATTCTTAGAGTCACCCTAGAAAGTACATTACAGCAGGGACTTGGGAGTCTACTCTTCATTCACTCATTCAGTTGTTCATTCACTATGTCGGCTGTACTACAATAGTAGGACAAATAACATAAATTTTGAAGACAATGCTAAATTCAAACCTCATTTTGGGTATCGACATTGACCACTCTCAGGACTTCAGTTTCTTTAGCTATTACAGAAGCGAACGACACTGGAAATGTATGTCAAATATTTAATACAGCATAGAACAAGGAAAGTGTGCAATAATAAGTGGGCAATGATTCCTTTGCAAATATTTCTTGGTTATGGGCTGTATTAGGGACACAAATGCTGTTCACTTAAATTCACCAACTATTCCTTGTGTATGTACAAAATGCCATAAACTGGCATTGCTTGTGTGGATATAAAGTTCCATATGACAGTCCCTGCTCTCGAGAGATGACTTTCTGGAGGGGCAGATATACATGTCAACATATAAATGCCTCCAAGATGATAAACTCTGCCAGGAATGGAATCAAATGTCATGCCGTAAAAGACAAAGGTGGAATGACAATAAACCAGAAAAGTATTATATGAATTCAGAGCAACAAGTGATTATGTCTGACAGCAATACGATGACATTAGGTTGAAAACAGCTGGGCTTTAAATAATTGATGGAATGTGGAATTGTGGAGATAAAGGGATCATAGGTGGAAGGACAACAGAAGCCAATCAGAATTGTCAGACAGTATAGTCATTTAAAGGTATTACAGGGTTATTTTATCTGACTGAAGTAGTGGTTATGTGTGTGGGAATAGATGAGGCTTAAAAGGAGAGTCAGGGCAAGTCGTGAGTGACATGGTAACAGCGTTAGAGAAGACCTGAATACACTACAGGTGTAAGGGCAGCAAGTAGTTCTGCTGCCACCACTTTACAATTTGTTGTGTTTTGGTTCCCTGGCCAATAAAATTAGATAAAAAGGAGAAGGTTTATGCAAACTATAGTTTACTGGGAATCCATAAGCCATTTCGGCTTTACACTGAGGGGATTACTGAGTACTTTAACCTGAATTTATAAATTCAGAATTTCTGAATTCATGCCCCAACTCTTTTTGCAGTAATGGAAGCCAAAGATCCACTGCTGCTACTTTCAATTTAGACTCAGACTAATAAAAATAAGGAGAAAAGACTGATTGCAACTAACACTATGAAGGTAAAATATCTAAAATTAGGCCGTTTACAATGCTTTTGGTAGGTCTAGCTCATGTTTTTATAGATGTCAATGAAGAATTATTCTCTGATGCTCAGAGACTTGAACTAAAACTTTAGTGAATGTTCCTGCTGTAGCTGAAGCTTTTCTGGAGATTATTTAAATAGATTATTTCACTGAAACTCTATTTTCATGGTTCCTACCTCCAACCCCATCAACTCCACACACCTTAACTATTAGAGCCCATTTATCTCAAGGGTTAAAGCTTCCTCCAAGATGTTTTTCTTAACCTGAATGACTGGGTTACATTCTCACTTTTTGTATCCATGGTACCCTATACTGATGACACTGCTAATTTCTTTATCCCCAGGTAGGCTCTGGGCCTTACCACATTCACTGCACTATCATAGGATGTAACACAAAGCCCTGGAATTCAGCTGCACAATGAGTACTTGTTAACTTGTATCTTTCACTTATTTATCAATTTTCTATATTTTGTATGTTTCTAAAAGATAAGTATTTAGCCTCGAGTGTCACGGCCTGGTACAGACACCTAATGTACCTTGTCTTATTGATCCTCAAATGAATCCTAAAACAACCTTGCCCACTTCATGCATAAAATGAATAGAATGAGAAAAACACCCGCTGATGATGGAGCCTTGAGTACGTTAACATTTTGGGGGTAAGGAGAAGCAGAATGGGACCTGAAGGAGATGAAGAATGCCAGAGAAGATTTCAGGAGTTCCAGAATGATTTGGTCCCTCATCAATTGCACAAATATTTATTGACTACCTACCACGTGCTGCACACTGTTCTAGGTGCTCAGTATCAAGCAGTGAACAAAGTGGATACAAACTCCTGCCTCACAGAGCTCTATTCTAGTGGGAGGAGACGGATACTAAAGAAAGCAAAGAAGCAAAATACACATCTGTATATTAGATGATGGTAAATGCTCAGAAGAAAATAAGCGGGGAGTGGGGATAGGGAGTGTTGGGGGTTGAATTTACATAGAGGGTAGTCAGGGAAGACCTCGCTGAGAAACAACGTGAATGTGATGAGCAACCTTGATGAGGACAGGTTAGTGAATGGTGGGAGCAGGAGCAGGCTGGAGGAGGAGTGACTGTAGAGAAAGAAGAGATGAAGAATGTAGCTCTCTCCAAACACAACAGGACAGATCCTTACAGAACCGAGACAAAATTATGGGTGCAGAAGTTAATTTATTTAACTGGAATAAAACAATATTTCTTATAGGCTGCCAGGGAAGAGAGGCAGTAGCCAGGGTGTTTTAGGGTCTGCCCAGAACTGCCAGAGTCCCTCACCCAGCTGAGGCTCTACTTTCAATATTTTCATCGCAATGATTGGGCGTCTCATGAAATCAAAAACAGGACAGCAGTCAAAGAGCTTTGACTGTCCCTTTATTTTCTCAAAGCCAATGCTAAGCAGCGTTCACAGGTTCCCATACTCTATAAGCTGTGTGATCAATGGAAAGATTATTAATTTCTCTGTGCCTCAGTTTTTTCTTCCTTAAAGTCGCAACACTAACAGTAACAATGTATTGATCATTAAAGTCATCAGGAAGATTACATATCTCATAATATTTATAATGCTCTTAAAATCTTGCCGGTACATAGTAAATCCTATGTAAGTGTTGATTAAAAACTGAGTGTTTTAGAAGAAGAAGGCAAGGTGGGTAATTTCTAAATGAAGGTGAAGGATCGGCTTTGGACTGAAACAGTAACGCTTCTCTCCCAGGTTGCAAGCAAGCGGGAGGACACATCCCATGAGGAGGATGAGCAGGCAGGAGACCAGCAGTAACAGCTGAGCAGGAGGACACTGATGGAGGATGCGTCAGGCTGGATGAACCCAGAGCTGCCCTGGGATGTCAGGGCACAGATTCTGGAGTCAGGCTGCCAGGATCCAAAGCTGAGGGTTCAAGTCACTTATTTTCTGTGAGACCTTGAAAAAGGAACTACCTCTGTAAGCCTCCATTGTCTTATCAGTAATATAGGTAAAACAATAATTCCTGCCTGACACAGGCTGGTAAGAAACTCTTAATAATTTACTTTAATTGTCCTGGGTTAATATACTGTTTCAACAATGAGCAAGTTAGGCAATGTGTTAAAATGTGTCAATAGGTTCTGTTAGCTGCAAATTGCCAAGAAATATAAGGTATTAAAATCCTTGTGTCAGAAAATAACATCAATGTAACAGACTTCCTCTGTACAATTTCTCTTCTTTTTCTATACTTGATTGCGAGCAGAGTTGGGGGACTAAAACATGACCCTTTTAGTGCGGTGTTATTAGCAGGAGGAATTGTACAGTTTATTTCTTAGACTGAATAATTAAAAAGGTTTAGGTAGGAATAGATGAGTTTTTAACTTTTTTTCAATGTTTCTTTATTACTTTTTTCCAGTTTTATTGAGATATAATGGATGTACAGCACTGTATAAGTTTAAGATGTATAGGACAATGATTTAACTTACACATATTATGAAATGGTTACCACAATAAGTTTAGTTAACATCAATTATTTCACATAGATACCGAAAAAAAGAAAAAGAAGAAAAATGCCTTTTGTCCCTTGTGAAGAGAACTCTTTGGATCTACTCTCTTAACAACTTTCAAATATACCATACAGCAGTGATAACCAAAGTCAGCATGTTATACATTACATCTCTAGTACTTATTTCTCTGTTTTTCACTTATACTTCTGGAAATATTTCTTTTTTATTTTACTCTATTTTTGAGGTAACATTGGTTTATAACATTATATAAATTTCAGGTGTACATCATTATATTTCAATATCTGCGTAGACACCATGTTCACCAGCCAAAGACTAATTACCATTTATCACCGTACATAGGTGCCGTGTCACCTCTTTTACCCTCCCCCCTCTCCCTCTGGTAACCAATCTAATCTCTGATCCTATGTGTTTGTTTGTTGTTGTTGTTTTTATCTTCTACTTATGAGTGAGATCATACAGTAGTTGACTTTCTCTGTCTAACTTACTTCACTTAGCATAATACCCACAAGGTCCATCCACGTTGTTGCAAATGGCAAGACTTCATCTTTTTTTATGGCTGAGTGGTATTCCATTGTGTATATACACCACATCTTCTTTATCCATTCTTCCGTTGGTGGGCACTTAGGTTGTTTCCACGTCTTGGCTATTGTGAATAATGCTGCAATGAACATAGAGGTGCATATATCTTTACACATTCATGTTTTCATGTTCTTTGGATAAATACCTAGTGGTGGAATAGCTGGATCATATGGTCATTCTATTCTTAATTTTTTGAGGAATCTCCATACTGTTTTCCATAATGGCTGTACCAGTTTACATTCCCACCAGTGATGTATGAGAGTTCCCTTTTTTTCACAACCTCTCCAACACTTGTTATTTCTTGTCTTGTTAATTATAGCCATTCTATGGGCATGAGGTGATATCTCATCGTAGTTTTGATTTGCATTTCCCTGATAATTAGAGATGTTGAATATCTTTTCATATGCCTATTGGCCATCTGTATATCCTCTTTGCAAAAATGTCTGTTCAGATCTTTTGCCCATTTTTTAATTGGGTTGTTTGTTTCTGGTTTTTGAGATGTATGTGTTCTTTATATATTTTGGATATTAACCCCTTATCAGACACATGGTTTGCAAATATCTTCTCCCAATTGTTAGGTTGTCTTTTCGTTTTGTTGATGGTTTCCTTTTGCTGTGCAGAAGCTTTTTGGTTTGATAAAGTCCCATTTGCTTATTTTTTCCTTTGTTTCCCTCGCCTGGTCAGACATGATGTTTGAAAATATGCTGCTAAGACCAATGTTGAAGAGCATACTGCCTATGTTTTCTTTTAGAAGTTTTATAGTTGCAGGTCTTACATTCAAATCTTTAATCCATTTTGAGTTAATTTTTGTGTATGGTATAGGACAATGGGCTGCTTTCATTCTTTTGCACGTGGCTATTCAGGTTTCCAAACACCATTTACTGAAGAGATTTTCCTTTCTACATTGTATGTTCTTGGCTCCCTTGTGGAAAATTACCTGTCCATAAATGTGTGCCTCTATTTCTGGGCTCTCAATTCTGCTCCACTTTTCTGTGTGTCTGTTTTTGTGCTACTACCATGCTATTTTGGTTACTATATCTTTGTAGTATATTTTGAAATCAGGGAGTGTGATATCTCCAGCTTTGTTCTTTTTTCTCAGGATTCCTTTGGCCATTTGGGGTCTTTTGTTGTTCCATATAAATTTTAGCATTCTTTGTTCTATATCTGTGAAAAATGTTTTTAGAACTTTGGTAGAGATTGCATTGAATCTGTAGATTGCTTTAGGAAGTATGGATAGTTTAATTACGTCAATTTTTCCAGTCCAAGAGCACAGAATATTTTTCAATTTCTTTGTGTCGTCTTCAATTTCTTTCAATAATGTTTTCTAGTTTTAAGCATACAAGTCCTGTATGAGTCTAAGAATTTATCCATTTATTTTAGATTATCCAATTTGTTGGCATATAGCTTTCCATAGTATTCTCTTATCATCTTTTGTATTTCTGAGGTGTCCATTGTAATTACTCCTCTTTAATTTCTGATTTTATTCATTTGAGCCATCTCTCTTTTTTGCTTGGTGAGTCTAGCTGAAGTTTTGTCAATTTTGTTTATCTTTTCAAAGAACCAACTCTTAGTTTCATTGATTTTTTTCTATTGTCATTTTTTTAAATTGATGTCATAATAGTTTATAACATTGTGATATTTTAGTTGTACATTATTGTTTGTCAGTCACCATATAAATGTGTCGCTTCACCCCTGGTGCCCACCTCCCAACCCCCTTCCCCCTGGTAACCACCAAACTGTTCTCTCTGTCCTGTCTGTGTTAGTTTATCTTCCACATATGAGTGAAATCACATGGTATTTGTCTTTCTCTGTCTGGCTTATTTTGCGCAACATAATACCATCCACGTCCATCCATGTTGTTGCAAACGGGATGATTTTGTCTTTTTTTATGGCTGAGTGGTATTCCATTGTATATATATATACCACATCTTCTTTATCCAATCATCAGCCGAGGGATGCTTAGGTTGCTTCCACTTCTTGGCTATGGTGAATAATGCTGCAATGAACATAGAGGTGCATAAGCCTCTTTGGGTTTTTGATTTCAGGTTCTTTGGATAGATACCCAGTAGTGGGATAGCTGGATCATAAGGTCTTTCTATTTCTAATTTTTTGGGGAATCTCCATACTGCTTTCCGTACAGGCTGTATGAGTTTGCATTCCCACCAGCAGTGAATGAGGGTTCCCTTTTCTCCATAACTTCTCCAACATTTGTTATTTTTTGTCTTGGTGATTATAGCCATTCTCAGGGTGTAAGGTGATATCTTAGTGTTGTTTTGATTTGCATTTCCCTGATGATTAGTGATGTTGAACATCTCTTCATGTGCCTATTGGCCATCTGTATATCTTCCTTGGAAAAATGTCTGTTCATATCCTCTCCCCATTTGTTGATTGGGTTATTTGTTTTTTTGTTGTTCAGTTCTGTGAGTTCTTTATATATTATGGAGATTAACCCCTTGTTGGATATATGGTTTACAAATACTTTCTCCCAGCTTGTGGGTTGTTTTTTCATTTTCATTCTGGTTTCATTTGCCTTGCAGAAGCTCTTTAGTCTGATGAAGTCCCATTTGTTTATTTTTTCTTTTGTTTCCCTTGTCCGTGTAGACACGGAATTCGAAAAGATCCCTCTATGACCCATGTCAAAGAGTGTACTGCTTATACTTTCTTTCAAGAGTTTTGTAGTTTCAGGTCTTACCTTCAAGTCTTAGGCCCATTTTGAGTTAATTTTTGTGTATGGTGAAAGAAGGTGGTCTACTTTCATTCTTTTGCATGTGCCTGTCCAGTTTTCCCAGCACCATTTATCGAAGAGACTTTGCTTTCTCTCCATTGTATGTTCTTAGCTCCTTTGCCGAAGATTAGCTGCCCATATTTCTGGGCTTTCAATTCTGTTCCACTGATCTGTGTGTCTGTTTTTGTACCAGTATCACCCTGTTTTAATTATTATAGCTTTGTAGTATATTTTGAAGTCAGGGACTGTGATACCTCCAGCTTTTTTGTTTTTTTTTTCTTTTTTTAGGTTTTTTATCCTTTTTTTTTGTTTTTGTTTTTTTTGAGGAAGATTGGCCCTGAGCTATCTGTTGCCAATCTTCCTCTTTTCTTCTTTTTTCTCCCCAAAGCCCCCAGTACATACTACATAGTTGTATTTCCTAGTTGTAGGTTCTTCTAGTTCTTCTATGTGGGACGCCACCTCAGCATGGTTTGATGACCGGTGAATAGGTCCGCACCCAGGATCCAAAGTAGCAAACTCCAGGCCACTGAAGCAGAATGTGTGAACTTAACCGCTACACCACCAGGCTGGCCCCATGATGCCTCCAGCTTTTGTTCTTTTTTCTTAGGATTGCTTTGGCTATTCGGGATCTTTTGTTGCCCCATATGAATTTTAGTATTCTTTGGTCTATTGCCGTGAAGAATGCCATTGAGATTCTGATTGAGATTGCATTGAATCTGTAGATTGCTTTAGGTAGTGTGGACATTTTCACTATGTTTATTCTGATCCATGTGCATGGGATGTCGTTCCATTTCTCTCTGTTATCATCCATTTCTTCCAATAATATCTTATAGTTTTCATTGTATAGGTCTTTCACCTCCTTGCTTAAATATATTCCTAGATATTTTATTCTTTTTGTTGCAATTCTAAGTGGGATTGTCTTCTTGAGTTGCCTTTCTGTTAGTTTGTTATTAGAGTATAGAAATGCAATTGATTTTTGTAAGTTGATGTTGTACCCTACAACTTTGCTGTAGTTGTTGATTATTTCTAATAGTTTTCCAATGGATTCTTTAGGGTTTTCTATATATAAAAATCATGTCATCTGCAAACAGTGAGATTTCACTTCTTCATTGCCTATTTGGATTCCTTTTGATTCCTTTCTCTTGCCTAATTGTTATGGCCAAAACTTCCAGTACTTTGCTGAATAAGAGCGGTGCGAGTGGACACCCTTGTCTTCTTCCTGTTCTCAGAAATTGGCTTTCAGTTTTTTCCTGTTGAGTATGATGTTTGCTGTGGGTTTGTCATATATGGCCTTTATTATGTTGAGGTACTTTCCCTCTATACCCATTTTGTTCAGAGTTTTTATCACAAATGGATGTTGTATCTTGTCAAATGCCTTTTCTGCATCTATTGAGATGATCATGTGGTTTTTATTCCTTGTTCTGTTAATGTGATGTATCACATTGATTGATTTGCAGATGTTGAACCATCCCCGTGTCCCTGGTATAAATCCCACTTGGTCATGGTGTGTGATCTTTTTAATGTATTGTTGTATTTGGTTTGCCAATGTTTTGTTGAGGATTTATGCATCTACGTTCGTCAGGGATATTGGCTTGTAATTTTACTTTTTTGTATTGTCCTTGTCCGGCTTTGGTATCAAGGTGATGTTGGCTTCGTAGAATGTGTCAGGAAGATTTCCATCTTCCTCTATTTGTGGAATAGTTTGAGAAGGATATGTATTAAATATTCTTTAAATGTTTGGTAAAATTCTCCACAGAAGCCATCTGGTACCAGACTTTTATTTTTTGGGAGGATTTTGATTACTGTTTCAACCTCTTTACTTGTGATTGGTCTGTTCAGGTTCTTTATTTCTTCTTGACTCAGTTTTGGGAGGTTGTATGAGTCTAAGAATTTATCTTTTTCTTCTAGATTGTCCAATTTGTTGGAATATAGTTTTTCACAGTAGTCTCTTATAATCCTTTGCATTTCTGTGGTGTCTGTTGTAATTTCTCCTCTTTCATTTCTAATTTTATTTATTTGAGCCTTTTTTCTTTTTTCTTAGTGAGTCTGGCTAAGGGTTTGTCAATTTCATTTATCTTCTCAAAGAACCAGCTCCTTGTTTCATCGATCCTTTCTACTGTCTTTTTGGTTTCAATTTCATTTATTTATGCTCAAATTTTTATTATTTCCCTCCTTTTGCTGACTTGAGGCTTTGTTTGGTCTTCCTTTTCTACTTCGGTTAGGTGTAGTTTAAGGTTGGTTATTTGGGATTTTTCTTATTTGTTGAGGTGGGCCTGTATTGCTATGAGTCTCCCTCTCAAGACCACTTTAACTGCATCCCATATGAGTTGGTATGGTGTATTTACATTTTCATTTGTCACCAGATATTCTTTGATTTCTCCTTTAATTTTTTCAGTGATCCATTGGTTGTTCAGTAGCATGTGGTTTAGTCTCCACATCTTTGTCACTTTCCCAGTTTTTTTATTGTAGTTGATTTCAAGTTTCATAGTGTTATGGAGAGAAAAGATGTTTGTTAAGATTTTGATTTTCTTAAATTTATAGAGGCTTGCCTTGTTTCCCAACATATGGTCTATCCCTGAGAATGATACTTACGCACTTGAGAAGAATATGTGATCTGCTGTGTTTGGATGGAGTGCTCTGTATATATCTATCAAGTCCATCTTGTCTAGTTTTTCATTTAAGTCCACTATTTCCTTACTGACTTTCTGTCTGGATGATCTACCCATTGATTAAGTGGGATGTTAAGATCCCCTACTATTATTGTGTTGTTGTTAATATCTCCTTTCAGGTTTGTTAATAGATGCTTTATGTACTTTGGTGCTCCTGTGTTGGGTGCATATATATTTATAAGTGATATGTCTTCTTGGTGGAGTGTCCCTTTTATCATCATACATTGCCCCTCTTTGTCTCTCATTAGCTGTTTTATCTTGAAGTCTACTTTGTCTGATATAAGTATGGCAACACCTGCTTTCTTTTGTTTGCCATTAGGTTGGAATATTGTCTTCCCTCCTTTCACTCTGAGCCTGTGTTTATGTGTAGAGCTGAGATGTGTTTCCTGGAGGCAGCATATTTTTGGATCTTATTTTTTAATCCAGCCAGCCACTCTGTGTCTTTTGATTGGAGAATTCAATCCGTTTACATTTAGAGTGATTGTTGATACATGAGGACTTAATGTTGCTATTTTATCACTCATTTTCCAGTTCTTTTGCATTTGCTTTGTTTCTCGTCCTGTGTGTTTCAGACTAACAATTCAGTTTGGTAGTTCTGTATGATGGTTTTCTTAGCTTTCTATTTATTTATTGTATGTGTCTCTATTCTGTTTATTTGTTTAGTGGTTACCATGAGGTTTGTATAAAAAATCTCATAGATGAGATAGTCCATTTTCTGATGGCCTATTTCCTTAGACTAAGTCAATTCGATCCTTTTCCTCTTCTCCTTCTAAGTTATTATTGTCACAAATTATCCCATCTTGTGTTGTGAATTTGTGTTTAAAGTGATGAGGTTATATTTACTTTTAGGATTTTCCTTCCCTTAATCTTTGATGTTATAATTAAGTGTTTGCTAACCTCTCCTGATAGAGAGCTGCAATTTTTCTGATTTTGTCTACCTGTTTTTCTCCTTGCTCAAAGCTTTGTATCTCTTTTCCATTTTTTTTTTCAGGCATGAGGACCTTCTTGAGCATTTCTTGTAGGGGGGTCTTGTGGCAAAGAACTCCCTTAGCTTTGTTTATCTGGGATAGTTATTACTTCTCCATCATATCTGAAGGATATTTTTGCTCGATTGAGTATTCTTGGCTGAAAGTTTTTGTCTTTCAGAATTTTGATATATCATTCCACTCTCTCCTAGCCTGTAGAGTTTCTGCCAAGAAATTGGCTGACAGCCTGATTGGGATTCCTTTTTACATTATTTTTTTTGTCTTTCTGACCTAAATTTCTTTTCCTTGTCATTGACTTTTGCCAGTTTTACTACTATATGCCTTGGAGAGGGTCTTTTCATGTTGATATATTTTGGAGATCTGTTGCCTTCATTCACTTGTATTTCCAGCTCCTTCCCCAGGTTTGGGAAGTTCTCATCTATTATTTCTTTGAACAAGCTCTCTGCTCCTTTTCCCCTTTCTTCTCTCTCTGGAATACCTATAATCCTTAAGTTGCATGTCCTAATTGAGTCGGATATTTCTCAGAGAATTTCTTCATTTCTTTTTAGTCTCAATTCTCTCTCCTCCTCCGTCTGGAGCATTTCTGCATTCCTATCCTCAGTAAAGCTCATTCTTTCCTCCATATTGTCAGCTCTATTCTTTAAAGGTTCCAGATTTTTCTTTATCTCCTCCATTGTGTTTTTCATCTTCAACTTTTCTGATTGGTTTTCCTGTATAGTTTCAATCTCTTTTGTGAAGAAGTTCCTTATTTCATTAAATTGTCTATCTGTAGTTTCTTGTAATTCATTGAGCTTTTTTGTGATAGCTATTTTGAATTCTCTGTCATTTAGGTTACAAATTTCTGTGCCTTCAGGATTGATTTCTGGGTGCTTGTCATTTTCCTTATGGTCTGGAGATTTAGTATATTTTTGCATACTACTTGAGGGTGTGGGGCTTATTTTTCCTCATTCTGAAAATATCTAGTCATAGCTTCCACCTGCCGCCACTAGGTGGGGGTCAAGAGCTATGTATTCTGAGCCTGCTGCAGTTTGGAGGCTCTGCAGCCAACCTGTTGTGCGGGGGTGCTGGGCGGGGGAGAAGGCCTCTTTCTTTTGCCTGCACGATCCATGGGGCTTCTTGTGCTTCCCTCACTATCTGCACTCCTGCAGTGCTTGCTTGATGAAGGCACCCCCGTAACAGTTCAGTCCCCTCCATATGGGACTTTCCCACAGGCTGTGAGAGAACTTAGAGAGAGAGAGTTTTCTCGTGTAGGGCTCCCCCCCCCCCAGGCCCCCGCAAGGGCCGCATGGACCTGGTCCTAGGGTTGCTGTCATTCAGGAAGGAGAAGAGTTCTCCTTACCTCCTTCCACTTCCTCTGGGGGTTCCAGCACCTCCACCTTCAGACGTATGGCTGTGTGGGCCTCTCAGGTATCTTTTTTGTTGTGTGAATGTGCTCTGTTGGTATATGAATGTCCTTTTTGTTGTATCTTAGAGAGGAGAGTCTACAGGGAAAGCTCACTCTGCCATGATACTGACGTCACTCAATTCCTTCTGTTTTCTTTTTAGTCTCTATTTCATTTATTTCCACTCTGATTTTTATTATTTCCTTCCTTTTACTGATTTTGGGCTTTGTTTGTTCTTCTTTTTCCAGTTCCTTTAGCTGCACTGTGAGATTGTTTATTTGAGATTTTTCTTGTTCGTTGAGGTAGGCCTGTATTCCTATAGACTTCCCTCTTAGAACTGCTTTTCTTGTATCGCATAAATTTTGGCATGCCACATTTTCATTTTCGTTTGTCTCCAGGTACTTTTTGATTTCTCCTTTGATTTCTTCATTGACCCAATAGTTGTTCAGTAACATTTTGTTTAATCTCCACATACTTGTGCCTTTTCCAGTTTTCTTTCATATAGTTGATTTCTAGTTTCATACCATTGTGGTCACAAAAGCAAGATTTTTTTTTTTTTTTTTTTTTACTGCACACGTACTGAGCTACACAAAGCCAGAAGCTATTAACTCCAAATAAACAAGTGGAATGAAATAGGTCTATTAGGTGGAGATATGATCAACAATTTCCAAAGTTTACTGTTCATGAGAATAATTTGGAATGATGGTTAAAAATACTTCAAATCGCTGGGAAGATGGCGGTGTAGGAGGACTCTGAACTCCCCTCCTCCCAGGGACACCACAAATTTACAACTACATGTGGGACAATTACCCCTGAGAGAGAACCGGAAGCTGGATAAAAAGAACCCCAAGAAGGGACAGAACTGACTGAGGTGGAAGAGGCAGAAATACCTTTCTGGAGAGGAAAAAGCCACATTGCAGCTGCAGCACTTCAGAGCTAGGAGCAATCTTAAGGTATGAAGCTTTTCCTGGAGGAGCAGGAGATCTGAGATGGAGAACTTTGCCACAACATGCAGCTTTTGAACTCAGCACAACTGAGATGAGTGTCATAATATTTGGCTTTGCTGGCTATTAAAAACAACAAGGAATACCCCCAGAAAAGCTGTTGAACATAAGCGAAAGAAGAGCCTGCACTTAAAGGGTCCAGGCACAAATTCACCTGTTCTGGAAAGCAACATAAAATCACCAGGAAGAAAGGAACACAGTCCTTTGGTGAAAGAGACTCACTTGATAGGCTCTAGGCACATCTCAGGGAGGCAGGAGGTGCCTGGAACCACGTCCTCAGGGACTGGGACACTGGTGAGCCATTATTGTGACCTAGTACAGGCATGCTGACACAGAGGCTGGCAGATGCCATTAGATTACTTCCCCTGGCCTGTTAGCCCAGGGATTTGCCCAGCCCACTAGGGCACTGATTTAATCCAGTTCAGCCAGGGCAGGCAGCATGCCCTAGAACTGGCACCACCGATCAGCAAGCCCACAGGCAACGTGTGGGCCCACAGAGATGGGATGTGTGGGACCTCTGCAGCAGGTGAGTGGGTCTGTCCCTATGGGGCAGGGCATGTACAAGGGGTGAGCCTGTTTTGGCTGTGTGTGGGGGGCTTCTGCAGTGGGCCAAGTTGGTCCCCTTCAGCTGCATGGGGCATGTGCATGGGACAGGACTGTGTTGACGTTGACAGAGTGTGTAGGCCTCAGGAGGTGAGACTTGTGATCTGCAGCAGACTTGTGCTTTCCAGTTCCTTCTCCAGGTTTGGGAAATTCTCAGCTATTATTTCTTTGAACAAGCTCTCTGATCCTTTCTCCCTCACATCTCCCTCTGGAATACCTATAATATTTATGTTGCATTTTCTTGGAGAATTTCTTCATTTCTTTTTAGTCTTAGTTCTCTCTCCTCCTCTATCTGAAGCATTTCTATATTTCTGTCTTCCAAATTACTAATTCTGTCCTCCATAATATCAGCTCTGTTATATAAGGATTTCAGATTTTTCTTTATCTCATCCATTGTGTTTTTCACTCCAACATTTCGGATTTTTTTTTTTTTATAGTTTCAATCTCTTTTGTGAAGAATTCCCTCTGTTCATTAATTTTATTCCTGATTCCATTGAACCGTCTTTCTGAGTTTTCTTGTAACTTGTTGAGTTTCTTTATGATAACTATTTTGAATTCTCTATCATTTAGATTGTAAATTTCTGTGACTTCAGGATTGATTTCTGGGTCTTGTCATTTTCCTCCTGGTCTGGAGTGTTAATATACCTCTTCATGTTGTTTGACGGAGTGGATTTGTGCCATCACATAGTGGTAGTATCTGGTAACAGATTCCACTTGCCAGCACTTAAGGGGGGGAGGAGCTGTGTATTCTGAACATGCTGTGATACCTGGCAGCTGTTCCTGTCCTTTAGAAGCTGGCTGACTGGGGCCTGTCTGCGCTTGCCTGCTGGCCAGTGTTGTGTTACACATGTACATGCACAGGCACTCTGTCGGGGTTCCCCTGCTCTGGCCTAGGGCAGAGCTGGTGCACCATCCGGGGGGGCGCTGCTTTCTTTCACGTGTGTGATCCCAGGAGTGCTTCCACTCTGCACCCACTGTCTGCCCTCCTGGGCTACTCAGCTTGGTGAAGACGCCCCCATGAATGCTTAACCTCCTTGGAATGTTCCCATGGGCAGGGAGGCAGCTTTGAGAGCAAAGTATTCCAGCAGAGGGCTTCCCTTTTCCCCCTCTCCTCTCAGAGTCATGTGCTGGCTGCCGTGCACACGATCCTGTGCCCTGGATTGCTGCCACTTTGGGAGGGAGAGGAAATCCCTTTACCTCCTTCCACTGCCTCCCAGAGGGTCCAGCACCTCCACCTTCAGATGTATGGCTGCGTGGATCTCTCAGACATCTATTGTGTTGTGTGAATGTCCTCTGTTGGCTTATGAATGTCATTTCTGTGGTATCTTAGGGTGGAGAGACTAAAGGAAGAGCTCACTCTGCCATATGCTGACATCACTCTCCCAGACTTGTGCTTCTCAAACAGCCACATAAGGGATCTGCCCCACCCTCCAGAGACTGAAATAATTGTGTGCTGCCATGCCTGGGGCCAGCCCCACCCAGCTGTGCTCCTGAGAAAGCTGGCAACAGCTTCACAGGCCAGAGTCCTACAACAATTGTGAGCCCCTGAGCCTAGCAAACAGCCATGCTGGGGGCCTGCTCACTTAACAACCAAACAGCAGCCAGTATGTGCTATTAGACCTTGCAGCCAGCTGTACTGGGGCTCCCCATGCCCAGTAAAGTGACAAAAGGGACCATAGCAGCTGCTCACAGTGGAGCTTTATGACCAGCTGGCCAGGGGGACAGTGTAGCCTTCCCGTGCACCTGTAGGAAGAGCAACCCTGACACAACAGAAAGGCACATGTATCCCACACAGGATACACAGGGGACACTCTTGGAACATTTGGAACTGGTGACAAGAGGGAAGCACGTTCCTGGGCCTCATAAGGCATCTCTTACATAAGCCCGCTTTTCCAATATCAGGAGACGTAGCTGATCTGCCTAATACATAGATATAAGCACAGAGAAATTGGCAAAATGAGGAGACAAAGGAATATGTTCCAAATAACAAAACAGGACAAATTCTCAGAAAAAGAACTAAATGAAACAGATAAACAATTTACCTGATAAACAAATATAAACTAACAGTTATAAGGATGCTCACTGATCTTGGCATAATAGATAAACACAGTGAGAACTTCAACAAAGAATTGGAAAGTATAAAAAAGAACCAATCAGAACTGAAGAATACAATAATAGAAATGAAAAATTCACTAGAGGGAATCAATAGCAGAGTAGATGACAAAGAAGAACGGCCTAGTGAGCTGGGTGAAAGAGTAGAGGAAATCACCCAAGCTGAACAGAAAAAAGAAAAAAGAATTATAAAGGACGAGGACAGTCTAAGGGATCTCTGGGACAACATCAAGCATACTAACATCCGTATTATAGGTGTCCCAGAAGGAGAAGAGAGAGAAAGGGACAGAGAACATATTTTAAGAAATAATAGCTTTCTTCAAAAACTTTCCCAATCTAAAGAAGGAAACAGACATCCAGGTACAGAAAGCACAGAGAGCACCAAACAAGATGAACCCCAGGAGGCCCACACTGAGACACATCAAAATTAAAATGTCAGGAATTAAAGATAAAGAGAGAATCCTAAAAGCTGCAAGAGAAAGACAACAAGTTACATAAAAAGCACTAACCTTACAGGCTAGAAGTCAGTGGCATGATACATTTAAGGTGCCGAAAGGAAAAGAACCTACAGCCAAAAATACTTTCCCTGGCAAGGTTATCATTCAGAATGGAAGGAGAGAGAAAAAGTTTTCCAGACAAGAAAAAACTAAAGGAGTTTATCACCAAGAAACCAGCCTTACAAGAAATGCTAAAGGGACTTATCTAAGTGTAAAAGAAAAGACCACAAATAGGAATAAGAAAATTATAAAAAAAAAATTCACTGGTAAAGGTAGATATACAATAAATGTAGCAGATCAATCACCTATGAAGCTAATATGAAAGTCAAAAGACAAAAGAACTAAAATTATCTATTTCCATGATAAGAAGTTAATGGATACACACACACAAGGAAGAAGTTAAATGTGATATCAAAAACACAAAATGTGAGGGGAGTGGAGTAAAAGAGTAGAGCTTTTTGCAAGAGGTCAAACTTAAGAGACCACCAACTTAACATAGATTGTTATTTACATAGGTTATTATATATGAACCTCATGGTAATCACAAACCAGAAACCTGTAATAAATACAGAAAAAAATTAACAGAAAGAAACCTAAACATAATACTAAAGAAAGCCATCAAACCAGAAGGCAAGAGAGCAAGAAAAGAAGAAAGAAACAGAGAAGAACTACTAAAATACACAGAAAAAAAGTAACAAAATGGCAATAAGTACATACTTATCAAGAGCTACTTTAAATGTCAATGGACTAAAGGCTCCAATCAAAAGACATACAATGGCTGAGTGGATAAAGAAACATGACCCATATATATGCTGCATACAAGAGACACACTTCAGACCTAAAGACATTCACAAACTGAAAGTGGAGTGATGGAAAAAGATACTTCATGCAAATAGCAATGAAAATAAAGCTGGGGTAGCAATACTTATATCAGACAAAATAGACTTTAAAACAAAAACTGTAACAAGAGACAAAGAAGGGCACTACGTAATAATAAAGGGAACAATCCATGAAGAGGACAGAGTATTTATAGAAATTTTCTATTGTACCTTTTGATTTATTTGTGTCTTCTTCAATTTCTTCCATCAATATCTTGTAGTTTTCAATGTAAAGATCTTTCACCTTCTTGTTAAATTTATTCCTAAGTATTTTGTTGTTTTTGATGCCATTGTAAATTGGATTGTTTTCTTTATTTTTTTTTCAGATGTTTCATTGCTAGTGTATAGAAATGCTACTGTTATTTGTATGTTAATTTTTTATCCTGCAACTTTACTGAATGTGTTGATTAGATCTAAGAGTTTTTTGGGGGAATCTTTAGGATTTTCTCTACGTAAAATTGTGTCACCTGCAAATAGAGACATCTTTTCTTCTTCCTTTCTAATTGTGATGTATTGTATTTCTTTTTCTTGCCTGATTGCTCTGGCTACTTCCAGTACCATGATGACTAGGAGTAGTGATAGTGGGCTACCTTGTCTTGTTCCTGATCTTAGAGGGAAAGCTTTCGATATTTTATAATAAGTATAACGCTAGCTGTGGGCTTGTCATAAATGGCCTTTATTATGTTGTGGTATGTTTCTTCTCTACCTAATTTGTTAAGAGTTTCTATCATGAACGCATGTTGAATTTTGTCAAATGCTTTTTTTGCATCTCTTGAGAAGATTGTATCATTTTTTTCTTTCATTCTATAATGTTGTGTATCACACTGATCGATTTGCTGAATAAATATGCTCAACTAATATGTTGAACTATCCTTGCAGCCACTTGATCATAGTGAATGATCGTGGTATATAAAACCCACTTGATCTTGGTGGATGATTATTTTAATGTGCTGCCGAATACAGTTTGCTAGTATTTTATTCAGAATTTTTGTATCTATATTCATCATGGACTTTGGCCTGCAGGTTTTTTTTTCTTGTAGTGTCTTTTCCTGTCTTTGGTATCAGGGTAATGCTGGCCTCATAAAATGAGTTTGGGAGTTTTACCTCCTCTTCGACTTTTTTGGAAAAATTTGAGAAGGATTGGCATTAATTCTTTTTTAAATGTTTGGTAAAATTCACGAGGGAAGGCATCTGGTCCTGGGCTTTTCTTCGTTTGGAGACTTTTGATTACTGATTCAGTCTCCTTACTAATAATTGGTTGTTCAGACTTACTATTTCTTCCTGATTCAGTTTTGGTAGGTTGTGTGTTTTTCAGAAGTTTTCCATTTCCTTTAGGTTGTTCGTTTTATTGGTGTATAGTTATTCTTAGCAGCTTTTTATAATTCCTTCCATTTCCGTGGTATCCATTGTGATATCTCCTCTTCCATTTATAATTTTGTTGACTTGGGACGTCTCCCTTTTTTCCTTGGTTAGTCTAGTAAAGGCTGTTTATTTTGTTAATCTCTTCAAAGAAATAACTCCTAGTTTTGTTAATGTTTGCCATCGTTTTCCTATACTCTAATTCGTTTGTTTCTGCTCTAATCTTTATTAATTTTTTACATCTTCTTACTTTTGGCTCAGTTTGTTCTTCTTTTTCTAGTTCCTTGAGGTATAGAGTTAGGTAGTTTTTTTGAGATCTTTCTTGTTTCTTAATGTGGACATTTATTGCTGTAAACTTCCCTTTTATATCTACTTTTGCTGCAACCCATAAGTTTTGGTATGTTGTGTTTCAAAATTCGTTTTTCTAATTATACTTTTTAATTCCCCTTCAATCTCTTCTTTGATCCATTGATTGTTCAGGAGAGTGTTTTTTAATTTCCTTGTACTCATGAGTTTTCCTCCTGTTTTTGATTTCTAGTTTCATACCAATGTGGACAAAGAAGATACCTGATTTGATTTCAATCTTCTTGAATTGTTAAGACTTATTCTGTGGATTAACATGTGGTCTGCTCTAGAAAGTGTTCCACGTATGCTTGTGAAAAATGTGTATTCTGCTATTGTTGGATAGAGTGTTCTGTATATGTCTTTTGATATGTCCATTTGGTCTATTTGTTGTTAGTGCCTTTGGGTCAATTCATACTCTTAGCAACCCTGTGTACAGCAGAGTAGAAGCTTGCCTTGTCTTTTTGAGCCATTTCTTGTCTTCTTGCTCTGTGTCAGACGATGCTCTGCTGCTGTTTGTAGGGTTTTCATGGCCATTTGTTTTCAGAAGTGGGTGGCTAGGTCCTTCTTCTTAGCCTTAGTCTGGAAGCTCTACTGAAACCTGTCCACCACGGGTGACCCTGCTGATATTTGAAACACTGGTAGCATAGCTTTCAGCATCACAGCTACATGCAGCCACCAGAGTATGACAACCGATGGATGGTGTGCTTCCCTGACTGGGAAACAAACCTGGGCTTCAGTGGTGAAAGCGGCAAATCTTAACTACTAGACCACCAGGGCTGGGTATACACCACCATTTGGTTTATGATGGAGTTTAAATCTGTGCTTTCCTTATTGAGTCTCTGTCTGTGATCTATCCTTACCCAATATTGAGAGTGGACTATTAATGTCCCCAAGTATTAATATTGCTGTCTATTACTCCTTTTAGCTCTGGTAGTTATTGCTTTACATATTTAGTTGCTCCAATGTTGGCTTCATAAGTATTTATAACTGTTATATCTTGATGGATTGACCCCTTTTATCGTTATATAATGACCTTCTTTGTCTCTTTTTACCATTTTTAGGTTAAAGTCTATTTTGTCTGAGATAAGTACAGATACCCCTTTTTTCCAGCTAAAATGTAGATCCATTGTTCCATGCTTCATATCCTGCTGTGTTTTTTTGTGTTTTTATGTCTTTTGGTATCAGTGTGCTTTGACCTCTTTATTTTTTTGAGTGTGGTTTTCCCTTTTGGTTACCATGAGGCTCACATGAAATATATTAAAATTATAATACCCTATTTTAAACTGATAATGACTTAAATTAGCATTCCTAAACTTTACACTTTTATTTCCCCTTCCTCTCATATTTTAGGTTACTGTGGTAACAGTTTACATATTTTTAGTGTCATGTGTCCAATTACAGAGTATTGTAGTTACGGTTATTTTTACTATATTTGATTTTTTAAAGCTTTTAATCTAGAGTTGGAAGTGAATTATGTACTACCATTACGTTGCACCATATTACAGAATCTAATTTTGACTAAATATTTACCATTTCCAATGAGTTTTATGCTGCCTTTTGATGTTTCTATGATGTTAATTAACATCCTTTACCTCCACTAAAAACTCCTTTTAGCGTTTCTTGTAAGCCAAGTGTGGTGGTGCTCAACTCCCTCAGTATGTGTTTGCTGGGAAAGTCTTTTATCTCTCCTTCATTTGTGAAGGACAGCTTTACCAGATATAGAATTCTTGGTTGACAATTTTGCTTTTTCGGTATTTTGAGTATATCATCCCAATCTCTTGGCCTGAAAAGTTTCTGTTTGAGAAGCCCACTGATAGTCTTATGGGGGTTTCCTTGTATGAAACTTATCTCATTTCTCTTGCTCCTTTAAAAATTCTATTTTTATCTTTGAGAGTTGACAATGTAATAATAATGTTTCTCAGTGTAGCCCTATTTGGATTCAATGTATTTGGGTTCCGTTGGACCTCATGGATCCAGATGCCCATTTCTCTCCTCTGGTATGAGAAGTTTTCATCCATTATTAATTTAAATACACTTTCTGTCTCTTTCTATTTCTCTTCTCCTTCTAGAATTCCCATAATGTGGATATTTTTCTTTTGAATGTGTCCCATAATTCCCTTAGGCTTTCTTCACCATTTTTCACTCTTTTTTTTTAGTTCTCTGACTGTATAATTTCAAAATATCCTGTCTTTTCCTTTTTTTTTTTGTGAGGAAGATTAGCTCTGAGCTAACATCTGTTGCCAATCCTCTTTTTGCTGAGGAAGATTGGCCCTCAGCTAACATCTGTGCCCATCTTCCTCTTCTTTATATGGGATGCTGCCACAGCATGGCTTGATAGGCAGTGCATCAATCTGTGCCCAGGATCCGAACCCGCGAACCCCAGGCTGCCGAAGTGGAACACACAAACCTAACCACTACGCCACTGGGCCGGCCCCCCCAAAATGTCATGTCTTCTATGTCAGTGATTCTTTGACATGGTTGAGTCTGTTTTTGAAGCTCTATTGAATTCTTCAGCTCAGTCCTTGTATTTTTCAGCGCTAGGATTTCTGTTTGCTTTTTGGTGGTCTCTATTTCTTTGTTGAATTTCTCATTTTGTTCATGCATTTTTGTTAAATTTTGTTTAGTTGTCAGTGTGTCTGTATAGTTCACTAACCTTCCTTAAGAAAATTTTTCTGTATTCTTTGTATGACAGTTCATAAATCTCCATTTCTTTAGGATCAGTTTTTGGAGCCTTATTAGTTTACTTTGGTGGTTTCATATTTACCTATTTTTCTTGATCCTTGATTCCTTACATTAGTATCTGTACATTTGAGTAAGCTATCTTTTTTTCCAGACAGTACAGGTGCACTTTGGGAGAGAGAGTTCTTCACCACTCAGCTCAGTTTGGGTTTCTAGATGTGTCCACTTGTAATGACCTTGGGTAGCTGACCTTGCTATCAGTGTGTATTTTTGGGTAAGGTCACTGCTCAAGCCCTGAGGTTGGGGGGATGCTGCTGGCTTAGAACATTTGGATAGGATTACTGGCTTGGTTTCCTGCCCAAGCTATGCTTAAGATAGGTTCCACAGATTACTGGGTTCTCTGGTCAGACTTCCTATATGGTCAGGATTGGTTACTTTACTCAGTAATAGGTAGGGCTATGAATTAGCTTGTCTGCCCTAGCAGGGCAACAGAACAGGCCCCAAGGCCTGCATGGCCCATTGTTTGCGGGAACTGAGTCAGGCAAAACTGTGCACTGACTTTCCAGGCCACTGGTTTTGCTGTATAGACAGTGAAAGCCATGAGCAGTACTCTCTATTCAATTGGCACGGAAAGCAGGGATGTTGGATGGGCTCCTAAGCTTCCCATGTGCTGTGGTTAGGTTCCCACATCAGTTGGGCTAAGATTCTATTCAGCAAAGGGCCAGGCTATGAATTAATTTCATTGCCTAGACAGAGTGGAAGAACTGGCACCAAGGCCAGCAAGGCTCATTGCTTGAGGTCTTGACTCAAGATGACCTGTTCTCCAAGTTCCTTTGTAAAATGTGGCCAATGCCTTTGCTCTGTTGGCAATCAGCTCTGCATGTTGTACCTTCTGCTCAAGTGTAAATGGGTTACACAATATTCTAGGTGTTCTGACCAGGCTTTCTGGTTGAGTGGGGCCAGGAGCTATACTCAGTAGTGGGTTGGGTTATGAATTAGCACTTCTGCCCAGGCTGAGTGGGTGGTCTGGGTCCAATTAGGCTCTCATGTGTTTCTGTCAGGCTTTTTTTGGTCAGGATGGGCTGGGAGCCACACTCAGCAGTGGGTGGGGCTATGAATTAGTTTCCTTCTCTGGGAAGAGGAGGAGAAACAGCTCCAAGCCTGAGAAGGTTCTTTGTTTGTGGTATTAACTCAAGCTGATTTTCATCCCTGGCTGAATTGTGCCTCTGGCTTTTCTCTGCTGACCATTAGTTCTGCCTACTGATTGGGATTTGTTGGGCTACACAACTTCCAGGTGTCTGACCAGGCTCTCTTGTTGGGTAAAGCTGGGAGCTCCACTCATCAGTGGGTCAAGCTATGACTCAGTTTCCCTGCCTAGGCAGAGGTGGGAAGACCAGTCTCTAGACCCAGCAAGGCTCTTCATTTAGGGACCCAAATCAGGTGGACCTGCACCTTTTCCATTTCTGTGGTCAGATAGTGCTACTGTGTTGGCTCTGCCAACGAGCAAAACCACAGGTCGGGACGCCTACTTGGATGTTGCAGGTAGGAAATTGGACTTCCAAGATTCAAGTGCCGGTTGTTTCAAGCCCCTCCCCTCTCCATCATAATCAGATTTCTAGTGGTCAAGCCCTGCATATTCCCTTACCATACCCATGAGGAAAAATGGATTGGGAGACCCAAGAATTTACCCACAATGATGGGGGTGCTGGATGTCAACGCCGGGCTCTCTTTTCCCCTGGAGGAACTGTAGGCTTGGGGAGACCTCTCAGCATGGTGCTGTGCTGGCCTGGGGGAGGAGAAATGTGGTCAGTGTGTAGCTACTCATTTTACCCTTCTAAAACAGCCTGTCTTGCTCTCCGTGGTTCAGGGGAGTGCTTCAGCCTTTCCCCTGTATTCTAGGATTTTCTCAGTTGTGTTGTCCAGGAAGAGTTGTTAGTTGTTCTTGTGAGGGTGAGTAAAGTTGGAAATGTCCTATGTCACCATCTGGGATGTCATCTCCCAAACTTGTTCTACTTTTTCAGGATTGTTTTGATTATTTGGGGTCCCTTGAGATTCCGTATGGATTTTAGAATGTTTTTTTTTTTTATTTCTCCAAAAAGTGTCTTTGGGATTATGATAGGGATTGCATTGAATCTGTAGATCATTTTGGGTAATATTGACATTTTAGCAATATTAAATCTTCTAATTCATGAACACAAAATGTGTTTCCATTTACTTATACCTTCTTTAATTTATTTCAGTAATTTTTTGTGGTTTTTGTTGTACAAATCTTTCAGCAGCTTTGTTAATTCACGTTTTGATTCTCTTTGACGCTATGCAAATGGAATTGTTTTTGTAGTTTACTTTTTAGATTGTTCATTGTTTGTGTATAGAAATGCAATGAACTTTTATGTGCTGACTTTGTATCCTGCTACTTTGCTGTAATCATTTATTTGTTCTACTGGTTTTTGGGGGGACACTTTAGAATTTTCTAAATGTAAGATTCTATCATCTGCAGAGATAATTTGACTTCTCTCTTACCAATTTGTAGGCCATTTATTTCTTTTTCTTGCCTAATTACTCTGGCTAAAACTTCCAGTACTATGTTGATTGGAAGTGGTGATAGTGGGCATCCTTGCCTTGTTCCTGATCTTAGAGGAAAAGCTTCCAGTCTTCCATTAAGTATGATGTTTGCAGTAAGTTTGTTATACATGGCTTTTATTTTGTTAAGGTAGTTTATTTCTCTTCCATTTTGTTGAGTGTTTTTATCATGAAAGGGTGTTGAACTTTGTCATATATTTTTTCTGCATCAACTCAGATCGTCATGTGGTTTTTCCTTTCATTCTGTTGATAGGGTGCATTACATTCCTCAATTTTCCTATGTAAATCATTCCTTGCATTACAGGAATAAATCCCAGTTGGTCACGGTGTATAATTCTTTTACCATGCTGCTGAATTCAGTTTTCTAGTATTTTGCTGAGAATTTTGGCATCATGTTCATAAGGAATATCTGTAGTTCTTGGTATTGGTCTGTAGTTCTCTTTTCTTGTAGTTTATTTGTCTGGTTTTGGTTTAAGGGTAATGCTATCCTTGTAGCATGAGTTAGGAAGTATTTCCTCTTCTTCCATTTTTTGGAGAAGTTTTAATTGAATTGGTGGTAGTTCTTTGTGAAATGTTTGGTAGAATTCACTGGTGAAGTCATCAGGCCCAGGGCTTTTCTTTGCTAGGGAGTTTTTGATTACTGATTCCATATCCTTACTAGTTTTAGGTCTATTCATATTTTTTGTTTCTTTGTGATTTAGTTTTGGTAGGTTTATTATTTCTAGGAATTTGTCCATTTCATCTAAGTTATCCAATTTGTTGCCGTAAAATTGTTCATAGTACTCTCTTATAATCCTTTTTATTTCTGTAAAATCAGTAGAAATGTCCTCACTTTCGTATCTGATTGTGGTAATTTGAGTCTTCCTCTCTTTTATCCTTAGTCCGTTTAGCTAAAAGTTTGTCTGTTTTGTTTATCTTTTCAAAGAATCAACATTTGGTTTCATTGATTTTTTCTTTTGTTTTTCTACTTGGTATTCCATTCATCTCTGTTCTAATATTTATTATTTTCTTCCTTCTGTTAGATTTGGATTTAGTTGTTCCTCTCTTTCTAATTCTTTAAGTTGTAAAATTAGGTTTGAGATCTTTCTTGTTTTATTGTAAGGGCTCATAACTATAAATTTCCTCCTTAAATTGCTTTTGCTGTGTCCAATAAGTTTCGACATGTTGTGTTTTTGTTTTCCTTTGTCTCTAAATGTTTTCTAATTTCCCTTGTGATTTCATCTTTCATCTAGTAGTTGTTTAAAAGTG
Source organism: Diceros bicornis minor (assembly GCF_020826845.1). NCBI lineage: Eukaryota > Metazoa > Chordata > Mammalia > Perissodactyla > Rhinocerotidae > Diceros > Diceros bicornis. The sequence goes on from NC_080743.1 coordinate 25,171,206, forward strand.
TGTTTGATTTCCAGAAATAATGAATTTTCCAGCTGTCTTTTTTTAAATTGATTTGTAACTTAGTCTCACTGTGGTCAGAGGAGATACTTTGTATGATAGCTATCTTTTTAAATCTACAAAACTGAATTTGTGGCATTACATGTGGTCTATCCTGGAAAATGTCTCATGTGTAGTTGAGAAGAATACGTATTCTGTTGTTTTTGGGTAGAGCGTTTCGTATATATCCTTTAGATATAGTTGGTTTATGATGTGTTTATGTCCTCTGTTGCTGTTCTTATTCTCTGTCTGGTTGTTCTATTATTGTTAGTAGGGTATTGAAGTCTGCAAATACTATTGTAGAACTCTGTATTTCTCCCTTTAATTCTCTCAGGGTTTGCTTCATATGTTTTGATGGTGCATAAATGTATCTAATCATTATATCTTATTGCTATTTGAACCTGTTGTTAATATACAATGTCCTTTTTGATGCAAATCACATCCATCCACTAATTCCATCTCTGATACTCCTCCAACACCTTAGTTACAAAATACTGAGTTGAATGATTTCAAGTACAAATTAGATAATTTTATCTCTGTCCAAAATCCATCAATATCCCCCCATTTAGTTAGACTATACTGTAAACTCCTTGAAGTCATCTACCAGGGCTTTCAAAGACTGCCCCGCTGCATACTACTGCAATCACGGTGCCATTCTTGTTCACTCTACTTTTGTTTGAATCACACTGTGTTTCTGTTATTTCCCTGAAATTGTAGAGTTCTTTTATGCCTCAGGCCTTCTCACATAATATTTACTCTCTCTGTAAGGCTATTTCTCCCCATTCTGTTTAACTCCCATCCATTTTTAAGTTCTCATCTTATGAGAACTTTCACAAATAATGTGTATCGCCCAGTCTAAGTTATATCCCATCTGCCTAGACTCCTTACTCATACATAGCAAACTTTCATTTTGATTTATTGTTCTTATAGCTATTTATCATTATGAATTTTTTTTACTTTCTTTTGCTCCAGTGAGGAGCACTTTGTAAGTAATTTCAGATGCTGAAATAAGGCTAGAAATCACATTTTTAATCTACCATTAAGATAGTGGTTGGTACATCGCGTGCATTCCCTTAATATTTTTGAATTGATGAACAAGAGAATTGTGTCACAGTTAGTGGCAAAGCCTTACATACATGTAATATTTGCCTTTTTCTAACTATGTCACTCAGTATAGGTCTCCTGGAAGTACATTTAATAAATCAGGAGTTGAAAAGTTGGTTGAGAAGGTTACCATATTAGAACTGGATTCTGGTTCTTTTCCTTTTTTGCCCTGCTGTTATGAATATTAGATGACATTTGAAATAATTTTAGTTCCTGGTTGTTGTGTTTTCCTTGGCATTATTATACTATGCATTTTTCAGAAACAATCCTTATATCCTCTTCTTTTAATCTCAACAGTGGGAAGAAGGAAAGTCCAGGCAAGAAGTGGGGGGCGAGAGAGACTCAGGAATCCCATTGACTGTGATTGTACCTGAGTCTTGGCCTTGCAATGACTGAGGATATAGGAGCAGAAATCTGCAGTTTGGTCTATGTATTCAGAATTCAGTTCTTCTTCCTGTAGCTGCCCAGGGTGGGCATAGTACTTCCTCTGAGTGGGCTGGTCAATGATGAAGCTGTTTCTTTGGGGATAACTTTCAGATGCACAACTGAGGCTCATTAAAGTTTTTACTTTTGTGATCAGTACTTGGAGGAATGAAAATTAGAGATAATACGACTTCAAAAAACTACCTCAAATATATGATGCACTCAACTTCATGCTTTTCACAAAGTCTACAGAGATAAAGGTTAATTAATATTGGGTGAGAAATAAAATATTTAAAAGAGTATAGAAAAGGAAGATTTTCCAAGAACAGAGAGGCAATGCGATTTAAAATTAGAGACATTTGACTCAGCACAGTAATGTCTTTGTTTCCTCTAACAGGACAGCCAAGAGAACACAGTTACAAAATTATAATTTCAGCAACTACACAGAAATGGCCATTGTGATATTATTATCACTTTGTTATCTAACCATCAGTCCCATTAACCTTGTTATGGCTTCACCAGAATTTCCAGGTATTACTAATCAGCAATGACGGGTTGTTCAATTGCATCCAGCTCTAGAAAGAATTCTCTTTGAGTCTACACAAAAGTTGGGAAGAAGCTCACAATGTCAGCTGAGCCATCAATCTCCCTGTTACCAGGTAAGGATTTTAACCTAACTCAATCTGTCAACTCTGTCACATAGTGAGATGCTACTGTAGGAAATCTGCAGAAAATAGAAGCACTTTTTATGATATATCTTCTTCCAATGCTTATCTAAATAATACCTATTAATACTAAATAATACTTATATAAAATATTAATTTTCTCTTCATTGGACCAATCATTTATTCACTTTAAGATGATCTTAAGAAAAGCTAATAGAATGCTGTGTTGAAATTAAGTTTATGGAAATGTTGAAGTTGTTGATAAGGAGCAAGTGTAGGTAATGCAGAAGGGGAGAGGATAAAGACATGAGAAAATGATGGAACTTAGAGACCAGAGTGTCTCTAAAAAGGCACCAAACTAGGAACTAAAGTCTTTAACAAATAAAGAGTGCCTTTACTGGGAAGTTGGTAGATGACTGAAGCAAGTAGGGTGGTGTTGTCTGAGGGCATGTGTTTCAAAGGGGGGAACCCTTTATTGGAGAAAATGTGAAGTGTCTGTTAACTGTAGTAAGAAGCAAGGAGGTTATCCAACTCTTCTCTGGGACCTATGACATGCAAAGTATGGGAGAAAAAAATAATAATCACTTAAGACCACTTGAGTGTCTATAGAGGAAACAATGTCCATAAGGTATAGACAGAACACTTAGAGAAGGTGATAAGGATATAGGGATTTGCTGAAATGAATTCTAGAGAAAAATATGTGTTTGGAGATGGAGAGGAGATTAAGTCAGATAAGGGATGTATGGAGTTTTGTCCAACTAAGTGTCTGAAGATGCTGTGTGACTGGAAATGCTTGAACTCTTGGAGGTGACTGAGGTAAACTGGAATGTCGAGTCTAATGGGATTCGTTAAGGAGGCAAATTTTGAATTCATCTGGTTGCCCACCTCTGTACCTGGTGAACAAATGAAGCTGTTCTTTGCCAGATTTTGTGTTGTTCTGGACCACAAAAAAGATAGTATGTTTGGTCCATGCTCTGCTGGTTGAAGATTCCTATGTTGTTGTATACAAAGGTGCTGCTAAGGAGAACTGCCAGGGCCAAGATCCAGGAGTCATTCTAGTTGTCTCCCTAGAAGTCATCATAGAAGCCACATAGTATAGTGAGGAAGAGCACATGCTTTCGGTTCAGATAGACAAAGTCTGAACTCCAGCTCTGTCTTTGGTTAGCTGTGGAAACTTAGGTGAGTCATTTCCCTAAGCAATTTTTTCTCCATCTGTAGAAAAATTTAGGAACATTCAATTCATAGTGTTGTGAAATTTAAATAGGACATTTTATAGCGTTTGTTTTCTGTTATCTTTTTGGTGATAGTCAATTTGACAGGTGTGAGGTGATATCTCATCATGGTTCTGATTTGCATTTCCCTTATAATTATTGATGTTGAGCACTTTTTCATGTATCTGTTGGCCATTTGTGTATCTTGGTTGGAAAAATGTCTATCACGGTCAATGGCCCAAATTTTAATCAGACTATTATTATTTTTTGGTATTGAGTTGTAGGGGCTCTTTGTATATTTGGATATTACTGCTTATCAGATGTCTGGTTTGCAAATATTTTCTCCCATTTAACAGGATGCCTTTCCTTTTGTTGATTGCTTTTTTACTGTGTCAGCTGTTTAGTTTGAAGTAGTCCCACTTTTTAGTTTTTCCTTTTGTTGCCTCTTCTTTTGGTTTCATATCCCAAAAATTTTTGTCAAGACACATGTCAAGGAGATTACTGCCTATGTTTTCTTCTAGGAGTTTTATGGTTTCAGGTGTTACATTGATGTTTTTAACTCATTTTACATTAATTTTTTGTGAGCGGTGTAAGATACAGGTCCAACTTAATTTTTTGCATGCGAATATCCAGTTTTCCCAACATTGTTTATTGAAGAGAATATCTTTTCCCCATTGAGTATTCTTGGCTTTCTTTTCAAAGATTTGTTGACCACATATGCATGTTTTGATTATGATAGCATTGTAATATAGTTTGAAATCAGAAATAATTTTACTTCTCCTTTCCCATTTTGGATGTCTTTTATTTCTTTTTCTTGCCTAATTACTCTGGCTTGAACCTCAGTACTATGCTGAATAGGGGTGGGGAGAGTGGGCACCTTTGTCTTGTTCCTGATGTTAGAGGGAAGGCTTTCAACCTTCAACTGTTGAGTATGGTATTAGCTGTGGGCTTGTCATATACGGCCTTTATTATGTTGAGGTACGTTCCTTCTTCACCTAATTTATTGAGAGTTTTTATCATGAAAGGATGTTGAATTTTGTCAAATGCTTTTTCCGCATCTATTGAGATGACGATATGATTTTATCCTACATTCCATTAATGTGATGCATCACATTTATTGATCTGCGTAGTTGAACCATCCTTGCATCTCAGGGATGAATCCCACTTGATCATGACGTATGATCCTTTCAATGTGCTGTTGAATTCAGTTTGGTAGTATTTTGTTGAGAATATTTGCATCCATATTCATCACGGATATTGGACTGTAGTTTTCCTTTCTGTAGTGTTCTTATGTGGCTTTGGTATCAGGGTAATGAAGGCTTTCTAAAATGAGTTTGGGAATTTTCCCTCCTCTTCAATTTTTTGGTAGATTTTGAGAATGATTGGCTTTAAATCCTTAAATGTTTGGTAGAAGTTACTGGTTAAATCATCTTGTCCTCGGCTTTTCTTTGTTGGGTTTTTGATTATTTATTCAATGTCTTTACTCATTATTGATTTGTTCAAATGTTCTATTCCTTCATGATTCAATCTTGGTAGGTTGTATGTTTCTACTTATTTCTCCATTTCTTCTAGATTTCAATTTGTTGGCTATAATTGTTCACAGTAGTTTCTTATGATTTTATTTTTGTATTTCTGTGGTATCAATTGTAATGTTTCCTGTTCCATTAATAATTTTATTTGTTTGCATTTTCATCTTTTTTTCTTAGTTAGTCTAGCTAAAGTTTTGTCAATTTATCTTTTCAAAGGTCTAACTCTTACTTTTGTTCATCTCTTCTATTCTTTTCCTATTCTTTATTCATTTATTTCTGCTCTACTGTTTATTAGATTAATGTTTATCCTTCTTTCTGTTAACTTTTGTCTCAATATGTTCTTACTTGGTATTTCTTTTTTTTTTTTTTGACATGTATGTTAGGTTATTTATTTGAGATTTATCTTTTTTTAATGTATGTGTTTATAGTTATGAACTTTCCCTTTATAATGCTTTTTCTGCATCTCTTAAGTATTGGTTAGTTGTGTTTCCATTTTCATTTGTCTTAAGATTTTCATATTCTCTTATATTTCATCTTTGATCCATTGGTTATTCAGCCCTGTGCTGTTTAATTTCCATGTATTTGTGAATTTTCCTGCTTTACTCCTGTCATCGGTTTCTATTTTCATAACATTGTTGTTAGAAAGATGCTTGACATAATTTCTGTCTTCTTGAATTTGTCGATACTTGATTTGTGCTCTAACATATTATCTATCCTGTAAATTTTTTCACGTGCACTTGAGAATGATGTGTATTCTTGTTCCGTTGGATGGAATGCTCTGTATGTTTCTTAGGTCCATTTGGTCTGTGGTGGTGTTCTTTGTGAGTCTCTGTCCGCATGATCTGTCCTTATTGAGAGTGGAGTATTAAAGTCACCAACCACTAATTTTCTTGTTTTTTATTTCCTTTTTTAGTTCTGTTAGTACTGACTTTATAAATTTAGGTGCTCTGATGTCAGGTGTATAAATATTTACAATTGTTATATCTTCTTGAAGAATTCATCCCTTTCTCATTATATAATGCCCTTCTTTGTCTCTTGTCACCATTTTTAGCTTAAAGTCTATTTTCTCTAATGTAAGTACAGCTACCTCTGCTTTCTTTTGGTTAACACTTTCTACAAATATCTTTTTATACTTCTTTTCTCTCATTTTATGTGTGTCCTTAAAGCTATACTTAATCTCTTGTAGGCAGCATATCATTGGATCTTCTTTTCATTTTTCCCCTTCAGCCATTCTATGTGTTTTGATATTAGAATTTCATTCATGTAGGTTTAAAGATTTTACATACAGGTTATGACTTACTATTGCCATTTTGTAATTGTTTTCTGGTTGTTTTGTAGTTCTTTTGTTCTTTCTTCCCCCCTGCTGCTTTTGTTTGTGATTTGATGACTTTTTGCAGTGGTACACTTTGATTCTTGTATCAAAATCTTTTGTGTATCTATTACCTGTTTTTCCTTTGTGTTTACCATGAGGCTTACATAAAATTTCTTATAGTTTTGCACGTTTTTTAAAGCTGATAACAACTTAACTTCAATAGCATACAGAAAATTTATAGTTTTACTTCCCTTCCCCTCATGTTTTAGGTTATGATTGTTATAATTTTCATCGTTTCTATACTGATTACCCAATACAAATTATTGTAGTTATAGTTATTTTTAATATGTTTGTTTTTAACTTTTAAAGTAGAGTGAAAGTGATTTGTGCTCCACCATTACAATATTAGAGAATGTGACTTTGAATCTATATTTTTCTTTAGTGGTGAGTTTTACTCCCCCGTATACATATTTTTGAAGTTAAGTAGCATCCTTTCATTTCAGGTTGAATAACATCTTTTGGCATTTCTTGTGAGGAACGTGAAGTGGTGGTGAACTCTCCTAGTTTTGGTTTGTTTGGGAAAATTTTGATTTCTTCTTCATTTCTGAAGGACAGCTTTGCTGGGTATAGTATTCTTGGTTGACAGGTTTTTTCCTTTAAATATTGTGAAAATGTCATCTTGGTCTCTCCTGGCTTGCAATGTTTCTGTTGAGAAATGTGCTGATAGTCACACTTGTGTGTGGCAAGTCACTTTCTCTTGCTGCTGTCAAAATTCTGTCTTTGACTTTTGACAATTTAACTATAATGTCTCTCAGTGTAGCCCTTTTCAGGCTCAACCTACTTGGGGTCCTTAGCATTATGAATCTGGATGTCCATTTTTCTTCCTAAGTTTGGGAAGATTTCATCCATTATTTTCTAATAGACTTTCTGTCCCTTTCTCTTTCTCTTCTACTTCCATGATTCTCATAATGTGTATATTGTTCCCTCTATTTGGTCCCATCAGTCCTGTAGGCTTTCTTCACTATTTTTCATTTCTCCAATGACTGGGTAATTTCACATGACCTGTCTTTGAGTTCACTGATTGTTTCTTTTTCTTAGTCGAGTCTGTCATCAATGATTTCTATTTAATTCTTCAGTTCAGTCACTACATCCCTCAGTTTTAGGTTTTCTTTTTTATTAATGGTTTCTTTTCCTTTGTTTAACTTCTCAATCTTTTTCATGCATAGTTTTCCTATTGGTTTGTTTTTCTATCTGTTTTTGCTCGTAGTTCACTGAACATCTTTAAGAGGATTAATGTGAATTCTCAGCCATAGTGTACACAGATTTCCATTCCTTCAGGGTCAGTTATTGGATATTTATTACTTTCCTTTGGTAGTGTCATGTTTACCTGATTTTTAACGATCCTTGTATGCTTATGCTGGTATATGCTCATTTAAGGAGGTGTTCTCCTCTCCCGGACTTTATAGGTTTGCTTCTGCAGGGAAAGACCTTCACCAGTCAATTCCATTTGGAGTACTAGAAAGGTCAGCTGGTAGCATCTGCAGGCAGTTGGGTCTTGTTATTGGGGTCTTTGGTTGGCCGAGGCCACTGGGGTCAGAGGAGGTGCCAATGGCTGGGCTCCATGTAGTGTGTTCCTGTTGGCTGTCCTCCAGTTTCAAGTGGGACTACTGGGTAGGCTCCCTGGTCTGGCAGGACTGCTGGTTATGTTCCACAGTCAGGTATGGTCACTAGCTGGACTGTGCAACAACATCAGATTGTGTGGGATCGTATGAACTGTTCTCTGGCAGGGAAATGACACTAGATGGACTACATGATTGGGCAGAGCTGTCGGCTGGACTCCAAAATTGCTCCTGGTTGGGTAGAGCCTCAGTCTATGCTCCTCAATCGGATGGTTGTACTTGCTGGGCTTCATTTTCAGATGGGGCTGTAAGCAGGGCTTTGCAGTTGGACATGGCCTCAGGCTGTGCTCTGTGATCTGGAGGCTGGTTACTGAAGTTGGGTGGGGCCACACACTGGGCTTTGCATTTGAGTAGGTTGCTGGCTGTGGCCCTCTGTTGAGTGAGTGAACATGGCTCTAGTTGGTTGGGGCTTCCAGCTGTATCCTGCAGTTGCTTTGGATTGAAGAATATGCTCTGTAGTTGCGCTGGGTTGATGTCAATGTTTAAAGGTCAGTTGGAGCTGCAGGCTTTTCTCTGATTAGTGGGGTCACTGGCTGGCTCACTTCCTGGGCAAGACTGCAGGGTGTGTTCAGCAACAGGCAGGGCTGTAGGTTAGGCCATGCTGGTGTGTAGGGTTGTAGGCTGGGTTATGTGTTTGGGTGGTATTGTAGGCTAGGATCCAAGGCTGCCCAGATTCCTTTTTCAGGCTTCCTGGTCATGTGGGGCTAGAGGCTATGCTGAACAGTGGGCAAGTTTGCTGGCTAGATTCCCTGCCTTAGTGGTGCTGTAGGATGGGCTCCATGGCTGCCAAAGTTCTCTGGCCAGTGTCCTGGTTTGGCAGGACGAGAGGCTATGCTCAGAAGTTAGATGGGGCTGCTGCCTTGTTTCCCTTCCCTGGTAGGCCATAGAATATGCTCTGGGGTTGTCTGACATCTCAAGCCAGGCTTCTTGTTCAAACAGGGGTGGAGGCTCTGCTCAGCAGTTGTGCAGGGCTTCAAATTTGCTTCCCTGCCTGGATGGGCCGTGGGCTGTACTTCACTGGGCCCAGGCTGCTGGGCATCTGTGGCCACACTTTCCAGTGGGGCAGGACTGGAGATTATAATCAGTGGCTTGGTAGGGCGTTAAATTTGATTCCCTTGCCTTATAGGGACATAGAATGGGCTCATCAGCTGGTACAGCCCAATGGTTGGGGACCCAAGTCAGGCAGAACTGCCAACAAAGCTCCTTGGTCAGATGGGGGCCACCCGCTTGCCTCTGCATATGGGCAGGTCCACTGGCTGGGATCTCTGCTCAGACAGCACTGCAAGCAGGAAAATGGTCCCTCAAGATCTGAGTGCTGGTTGCTGTAAGCCCTACCCCTTTCTCCCTCTCTATCTGATGCTAGTTGTCAAACCTCCCAGGTTCCCTAGTGATCTCTGGAAAGCCAGACTCAATTGGGCTCCCCAGGAATCATCTCACATATTTGAGGAAGCTGGATGTCACCTGGGCTCTCTTTTTCCTGCTGGAGAAACTGTAGACCCAGGGGGACCCTATTGATGTGGCTCTGTGCTGCCTGTGTGGGCGGGATGGAGTCAGGGTGTAGCTGCTACTCTTACTCTTCTAAGGTAGTCCTTCTTAGTCTTTGTGGTTCAAGGGCGTGCTTCATCCTTACCCCCAGGTTCTGAGATTTTCACAATAGTGTCTTTACTATATATAGCTGCTAGTTGGTCGTCATGTAAGGGAGACAGAGGTTTGGAACCAAGTATGTCACCATCTTGATGACATCACTCCTGGTTTATTTCTCTTACCATAATGTCCTCAAGATTCATCTATGTTGTTACATATGGTAGGATTTCCTTCTTTTTTAAGACTGAATAATATTCCATTGTCTGGAATATTTTCTTTTATCCATTCATTAGTCACTTGATATTTAGGTTATTTCCACCTCTTGGCTACTGTTTAATGTAAATAATGGTATAGTGAACATAGGAGTACAAATCATTCTTCAAGATCCTGATTCAATTCTTTTGGCTAAACACCCAGAAGTGGGATTGCTGGACCAAATGTTCCAGTTCAATTTTTAATTTTTCTTTGTAGAAACCTCCATACTGTTTTCCATAGTGGCTGCCCCATTTTACATTCCCAACAAAAGTTCACATTGGTTCCAGTTTCTTCATATCCTTGCCAACACTCATCATTTGTTTTCTTGATAACAGCCATCCCAACAGGTGTGACGTGTTATCTCATTTTGGTGTTGACTGCATTTCCCTCGTTATTAGTGATGTTGAGCATATTGTCGTATACCTGTTGGTTATTTGTATGTCTTTGGAGAAATGTCTGTTCATGTCCTTTGTGTATTTTGCAATAGGATTATTTGTTTTTTGGCATTGAGTTGTGGGGGGCATTGAATTCCTTGTATATTCTGGAAATTAACTCTGTATCAGATATATGGTTTGCAGATACTTTCTTCCAATCTGTAGCATGCCTATTCACTCTGTTGATTATTTCCTTTGCTGCGCAGAAGTTTTTTAGTTTGATGAAGTTCCACCAGTCTAGTTTTTCTTTTATTGCCTATGATAGAACATTTATTGAAACAGGATTTTAGCATTAGTATAATACTATTAACAAATCCATATACCTTATTTGCATTTCACCACTTTTCCCAATAATGTACTTTACTGCTCCAGGAGCCAATCCAGGATCCCTCATTGCATTTAGTCATTATGCTTCCTTAGTCTCCTCTCATCTTTATAGTTCTCAGTTTTACATTGTCTTTCACGACCTTGAAATTTTAAGAGTACTTGTCAATCACCTCGTAGAATATCTCTGAATTTGGGTATTTCTGATGTTTCCTCACGATTAGATGGAAGTTTTGCACTTTTGGCAAAAATGACACAGAAATGCATTGTCAGTGCATCATACAGTGGATTTTTGATGTTGATATGACTTATTCTGAAGTTATGACTTTAACTTTGATAATTTGGTTAAGATAGTGACTGCTGGATTTCTCCACTATAAAGTTTCTTTTTACTTCTTTGTAATTAACAAGTACCATTTGGAGAGATACTTTTGAAACTGCGGAAATAGAGTCTCATTAGACTTTCATATGCTTTTTTTCAGATCCTCCATTAGCATGCATCGATGATTTGTTAGTAATAATTATTACTGTGATGTTTATTTAAAGATGATTTTCTATTTTCACCATTCCTTCAACATTTATTAATTTGACTTCTAATGTAAGCAAGAGCTGTCCTTTCTCCTCCACTTATTTATTTACGCATTCAGTTACTTACTTGTATCAGTATGGACTCATAAATATTTGTTTTTATCTTGGACTTTAATACTCTACTATCATTATTTATTTTTTTCTCCACTTATCCTATATTTGTTCATTTAGTGCTCCTCAAGCTGGCTCCTGGTTCTCTTTGGCATTTCCTTATATTACAGCAGAATAAGATATTCCTGATTTATTTTGCATTTTTTCGGCTTCAACGCTAATATTGACCATTTCTCCAGTTAGCCTTGGTTGCCTTTATTGGATAACAGTACTTAGACCCCAAGATAGCACACTACGTGTGTGCATTACTTCTAGCCCTTTCAAGTGGCACAGCTAAGACATATATGGTATACGAGCACGTGCATAAACACATCTGCTTTTATTTCTTTATCCATTTCTATATATTACCATGATTTCCTGCTGATATTTCCAATTCCAATCCAACCCAACAGGATTAGAATATATACATATTCTAATATGAAATTTATTCAATCTCCCCCCCCATCATTTTTTTATCTCCTTCTCTGATTATGAGAGACCTGCCTCTCATTATCCATAATAAATTTACTTATTTGTTCAATCCCAGTATATGCATAAAGTAGTTTAAAATTGCTAATCCATACTCTGTGATAAATAAATTTACTAACAGGAGTACAATATTAGTGTACAGGTTTTTTTTTGTCTTTAGCCTTATGTATATAGTCAGAACACTGTGTGCCAAAGTTGCTTATTAGTTCTTTCTTTCCCCACCCTCTTCGGTGTAGTTAAATTACTCATTTGTCATAGAGTTAGGTTCATTTGTTCCTGCTTGTGTTCCATTTTGTCCTCCATCACATCTTGATTGGTTTTAAGTGTGTATTTATATTTTGAGTATGTGAAACATTATGTGGTTCTAAGACTCAGAGCTTTTCTAAAAGGTGTACTCAGAGAAATATCCCTTCTCCTTCATCTCGCGACTCCATTCTTGCTCTACCTTTCATTCTTTTCTCTCCGCATCATTCCCACTCATGATCTGTAGGTACCCAATCTTCATAGTTTCTAGTTTATCCCTCTTGCATTTCCTTTTCACAAATGAGCAGCTCCATGTATATTTTCTTATATACGTATTATCACATGAAATTTCGCATAGCATAGATACATGGAAATCACTGCATGTTATGTCATAGAAAGCTTTCATGTGGTTTTTCAGCTGCCTACACCATTGTGTGGCTACACCATGGTTTATTCACACTCGCCCGTGTGTAGGTGTTTAGATTGTTTCCAATATTTTGCAATTTCAAACAATGCTGCAATGAATAACCTTGCCAGTTTTGACCGTATTTATTTTCCTATTGTTACAGGTGTTTCTTTAGGGTAGATTCCTAGAAATGGGACTGCTATGTCGAGACAAGAACACATACTTTTGTTATGTATTTTCAATCCCTTTCCAGAAGTCTGTGCCAGACTGTAATCCCGGCAGTTTATTTTGTGTATCATTTCCCAGAAAATGAAAGTTTTTTTCTAGATGCCTCACATCTTCTGACTTCAATACAAAAGTTCCCATGTAATCCTTTCACCTTCACATTTAGATCTTTGGAAAGGACAAGCACAGACACTATCTTAACTCAGGCTTGGACCTCATTTCTCCCAAGTTGCTTCTGGGCGGGATCTGGATCAGATGGAGGGATTCAGATTCACCAGTGGCTTCCTCCTCTCACACTAGAGGAAGTATGGGAGCTGCCACAGCCCATCCGGCATACCCACTCACTGATTCTTAATCTTTGCTTTGCATCTGCATTCACATATTTTTCACCCAAGATTGATATCTCAAATCTGACTCTTACTCTGTTGATTTGACATATTTGTTACTAAATTTTGACCTTCCCGAGTTTCTAGATTGCTTCTTTATTATCTCCATTATATCAGCCTGTGTATTGCTTTAAATTCTTTCAGATAGTGGATCTACTGTCATGAATATTCTCTGAGGAATCGTGATTGTTTTTTCTGTGTATTCTGCTTTACATAGTGTATTTATTTACACAATTGTAGGCATGGCCTCCTTAGCCAGGGCTTGATGATTTGATAATTTTGATAATTTTGGAGATTTAAAAGGAGTGAGAAGACCTCCTTTAATAATGTCTTCACTTTGTGCTTTTAACTTCAAAGTCGCAATCCCTATAACTTGAGGTGATCACGAGGTAACATTTGTTAGCTCTTTGAGATACAAACAACACAGACCATAAGCACCCTAGTTTTCAGTCTTATCCTATAATAAAGCACAATTTGATAGCTTTAGAGCTAATTGCTTCTGACTTATTCTTGCTGAGAACTTACATCTAATAGGATGCCAGTGCTGCCCCCTACTTGGCTTCCCAATTCGCCAGAGGAAGATGGCAAAAAAGCCATTTTTTTTTTCTATAGTCAGGACCCATTTCCACTTACAAGACTTTCACAGAATCTGCTGGCCAAACTGAAAGTCTGTTCGATTTTACAGCATGAGAGATACCACAATAAGATTGGAATCAATGAATGATAGACTCAGAAATTGTGGGTTAGACTACTGAATGATGAAAGTCCAGGTGAAGACAAATGTCAGAGTCTTCCAGCCATTCCCAGATAGTGGTGGAGGTTGTGCAATGTCCACCATCTCCTGTGAATTCACCAGTAGAATACAGCCACGTGAGTGAGGTCAGGCGAGACTAGGAAAAAAGCCACCTACCCGACTCTCACAACATTGAGAGTGAGAAATAAAGTAATTGTTGCTTTAAGCCAGTGGATATTGAATGTTCGTTAGGCAGCAACAGATAATGGAGTCAACCACTTTGGAAAACTGTTGGGCAGTATGTACTAAAGTTTAATATAAGTACTCCATGACTTGGTCATTTCATTCCCAAACATATTATTACCAGAAATGTATGCACATGCACAACAAAGAGAACAGAGAATGATCGCATCAGCAATACTTATTATACTTCAACACTGAAAATAACCCAGATGTCCATCAACAGTAAATGGATAAATAAATTGTGACGTATTTGTATAAAGGAAAGACTTATAACAGTGAAAATGACCAAATTACGCTTATATCCTACAACATCGATGAAATTCCCAGTCACAATGTAGAGTGAAAGGAAACAGACTCAATAGAATACGTATTGTTTAATTCCATTTATCTAAGGTTTTGATGTAAAGCAAATCTAATCTATGAGGTTAAAAGTCAGATAGTAATTATTTTTGAATTGGAGGGACGGGTTATTAATGAGAAGGGGATACAACAAAGTTTCTGGGGTATTGGGAGTGTTTTTTTTTAGTCTTAACCTGGGTAGTAATTACAGGCCTATGGTTGGTTTGTGATATTTCATCTACTGTACACTTTTGAGCTGAGCATTTTCCTGTTCCTATGTCATATATTAATTACAAATTCATAAAACACCTTTGAGAGAAGCCCTTACACTCACAGAAGGGTCAGATGAGGCCTATAAATATCAGCAGTTTGTCTCAAAAACACAGAAAACTAAAACATCCCCTGAACTGCTGCTGCTTCTGTGTCACAGTCATTTAACAGAATTTGGACTCTTTTGCACAATCACTGAACAATTTAAGCCTGATGAAATTAAGATTCTTACCAAAGCTTTCAAGAAAATACAGTCAGAGACTAAAATGACAGGTCAGTGTGTCTATAGAGTTCAAGGCTACATTTAACTTTAATCTGAGAGAAATTGGGCAAGAATGCGCCCATTCTGCCTATCTCCCCCCTGGATTCCCCTAACTTTCTCTGTCTGTCTGATTAATATTTTGTAAACGATAATGTCTAAATGTCACCCGCACCTTTCTTCATGAATGTAAAGTACTGATGTCAATTCAGGACTAAATCTGAAACCTATTTATGCTAAATATAAGTGAGATTGAAAGTGAAAATACAGCAGGAAGAGGATTAATGCTAAGAAATCAGCTGCTTATTATTCTGATCAATAAGGTTAATTGTTTATATCAGGGAACCAAAAAATGATTACAAGGGTAGTTGAATCTTTCCGTGATTTGTGTAAAATGTAAGGGTAAATAAAGGTGAATTCTTTATGTTGAAGTAAGCCCATTTCCCCGTCTCCTTTTTAGAGTATTTCTTTGGAGACAAGTGGGCCAGAGTCCTTTCTCTAAATTTTGAATGTCGATAAAACTCTCCAGGGGCCACAGAAAGGCAGTGGCACCTTTATACCCCAGAGATGTCTCCAAGTGTCTGGGCTCCATCCATTTTGGAATGTGAACACCCAGAAAGCCAGAGCTCCAGGCTCCCTGACATCTTGGGAGCTTAAACTGGGATCTATCTTGGCTGTAACCATTTCCTCTCAGGGAGATGAGAGAAGTTTGATTATTCTTTCAGATGAGGGCAATTAACCAAACAATGGCTACCTCACTTCCCAAGTCTACCTATATGCATGTACTAGTTTCTGCTTATTCAATAATATAGCAAAATTCTTGTGTTTTTTTCTATTTTTTACATTTTTACGGAGAGGACTTTCTCTGTTGACAACACTTAATTCACCACTAAGTTTAAGGAATGAATTTCCTGCCTATACTTGAAACCTCATTCCAGATGAACAAAGTCATCGTCTGCTGATAAATTTGGGCATGTTGGTTGAGGATAATTCAGTTAATTATAGGTACAAAATTACTCTATTTATGAAAACACGGAGAAATCCATAATAAATAGATAGGAAGCTTGAACATTATATACTCCAATATTAACCGCATTTCTACCTCATTAATAGGATTGTAGTTTACTTTTTATTTTTATACTTTTCTGTGAATAGTGAACTTTTTTAATGAATGTGGATTATTTTAAAATCATTGAAAAACAAATACACAATAAAATACTTTCTCTTTTCATAATCAAAAATCGTTTATTTCAAGGTACATTTTCTGCTGGGCATTGGGTATTGTAGTTCATGGTCATTCATTTGTTGGACAGGTATTTAGTAATTAATGATGATATACAAAGTCTGTCACATGTTGGTGTTCATTTGTGCACAGATGAGTTATTATATTAAGGTAGGTCAGATAGGAAAGGTGGCTGCAAAGGGATTTTACTAGTCCTCTTTGTATGGACAGAAACCAGGGGCAACTAATAAGTTGCAGGGTGCAATAAAATGGTATTTATCCTGATAAGCAAATAAGCAGACAAAACTTAGGACAATAGAGGTTGGAACTGGAGAAAATTAATTTATGGATGTTGTAATTATCTTTAAAATATTTCAGCATAAACAGTGTGCTGTGTTTGTTTAGATGCTGAGTCCAATATACATCCATGGGGTGTTTAAAGAGTGTGTGAATTGCCCTAAACTAGAATAATCACCTGAAGATTTGGTAATTTAATACAGGAAGCATTCTTTTCTGAATTTACAACAAAGAGTTTGTTAATTGGCATGAGAGTCAGTAGGAATAATGGGGTGAGTGGGGTTTGAAATATGGGATGGGAGGCCGGCCCCGTGGCGTAGCGGTTAAGTGCATGCGTTCCGCTGTTGGTGGCCTGGGTTCGGATCCCGGGCACACACTGATGCACTGCTTGTCAGGCCACGCTGTGGCGGCGTCCCATATAAAGTGGAGGAAGATGTGCACGGATGTTAGCCCAGGGCCAGTCTTCCTCGGCACAAAAACAAAAAAGAAAAAGAAAAAGAGGGAGTTTGGCATGGATGTTAGCTTAGGTCTGATCTTCCTCACAAAAACAAACAAAGATATGGGATGGGTTACGAGAATCGAACAGGTCCCAGTATCCTGGTATGAACAAGACATACTGTATGGCAGGCCAGGTCACCTGCCCCTGCCAGCTGTGCGTGTTCCAGGGCTTGCACCTGTTGCCCTGCTTCTCCCCACTTCAGAGAGGACCCAGTCCTTGATATAACTTCAGAGTCAGAGAACCTGCCACAGAAGCTCCTGCATCCACCATGGAGCGAGCCTTGCCTCACAGAGAAGGACATCTGCAGGCTGCAGACTGGTTGTTTCAACGTTCTTGCTCTTTGTTATAGTCAATGTACACATAACTGGCAGAATTTAACCTGAGTCTGAAGAGGCCAGAGGAGACCACCTGACACTGTCTTGTCAGTCTTCTTGCTTCCTTAACCTATGTCCTGTGTTCTTGGAGAGAACTCTTCTATATTTTTCTTTGCATTTCTAACAAGTTCCTGCATCCCATCCTCTCTGTACACTGAAGAGTTTCCTACATAAATAAATTCTGTGAGGACTATACAATACTAAGCTAACAGGTGAGAGAGTAACACTCATGAGAGACGCTATAGACAAATCTAAGGGAGTGGAGAAAGGGGTGCAGAGATGACCAAAGCAGCTCACTTCTTACTGTACCAAATACTACATGAAAGAATGGTTGTGAAACTGCCTTCCTACAGAATTATTGAAAAAAGACTTGTATAAATCTTTGATTCTTATAATTTAATAATTATTTATCAATTTTCAAGGCTTGGAGGAAACTTTTTCCTGGAGCCTTATCTTGAGATGTATACAAACTTTATTCCAACAGATGACAACTTATAAGGGAACTTGAAAGTGAGTTTTACTCTGCTTTTATTGTCCTTTACTCACCCTGGTCCCTTTTTTGGGTCTAAACTATGATTATTTCATGTCAACAGTCTCGTGTTCACTGTTTCTTTTTTGCATGGCTGGTCACGTGTGTTGGGGAGATTTGATGGAGTACCAGTACTCATCATTGCCCCCTCATCCCCTTTAGTAGACCATCCAGACATACAGTATTCAGAGCACTCCTCTGGTGACACCACGGGGTCTTTGGGAACCGGGTCAGCGGCAGACCTCTCATTCCCATTCCCGTGGCTTTGGCTGGGAAAAATGTAAGACAACTGAGAATGAACTCACAGTCTCCAAGGAGGCAGAGCTGTGCCTATAGATTTTATCACTCTGTCAGCCTGTGGGTATGATGTTCAATGAGAAATTGGCCCTCATATCAAAAGCACAGTTTTATTTACAGAAGCTCCTTGAATGAATAGACGAATTATGGTGGAAATGAAAGGTCTGCAAGATAATGGCTCTTTTTTTACTATTTTAAATATCACAATTTTGCAGTAAGCCAAAGATGTTCACTTCCTTGCTGGATAACTGTCACGGGAGAGAAGCTTGAGGAACCAGAGCACATGGAGTGTCTAGCCCCCAGAGAAAACAGGGCAGCAGGTTTAGGTGAGCGTGCATGTCCTTTCTGCCTCAATGAGTCCCTTCTGCGCTAGTTCCTATGACTGACTCCTTTATTATGAGAACCTAGAGAACAGTTAATATCATGAGGACATGGTAATTTATGGTCCTCTAGGATGGTAGCTCATGTATAATCAACCACATTTTTTGAACATCTGTTGTTTAAGTGGTGGACTTGGTGGTAGATGCTAAAGATAAGACGACGAAGATCAAGTAGTTGAGATCGTGAGGCTGTAGGGGAGACAGCTGCAACTGGTCATTTCAATTTTACAATTATATAAAAAGTGCTATGGTAGGAGGGACAACATGGCACACTGGCGGGACAGAGGAGGGACACCTCATCCAATCTCAGAAAGTCAGGAAATAGGAGACCGTAAGGAGGAATGGAGGTGAGCGAATCAAGGGTCCAGGGTGAGGAGCTGGGATGGTTAAAGAAGTTTGTGTCCTGTGTGCAAATACCCAGAGTCAAGAGAATATGTCCAGCTTGTGGAATCATAAGAAGCCTTTTATACTGTACTTAACAGGGATTTTCAGCATATTTAGGGGAGAAATTTCATCATTACAGTCATAATGCAAGAAGTCTCAGGCATACCATACACATCACAGTTATAGGAAGGATCACTAAAACCACTAAAGGGCAATCGTTTGTACCATTTCCATTCTCTTTTTTTGGTTGATTTCCGTTGTTATTGAACTGAGATTTCTTTTTAAATCCTTCACTTTGGTCCTGTAAAAAGAAGAGTCTACTTTTGAAAATCCACAATTATCAGGGTTTTGTATTTAACAACCTCAGCAGCTAAGCACGTGTGTCTATTTCTCTATCTCCTTAGATGCTCTTTGATGAGTCTGTCCAACATTTCCACATGTTTGGAGCTGAATAGTGGGAGTACCCACGGTTTACACCTTCCTATGATCCCTCAGCAACACCTCACTGGAGGAGGAAAGGAGTTGGGCCTACGTCACGCCTGACAACTCTTCTAGTAATGTGTTCCAGCTCTAAAGATGAACTTTGAGGTGTAATATAGGTTTAATTCTAATGAATTCTCAGTTCCACAGAGGTAGCATGACGACACATTTCTAACGATGGAAATTGCTGACTCTCTATAGAACACTGGTTATCAAGCTCAATGTTGGGACAAAGAATGCATTTTACTCTAGGTGTACACAATGAGTCCAGCAGACCTGGAAGCAAGTGCATCCAGTTTTAGAGCTTTCAGCATCCCATCTTTCCTATCAGGCACAATATGATACTCTCAAGACCATATGGATCTATTTCAGGTCTCTTTGATGATTGTATCAAGCATGCTAAGGACTAGAGGACTAAGGTCCTATTCACTTGGGGACACAATGAGACCCTATCACACAAACAGCAGTCTGGGAGCCTGGGGCATGTTATTTGTACCTCCCAAACTCTAACGCTACAGAAGGTGTTGGAGTTTTTTCGATTTAGAGCTTCAGCATAATCCAAATTTATCTGAAATTTCAGTAAATCATATGCTTTTTGGATTTCCCCCCAGGATCATGACTTTGGTTAAAATCTTTGCTCTTCCCTTCCTGAGGAACTAGGGTTTCTCCATCAGGCACTGCCCAGGCTCTGTGCAGACTTACCTTCCACTTGTTCTGCGTCCCTTCCCGCTGTCTCTGATGCTTTTCTCTTTCCTTCTCCTTCTCTTTCTGTCGGGCTATACATTCTTTGAAGATTCTCTTTTGATCGTCCCTTTTTTGCTGCAGTTTCCTCAGTTCCTGTCTTAGCTGCTCTAGTTCCTTCCCAGCTGCCTGATTCTTGGCACGCTCAGCTGTTCCACAACGGTTTTACAAAGGGAAGCAAATAACAGTTATGCCGAGCTGTACCCACCTGAGCTCAGAAACTAAAATTACTTTAAAATGGCAGGGTGGAATCTCTGAATTCTCCTAGGAGCCACACCAGGAAACGCACATTTCAGAATGTGATGGAAAGGCACTGATTGGCTGTAGGAGCGACCCAAACTCCCTTGGTGATTTTCAGATATAGCAGAGGGTGCGTTGCAGAGGAGAGGAAGCTCCTTGTTTCAGGAGAGTTTTGCTCTCACACCTGTCAGAGGGCACTGCAGGAACCTACCCACCCCGCTGTGAGCCAAGCCCTAAACCTGTACCTGCCATGACCTTCTCTGCCTCAGTGAGGGCTCTGTCTGCCTGCTGGATGGATTCCTCTATTGCTGCCAGTGACTGCAGGAAGCTCTGGAGGACCTCGTTCGCCTGAGGAAACAACAGGGAGTGAAGACTTGTCAGGCAATAAAGATCTTGTCTCTTGCTGGGGAAATTATTGTTCAATAAAATCACAAATCAAACCCTGTAAGTTCTTTACCCTTCTTAGGATCCCACAGTGGTTCCTTTTCTTTAGTGGCCTAAACTAAGTCCAAGCTTTTTAGTGAGTTATGAAAACTCTCTACAGCAGCCTCTTTCCTAGCTCTCTAGCTGCCTCTCCTAATGAGGCCACCTGCCACCACCCCAGGTTACAGACAACCACATTCAAGTGCAGTTCTACCGACACATATCCTCCATCGTTTGCAAGATGTGCACATTCTTTTTCTCCTGACTAGATGCCCATCTACCCTTTCTTGACTAGAATATCATTTACTGATACTTCAACTTGTAACTCCTACCTCCTCTTCCAGGAAGCTTTCCTAAACTTTCTTCTGAGTTTTGAATGGCTGCCAAGTACATAGAGCTGCCCTACCAGCTCTACCATTTGATGGCTGTGTGTTCTTAGGCAACTTATTTACTTCTCAGAGCATCATATATCTGAATTTTATAATGGGTAAGACAGTAGTACCTAATTAATATTATTCTGAGAATTAAATTGATAATCCACACACAGGATCTAAGAATACACTTAATTTAGGAAGTGAATGCTCTGTATACGTCAGCCATCAGCATTACAATCACCATCATCACCATCATCTTCAATGTATACCTGTATGATAACCATTATCTCACCATATCCAATTGACTATTTGTGCTTCTCAGCTAAGATCAAAAGCTTCTGGAGAACAACATTGTTTCTTAAATACGTATCCCCTATCCTGAGCACAAAAACTATTACATTATCTGCTAAATGACAGAAATGTTATATTTCATCTGGAGTTCTATAATAAATTCTATCTTTGGGAAGAAATATTTCTGGTTCATTTAAGAGATTCTAAGTAATTGTGGAGATAAAAGCTAAAAATGTAGAGATATTGCCATGCTCTACTTTCTCTCCACAAATGGTGCTGTGGTCTGAGATTTTCAAAAGAACTACCAAAGACCCTCTGACTCCCTCTGCTCTTTGTCCCCACTCCCCTTATTTCTCACCTTGACTCCTTTCCTGGGCACCAGCTCATAGTCCCGTTCAACCTTCTTCCTTGCTTTTAAGTAGAGACTGTGTCCTCCAGGCACACAGAAAGTTCCTCTGGAAATATTTTCCAGCAGGGGCTTTGAAAACTGCCTAAGCTCAGCTTGGCAATATTTGACAGATGCCTCTTCATTCTGCAGCAAGAAATCCTTCTTCTTTTTCTCTATGGTACCCTGACAGGGAAATATGGAGAAATCCAATAGAAAGAAGCTGTTAGAAGGGAAGGTCCAACTGTGATCCTCTTAGAAGAAGCAGTCTGATATCATCAGGAACTACTAGGACCCAGAATAATAGACTGGGAGTCAGGAGGCTTGTTTTAGTCCTAGTTCAGACCAACTCTCTATGTGACCTGTGGAAAGTCCCTTAATTCCATTGGGCTCAGGCTATTGGTTGGTAGACATTAACTCCATGGTTCCTTTTCACTTTTTTTTTTTTTTTTTGGTGAGGAAGATTAGCCCTGAGCTAATATCTGTTGCCTATCCTCCTCTTTTTACTGAGGAAGATTGGCCTTGGGCTAACATCCATGCCCATCTTCCTCTACTTTATATGTGGGATGCCTGCCACAGCATGGCTTGATAAGTGGTGCTTAGGTCGGCGTCCAGGATCAAAATCTGCGAATCCCGGGCCGCCAAAGCAGAGCACGCGATCTTAACCACTACACTACTGGGCTGGCCCCCCTTTTCGATTTTTTAATTGAGGTACAATTGACTTATAATATTAGATCAGTTTCAGGTGTACAACATACTGATTTGATGTTTGTATTTACTGCCAAAGGATCACCATAAGAAGTCTGGTTAACATGTTTCCTTACATTGTTACAAAAAATGTTTTTTCTTTTGATGAGAACTTTTAAGAACTACTCTCTTAACATCTTTCAAATATGAAATACAATATTATCCATGGTTACTTTAATAGTAGTACGATTAACAGTGATCCATCTATCGACAATGAGCAACGGAAAGTTCAATATGACTAGAAGTTGACTTTGCTCTGCAAACTTCGGTTGCTATGGATAAAGATATATACATAGCAAATCACCAAGCCAGCCCTGGTTGTCTGTGGTTAAGGTTCGGGGTTCTCACTGCTGTGGCCTGGGTTCGTTTCCCAGTCAGGGAAACACAGCACACATCTGTTGGTTGTCATGCTGCGGCGGTTGTGTGTTGCTATGACGCTGAAAGCTATGCCACTGGTATTTCAAATACCAGCAGGGTCACCCGTGGTGGACAGGATTCAGTGGAGCATCCAGACTAGACAGACTAGGAAGAAGGACCTGGCCACCACTTCTGAAGAAATTAGCCATGAAAACCCTATGAATAGCAGCGGAGCATTTTCTGATATAGTGCTGGAAGGTGAGAGGATGGTGCGAAAAAACAGGCAGAGTTCTGCTCCGCTGTACATAAGGTTGCTAGGAGTCAGAACTGACTCCACCACACTAACAACAGAGCAAAGCACCTGCCACTAATGAATTAAGTGGTCTTTCAACAGAGTTTTGAATCTTTCATGAATTTTTTCTAGTGAGGTGAGTGTGCAAAAATATAAAAGCAGAATTTTTTTGCTGTACTTGTAAATTACAAGCCAGTTGGCTTTCTTTCACACAAATGGAGAGATTTTTGTAACTTGTATGATGGTCAAAAACAGACTCAAAGACAAACTTTTGGTGAAGGTGCCTATGGTGAGTAGAGTTATGATGTCCTTCAAGAGTTCTCTCCCCTGGTGTCCACACTCCACATAGTCCCTGGGTCTGTGAATACCATGAATATTAATCCCATGATTAGATTATGTTATATGGCACAGGGTGTCTTTAAGAAATGGAGATTACCCAGGTGGGCATGACCTAATCACATGAGCCCTTTAAAGCAGTATTCTCCAGTTGGTGGCAGAGAAGGTAGTCAGAGCGATTAGAAACAAGAGAAGGATACAACACGCCATTGCTGGCTTGAAGGTGAAGAGAGTGCTCCCCAGAGCCTCCATATGATAATATAAGCCCATCTGAACCTTGTTTTCAGCTTGTGGTACACTGAGCAGAGCACCCATACACCTTGTGCTGGGACATGACCTGAAGAACTGTGAGCTAATGTGTGTGTTGTTGCTTGCACTGCTTGCCCTAAGGTAGACTACAAAGAAGGACCTGGCCACCCACATCCAAAAAAAAATTGGTCATCAAAACCCAATGAATAGCAGTGGAGCATTGTCTGATGGAGCCTGGAACACGGGAGCACGGCACAGGAAGACTGGGCAGGGTTCTGACCTGTGGTACACAGGGTCACTAGGAGTGGAAATGGACTTAATGCATAACAAACAAACAAAAAGCACATGGTAGTTTGATTTTCCATATTAGAAAATAACTAACCAATCTTTTAGAAAAAGGATGGACTGTAGCCTTAAGAGCCCTGTCACTCACAAGAATCTGAGCTTCTTGTATGGTGAGGAGCAATGAATCATGGAGTGAAAAGGGGGAGTCTAGGATCATCCTGGAAGAACAGGAATCAGGAAGGACATCTGCTAAGGCACATTACCAGGAGCTTCTTCTGGACCTCCTGCTTGTCATCCTTGAAGGAGTGCTTCACGAAGATTGCAGTGGCTTCCCCCTCACAGGCTGCATGCACATCTAGCAGCTCCTGGAGCGTGACTGTGGGCAACCTCACTTGCTGGGTCATCTGCTCACTGTAGTGGTCGGCTGCCTTCTGCACGGCTGCTGAGTTCTCACACTGGGCCAGAGTGATCACTGCATTTTCCAGACAAGGAACTGTTCCACTGTTGATGGCCTTTACGTAGGTCACCACCAGAGTCCCTAGCCCTGAATAACACACGATATTAGGGAATAGAGAGAAAGTTCTCACTCACTGTTTTACAAGCCTTAGACATCAGCATTCTAAAAATCACAAAAATTTTATTGAAATGGAAATGGAAGGCTATTTTGAGGATATGCAGACAACAGATTAATGGAAGAAGGGTAGAAAACCAATGGGCTACAAACTGTAATCTGAATGACTAAACTTTAAATGAAGACTAGACTAACAAACGCTGACTTTGTTAGGTAGCAGGAGTTGGTGCTCCATGAGACCTCTCATCAACAATTACTCCTTCCTTCTTTCCTTGCTTCCTCCCTCCCTTCCTTCCATCTCTCTCTGTCTGGCTCTCTCTCATCTATCTATTAATTCATTCTCTGGCTTTCTGGCACCAGAGGATAATATAAATTCTATCTCCCAGTTTCTAAGCCTTTAAGATCTAGGTGCTAAAATAGGGGACAGGTAGTGATTCTCATCCTGGGTCCCTCTTGTTTCTTTTCTTGCTATATAGCGGTAATTTTTTTCCTTAACATTTAAAATATTATTTATTTAAAGTTACAGAAGCAATAAAAATGTTTTTTGTAAACAAAGCAAATGATCCAGATAAAGTGCAGCCCATCCCCCATTATATTTCCTTCCTCAGAGGTAACTTTTATGGTAAGTTTCAATATTAACGATGTTGTGGATGAGAATAACTTTCTAGTGAAAAAACAGGTTGACAGTAAGTAGTCTGGCTGGTTCTATTAAGTCTTTCTTGATTTAAACTTATCACCACTACTCTTGATACCACTGATCAGTCTGCTTTTATCATTTGCCTAACAGCAGGAAGAATACTTATTTATCGAATCAGATTTCTCTTAGGATGGGTCCTGGGCATGTACATTCTAACAGAGCTCTGCAGATAATAAATCTGCACACAAGCAGCCTTAATTTAGTACCATGGCCTTATGTGATCACCCTAGGTGATTGCACCCACTTCCTTGGTTTCAACCAACTTCTCTGTCTGGAGGAGGGCATGAACGAAGGTAGTAGCCTGAACGAGGAGATACAACTCAAGATATTTAAGGGGTAGAAATCATAGTATATACGTACAAAGGAAGAAATTGATGATGGTTTTTATGAAAATTTCAAACCTACATAAAATTTGAGAGACTAGAATTAGGTTGAACAATTTGAAACTGCCAATATTCACCCATTTTTTTGATCTACAAATAGGACAATTTCATACGATTCAACATAATATAAAACACTCATATACACGTTACCCAGATTCATAATTATCAAGATTTTGCCTCTTTTGCTTAATCTCTTCCCTTTTACTTTTTATCTTTTTATTGCTGAGTGGTTTTAAAGCAAATCCGAGACTTTAAGTCATTTTACCCCTATATACTTGGCAGATAGCTCTAAAAAATATTATGGAACTTCCATGTCATTATCACATTAATTAACAATAATTCTTTGGTATCATCTAATATCCAATCCACATTCGTATTTCTCTGGTCGTCTTTAAAAATATCTTTTTACACGTTGATTGATTGGATCAAGTCCCTCAACAAGGTCCACACATCGTGCTGGTGGTTGTGGTTCTTAGGTTTCTTTTCATCCTGGAGCAGCCCTCTGAAACACCCCCTCCCACGTTTTCCCCATGACACTGATTTGTTGAAGAAACTGGGTCAGTTACCTATCCTGTGGTTATGACCCACATTCTGAATTTGTTTCTTTTTCCACGTCACATAACCTGGCCCTCAATCTGCCGTCTTTCCCATAAACTGGAAGTTACGGGGCCTGCACTTATAGCCACTGCAATATCTTTTCTTGAGTAGACAGAGCCAGCCATGACCGAACTAGACAGGGGTGAGTGTGCTATTTTGGTTATGCCACTTACAAGCTGTGGCACCTTGGACAAGTTACTAAACCTATCTAAGCTTCCACTTTCTCCTTCGTAAAACAGGAAGATAACAATTCATAACTTGAAGAGATTTGTAAAGATAAAATGAGATAATGAATACACAATGCCCAGCAGTACGCCTGATAAAGAGACAGGCAAGCAGTTGCTCAGCGAATGTCAGATCTGGCCAATGAAATAGATGACTTCAGCTTATAAAACAGAAATATTCCCTCCAATAAAATACTTATAAAGTATCTGATAAATTGCATCTTTTTTTGACATATTGAAGAATATGTACAATATTTAATCTGTAAGGGATTAAGCAATACCTACAGCAGAAGTAGAGAGTCCGTGGATTTTTGAAGAATAAATTGTCTTCAGGAATTTAGTCCTACTGCCAAGGGAGCAGAGTCTCCTCTGGGCCAAAAACATGCTACAGGATAAAAGAAAAATTTTTAAAGGGAGTAAACCTGTGATACTTATATCACTATCAGACACTGTAGCTAGCTGATAGATCAGAAGCTTATATAAAATATATATACAAATTTTTGATAGCTGAGTTTTCTATGATGTAATCTCAACACTAGAATCATTCTAATCATTCTTTTTTTTTTTAAATTTTTTGTTTATTGCAGTAACATTGGTTTATGACATTGTAAAAATTTCAGGTGTACATCATTGTACTTCTATTTCTGCATAGACTACATCATGTTCACCACCAAAATACTAATTACAACCCATCACCACACACATGTGCTGAATTATCCTTTTCACCCTCCTCCCTCCCCCCTTCCCCTCTGGTAACCACCAATCCAATCTCTGTCTCTATGTGTTTGTTTATTGTTGTTATTATCTACTACTTACTGAAGGAAATCATACAGTATTTGACCTTCTCCCTCTGACTTATTTCACTTTGCATTATACCCTCAATGTCCATCTATGTTGTCACAAATGGCTGGATTTCATCGTTTCTTATGGCTGAGTAGTATTCCATTGTGTATATATACCACAGTTATCCATTCGTCCCTTGATGGGCACTTAGGTTGCTCCAAGTCTTGGCTATTGTGAATAACGCTGCAATGAACACAAGGGTGCATGTACCTTTACAAATTGGTGTTTTCAAGTTCTTTGGATAGATACTCAACAGTGGAACAGCTGGATGATATGGTAGTTCTATCCTTGATTTTTTGAGGAATCTCTATACTGTTTTCCATAGTGGCTGCACCAGTTTGCACTCCCACCAGCAGTGTATGAGAGTTCCCTTCTCTCCACATCCTCTCCAACACATGTTGTTTCCTGTCTTGTTAATTATAACCATTCTGACGGGCGTGAGGTGATAGCTCATTGTAGTTTTGATTTGCATTTCCCTGATAGTTAGTGATTTTGAACATCTTTTCATGTGTCTGTTGGCCATCTGTATATCTTCTTTGGAGAAATGTCTGTTCAGGTCTTTTGCCCATTTTTTAATTGGGCTGGTAGTTTTTTTGTTGTTGAGATGCATGAGTTCTTTATATATTTTGGAGATTAAGCCCTTATCAGAAGTATGGTTTGCAAATATCTTCTCCCAATTGTTAGGTTGTCTTTTCATTTTGTTGATGGTTTCCTTTGCTGTGCAGGAGATTTTTAGTTTGATGTAGTCCCATTTGCTTATTTTTTCTATTGTTTCTCTTGCCCGGTCAGACATGGTGTTTGAACAGATGTTGCTAAGACCTATGTCGAAGAGCGTACTGCCTATGTTTTCTTCTAGAAGTTTCACAGTTTCAGGTCTTACATTCAAGTCTTTAATCCGTTTGGAATTAATTTTTGTGTATGGTGTAAGGTAAGGGTCTACTTTCATTTTTTGGCATGTGGCTGTCCAGTTTTCCCAACACCATTTGTTGAAGAGACTTTCTTTTCCCCATTGTATGTTCTTGGCTCCTTTGTCAAAGATTAGCTGTCAATAGATGTGTGGGTTTATTTCTGGGCTTTCGATTCTATTCCATTGATCTGTGTGTCTGTTTTTGTGCCGGTACCATGCTGTTTTGGTTACTATAGCTTTGTAGTATATTTTGAAATCAGGGAGTGTGATACCTCCAGCTTTGTTCTTTTTTCTCAGGATTCCTTTAGCTGTTCGGGGTCTTTTGTTGTTCCATATAAAGTTTAGGATTCTTTGTTCTATTTCTGTGAAAAATGTTGTTGGAGCTTTGGTAGGGATTGCATTGAATCTATAGATGTCTTTAGGAAGCATGGACATGTTAACTATGTTAATTCTTCCAATCCAAGAGCACGGAATATCTTTCCATTTCTTTGTGTCTTCTTCAATTTCTTTCAGAAATGTTTTATAGTTTTCGGTGTACAGATCTTTCACCTCTTTGGTTAAGTTTATTCCTAGGTATTTTATTCTTTTTGTTGCAATTGTAAATGGGATGGCATTCTTAATTTCTCTTTCTGCTACTTCGTTGTTAGTGTACAGAAATGCAACTGATTTTTGTATGTTGATTTTGTATCCTACAGCTTTACCATATTCGTTTATTACTTCTAAAAGTTTTCTGGTGGACTCTTAAGTGTTTCTATATATAAAATCATGTCATCTGCAAATAGTGATAGTTTCAATTCTTCCTTTCCAATTTGGATCCCTTTTATTTCTTTCTCTTGCCTGATTGCTCTGGCTAGGACTTCCAGTACTATGTTAAATAGGAGTGGTGAGAGTGGGCATCCTTGTCTGGTTCCTGTTCTTAGAGGGATAGCTTTCAGTTTTTCACCATTGAGGATGATATTAGCTGTGGGTTTCTCATATATGGTCTTTATTATGTTGAGGTACTTTCCTTCTATAGCCATTTTATTCAGAGTTTTTATCATAAATGGATGCTGTATCTTGTCAAATGCTTTCTCTGCATCTATTGAGATGATCATGTGATTTTTAGTCTTCATTTTATTAATGTGGTGTATCACGTTGATTGATTTGCGAATGTTAAACCATCCCTGAGTCCCTGGAATAAATCCCACTTGATCATGGTGTATAATCTTTTTAAAGTATTGTTGCATGCGATTTGCTAGTATTTTGTTGAGGATTTTCGCATCGATGTTCATCAGTGATATTGGCCTGTAATTTTCTTTTTTTGTGTTGTCCTTGTCTGGTTTTGGTATCAGGGTAATGTCAGCTTCGTAGAATGAGTTAGGGAGCTTCCCCCTCTCCTCAATTTTTTGGAAGAGTTTGAGAAGGATAGGTATTAAGTCTTCTTTGAATGTTTGGTAGAATTCACCAGGGAAGCCATCTGGTCCTGGACTTTGATTTTTGGGGAGGTTTGTGATTACTGTTTCAATCTCCTTACTGGTGATTTGTCTATTGAAATTCTCTACTTCTTCTTGATCCAGTTTTGGAAGGTTGTATGATTCTAAGAATTTATCCATTTCTTCCAGTCGAATTGGTTGGCATATAGCTTTTCATAGTATTCTCTTATAAACTTTTGTATTTCTGAGGTGTCTGTTGTAACCTCTTCCTCTTTCATTTCTGATTTTACTTATTTGTGCCTTCTCTCTTTTTTTCTTGGTGAGTCTAGCTAAAGGTTTGTCAAGTTTGTTGATCTTTTCAAAGAACCAACTCTTGGTTTTATTAATTTTTTCTATTTTTTTTTGGTCTCTATTTCATTTATTTCTGCTCTGATTTTTATTATTTCTCTTCTTCTACTGATTTTGGGCTTTGTTTGTTCTTCTTTTTCCAGTTCCTTTAAGTGCATTGTTAGATTGTTTATTTGATATTTTTCTTGTTTGTTGAGTTAGGCCTGTATCGCTATAAACTTCCCTCTTAGAACTGCTTTTGCTGTATCCCATAAATTCTGGCATGTCGTATTTTCATTTTCATTTGTCTCCAGGTATTTTTTGATTTCTTCTTTGATTTCTTCGTTAACCCAGTCGTTGTTCAGTAGCATTTTGTTTAATCTCCACGTATTTGTGGCTTTTCTGATTTTCTTCCTATAGTTGATTTCTAGTTTCATACCGTTGTGGTCAGAAAAGATGTTTGGTATTATTTCAATCTTCTTAAATTTATGGAGACTAGTTTCGTGGCCTAATATGTGTAAATCCTTGAGAATGTTCCATCTGCATTTGAAAAGAACGTGTATTCTTCGGTTTTTGGATGGAATGCTCTGTATATATCTACTAGGTCCATCTGTTCTAGTGTGTCGTTTAAGGCCAATGTTTCCTTATTGATCTTCTGTTTGGATGATCTATCCGTTGGTGTAAGTGGAGTGTTAAAGTCCCCTACTATTATTGTGTTACTGTCTATTTCTGTTTTTATGTCTGTTAATAATTACTTTATATATTTAGGTGCACCTACATTGGGTGCGTAGATATTTACAAGGGTTATATCCTCTTGTTGGATTGTTCCCTTGATCATTATGTAATGCCCTTCTTTGTCTCCTTTTACAGTTTTTGTTTTAGAGTCTATTTTGTCTGATATGAGTACTGCTACCCCAGCTTTCTTTTCATTGCCATTTGCGTGGAGTATCTTTTTCCACCCCTTCACTTTCAGTTTGTGAGTGTCTTTAGGTCTGAAGTGTGTCTCTTGTATGCAGCATATATAGGGGTCTTGTTTTTTTAGCCAGTCAGCCACCCTATGCCTTTTAATTGGAGCATTTTTCCATTGACGTTTAAAGTAGCTATTGATAAGTATGTACTTACTGCCATTTTTTAACTTTTTCTTTTTCTCAGTGTTTTAGTAGTCCTTCTCTGTTCCTTTCTTCTTCTATACAGAATTGATGGTCACCTTCTCTCAATCCCATAGAGCCGTGCAGGCTGCTGAGAACTCCTGCCCCTTTTCTTTGTTCTTGGCTGCCCACGGGCATTCTAACTGTGCTGGTTGTCTCAGTGCTTTGTGTGAGGGAAGACAGAAGTAGGTCTTTTGGGCAGCATCAGGAAAGTCTAGGAATGTCGAATGCGTGCTTCACTCATTCTTTATCAAGGGAGAAATTGTGGGCTGAGTGGATTTCTGTAGGTGCTGAGCTGTTTCAGCTTGACGGAGGGACTGACGTGTAAAGTGCAACTGCTATTTTTAACCATTTCAAAGAGGTTTTTCTCAGTTTTGTGCTCACTTGGGGTGTTGCAAATTCTTAACTGGATTCGAGAGGTCTCATAAAGGTATTTTGGCCCAAAGGACATTGTTTTATTTGTGTTTCTGTGGAGGGATGAGGGCTGGGACTTCTTCCCCATCTTGCTGATGTCACTTCAGAATTTTTTATTTCACTACAAATTAAATTTCTTTAGAAGTTACAGGACAATTCAGGTCTTCTATTTCACCTTGTGTGAGTTTTGGTAGTTTGTGCTTTTTGAGAAATTGCTCCATTTCATCAAGTTGTTGAAATTATGCATGTAAAGTGGTAATAATGTTGATTTTTACTTTGTCTATTTGTATATCAAATATTAAAAAGATTTCATAAATCTTTATGCATGTGTTTATTTTTCAGTGAATACATTTTCATTGGCCTAATTGATTATTGACCCTGGAGATGTGTAGGGCACTTTCGCTGAGGGAGTTCTACTGTTTTGTCAGGATCAAATTTCCTGGCATGTTCTTTCCTTCTAGATCAAGGGAGCTTATATTTCCTTTCCCTAAACCCATAGAAGGAAAAGTAACAGCCTGTCAGTTAAAACAAGAGAAGACATACTTCTCTAGGCTGAAAAGAATTTTGACACAGGAATACCATAGGTGTCAACAAAAGTAGGCGCTAACACGTGGTAGCTTTGCCAGACTGAAAGTGTGTAACCTTGAATTGCCCTTTTCTTGTCTTTGTAGCACTCAATGACCCATCTCAGATCTACTGTATTAGAAAGTCAGGGGAAGGGTAGGAGCCAGGGAATCTATATTTAATAAATTGATTTTAATGCACAGGTGGATTGAAGACCACTGTTGAAAGCAACATGCCTCCCTGGAAAGAGAGAGCATTACTTTATTATCTATCTGTAGATATTGCAGAAAAAAGCACTAAGCCAGAAGTCAGATGATTTGGAATCTGGTATAGACTCATGTTCCCAAGCTAGGAAGGAAGTTACTGAATTTTGCTTGGTTTCAATCTCCCTGTTTTTAAACGGTTAATGAAGAAACCACTATTTGATTTGAAAACAGAGTTATTCTTTTCTACCATGAAGTTTCTTCAAGTAATAAAAATGTATTTTATTTACTCCTTTGTTGCAGTGCAGCTTGGAAAAGAAAATACAAAACACATCTGTATCTAAGCACTCCATCTAATATGCTGTGTTTCACCTGGTCCCCTATCAAGTTACAGTTCAAGTAAAGAAATACTGCTTAGCCACATGTAGTCAACTGTGGAAGGAGGCATTCTCCATGTGATGGGAGGGAAGGGGGTTCAATGGAATAAAATGTCCTAACACAATCAGAAAAAGCAGGTTTATTAATGTGGATTTAATGGCATTAGCTGCTTCCCTGCTTTTCTCTCATCATGTAATATTTTGAAACACTGCATAATTATTATCACAATCCTAACACATACAATCTAATCCATATGTTCCTTACAATGTAAGCAAGATAAAGCAGATGCATCGAACTTTGACCAGTGTTTCTGCAAACTATGGCTTGTGGGCTCCACCTATTTTCGAAAATAAAGTTATATTGGAACACAGCCAGGCCCATCCATTTATGTATTTTCTATGACTGCTGTTGTACTACATGGCAGAGTTGAGCAGCTGAGACAGACAGTATGGTCCACAAAGCCATGAATAGTTACTATCTGGTCTTTTACAGCAAAGTTAGCCAACCATTGTTATGAAAACTAAGGCCTTATTTTTGGTGAAAACTTAAAAAAACCACATCAAAAATAAAAAGCCTAGTGAAGCATATTTTATTTTATTATTAAGAAAATAACTCATAATTGCTTTAAGAAACACCAACCATTTACCTAGGACTTTTGATAATTAGGATGAAGTCTACATATACTAAGTAATACCAAGAGCATTATTTTATTGGTCAAAAAAAAAATGTCTAAAACAATCCATATTCTCTTTGGGGAAAATCAATAGGCTTTCAAGTATGACTGTTAAAAAGTGGGAAAAGATGGCTTATGCTTTAGGATTATAAACAATCTAATAAGTTATCTCAGTTTTGTAACACATCATCTGTCATCATTTAATGTCCATCTTTGTGAATTATACGTTACTACAAATACACAATGCATAATTGTCATCATGTTACTATTAGTCCAGTGTCAATTATTTAAAGTTCTAAAGTGTCCCATTACAGTTATAGTCTGGGCGAATTGAGCAAAAAGGGAAAGTTTCCTTTTTTAGCCCATTTGTTTATGACCCAACTCATGCTAATTGTTTCTTCCATCTTCCTATGGAAATTCTGTAGAGAGTCTAGATCTCTATATAAGATGGTTGGCTTTAGCTTAGAATCCATCAGTGAGGAATTTCCACTCCCGGGGTCCAGGAATCATCACATCACTGCTCACAGACTCTACAGTCTTGATACAGTGGAAAACTGTACCTTGTCTTCACCAAGAAGTTAGGATGATTGTTCTTGACATTGGAATCCATTGTACACTTGGCCAAACTGATGCCCAACTATGTCTCAAGACTTTTACCTAAGACTTTGCTCTTGATCCATTTGTCTACTAGTTGTCATCTGGAAGAATAAGCTTCTCCTGAGTGGTCCCAGCTCATGGTATCTCCTATGTTGGTACAGAGGTAAAATCAATGTTATACAATTTATAATATTGTTAGGAAGATGGACATGATTTCAATTATAGTACTGCATATCTTTGCAAATTTTTGGTGTTATAAAAATGCAAGACCTAATTATTATCAAGTGCAGTGACATTTTTCCAAATTCTAAAACAGCTTGAGTTATGCCTTGGGTAAGAGTGACCAGGAAAGCTCTATTCTTTAGGCCTTTAGCTTATGACACATCTCCCTCTTGCTTCTTCCATACTCTTCTGGAGGTTGCGTATCTCATTTTGAAGTTTTCTGTGTTCCTTTTCGAATCCTTCCTTTAGTAGTCGGCGTTGTTCCTAAAAAGGGACAGATGGAGCCTGAATAAGGTGTAGCATTAAGTAAATCTCTAACTTCTATCTAGTTTCCCCATTCATAGATTTTTTTTGCATTTAATTTGTTCTCGAAATTTTCTCTATCCTTAGTCTTCATTATACTTTCTCTTGGGCAACCTAGCTCTGTGATTACTTTACTTAAATCTCCTTGAACTAAGAGAGATTTTTGGCTTATACCTCCAGGTATATTTATGATCCTAAATTACAGGTCTTGATCTTTTCCTCATTAATTTTACACAAGCTTTGTGGGCAATCTTACTCATATGTTTGGTTTCAAGTCTTATCTATGCATTATAGAACTTTTATACACACATACACACACACGCACATACATACATATGTAACATAGAAATAAAGAATTCCCAAAATCTGATGAAATATCTGAGTCTTAGATCAGGGAATTTGATCTATGTCTCCACAACTTGGTGGTGGAGGTAGCAGAATATAGATAAGGAAATCAGGGCCCCAGACTGATCATACGGAATTTCTGCACATAATTCCCAACACAACAGAAACTGGGAGCAGGGCATAGAAAACAGGTAGGAGTGGCAGACTGTCACACAGATCTGAGAGTCAGGGTGTCTCTCTGCTCACAAAAGTTCTCCTAGAGCTAAAGTAATACCAGGTGTACAGAAAAGAGAAATCACTGTGGATCCCACTAAGTGGTGAAGACAGTTCAGATATCTTACCAAGATGCGTGACCCTATAAAAGTTATTTAGTCTTTTCTGAACCTCTGTTTTTTCTCTTAAGTTATAGGGACATAGCAGTTCTTGTATTAAGCTAGAAATACAGATAAGACATTTTTATAATGCCTGGCAGAAAGCAGCTACCATTGATTGAAGGATATACTGATAAGGGACTGGATGTGACAGAACTGCAAATAAAATCTCTTTTTTTTCCTGTGAGGAAGATTGGTCCTGAGCTAACGTCCGTGCCAATCTTCCCCTATGTTATATGTGAGATGCCACCACAGCATGGCTGATGAGTGGTGTGTAGGTTTGTGCCCGGTAACCGGGCCTGTAAACCCTGGGCCGCCGAAGCGGAGCATGCAAAATTAACCACTATGCCACCGGGCCGGCCCCCAAATAAAATCTTTTAATAACCAGACACAGGCAGGGCGAGGTCAAGCAGGCACACAGAATTGAAAAGTACAAGCGGCAAGCAGGTTCCTTCTTCCGGGTTTCGTGTTCTCACTGCAACTCTAAGATGTGACCAGGGAGAGTGGAGGGAAAACAGAAAAACAGAAACCTCAAGGTGATGTAATGAAATACCCGAAGTTTGAAAGCGAGAATCCTCTCCTGCTCCTCCAGCAGCTGGGCTCTATCCCTCTCCATCTGCTCAGTCAATTGTTTCACATGTTCCTGATGACTCTTTTCTTTCTGTTCCATCATCTGCTCATTCCTTATTCGCATTTCCTCCGACAGTTTTGCTGCATCCTGTGCAGCTTCTGCTTTCACACGTTCCACTGTCAAGAAGAGAAGGAAGAAGAAAAATTTATGTGGGTGAGCATGTTGCGTGTTTCTTCCTTGTACACTTACCTGTCATTGTTGCTGCTGACTGCATATGCCCTACTCAGAAATGACTTCAGCAAGGGACAGGCATTTTTGCTCATCTTGCTCTAGTTTAAGGATCCCAGCAGAATTATTGAAACTTTTAAGAGCTTTTGAGGTTATCCAGTCTCGTGACTCACTGCTCACCTTCAATCTCCTTTTCCTTTTCTGTGAGAGCCTGGTCTGTCTGTAGAATTGCATCACTAATAGCCTCCTTGGACTTCAAGTATGTCTGAAGAATCTCTTCAGCCTAGGACCCAGAGATGATAGAGTTAGTAATAGGAAATGGCTGTGGGCACTTATTTCTATTTGTCCACCATCTTTTCCTCTAGGAATTGCTCCTTTTGTCTCTGGTGTGCCTGATGGTCAAGATTCCCTGTCACAGGAGTGGACACGCACTCCAGACTGGCCAATCATGGCACACTACTAAGGAGAATCCTTACAAGAAATTGATATAGATATAGATTCTTTGTTCTTTTAGACTGAGGGCTGTAATTTTGGAGCTGTTGGTGCTGTGGTTCCATATGGGGTGAGCTTGCTGGAGCATGAAGCCATCAAGCAGAAAGCAGATCAGAGAAAAGGAGGCGGAGGGAGGGAAGTATGGGGTTGAGGGGAGCCACAGAGAGGCAGATGATGATGACATTATTTGAAATCTTGGATCTAGCTGTCCTTAAAGCCAGTTTGAAGCCTAAAGTGATGAATTACTATTTTTGTTTAAGTGACTATCATTGAGTTTCTGTCCCTTACAACGTGAAGATCCGGCTGTTATAGTGGATTGCAATAACAACCTGGTGATTAATCTGATAATTCAATTTATAACTCAATTGTTAATAGAATGCACTCTGTTGGACAAGCACATAGGATCTATCTGGTATAACAGGCTCCCTGCACATTATTGAATGAAAGTGTGAATGCTGTCAGTCCTGTAATTGCACATCTGTGTGCAACTACACTTGGTGACGTTGGTGTTTCAAGGAGGCGTGTCAACAGCTTACCAGAATCAACAGACAAATCTTGGTTACCTGTATTCCCTTCTTGGGTTCCTGAAGGTACTTTTTCTGCAGCTCTTGTCTCTTCTGGATGAAGAGACGATACCCTCCTGGTTTGGAGTAAATCCCCAGCTTCACGTTTTCTTCTAGAGGACTGAAAATATCCTTAAGTAAAGCTGAGCAGCGATCTGATGATAATTTCATGTTCTGTTTACAAAAGTCATCCCACTTTTTTTCTAGCTGGTCCTTTAATGTAAAAATAGGAAGCAAAAAGGATAGGGAAAAGATGTTAGCTTGACCTCAGAATTTCTTGAAAGGCTTCTCAAAAAAAAAGCATTTATGACTCCTAGGCAAACTTAGAGGCACCTAGCAGGACCATATCCCTCTTCCTGATCCTGACTTTCTTCTGAAGTCCCTTTCTCCTTGGAGGTGAAGTTCAGAGCAGAGATTACTAGTTTTATGCTACACCTTTAGAGATAAACTTCTGCTTTTCAGATTGGACCAAGGATTGCCTATGGAATAAAGGTGGCTCAACATAAGCCTGCTCAAGATAACTATGACTATAATTTTCTTGCTTTTGGCTAGAATGTCAAATCAATTTGATAACAGTGGGCATGTAACTTGATTAGAAGCTCTCATTGTTACTTATATGCATTAATTGAATTATGGGGAAGATTATTAGTTTATTTGTGAAAGAAAAAATGTTTTAAAACTTGGAGTCTATCATAATAAAATTGTTTCTTGTTATTATGATAATAACAAATAGTGGTTATCCCCATTTTAAAGACTAGTCAGAATTGCTTCTCTCAAAATAAATATCCATTTCATTTTCTAGTAGTACTTTGCTTTCTGAGACCCTATCCATATAAACTTGAGAAAAATGTTACCACTAATTCCTTGTGAAATAAATGGTCTTCATCTTTGACGGAACTCCTGAAGAAGACTTCGATGGCCTCTTTCTCACTGGCCCTGTGCAGGTCCAGCAGCTCCTGGAGGGTTTCCGTGGGCAGCTGCACCTTCTGGCTCATCTGCTTGTCATAGTGGGCCACTGCCTTTTGCACTGCGGCTGAGTTCTCTGTCTGGGCCAAGGTCAAGACTGCATTCTCCATGCAGGGCAGATCCCCACTGCTGATGGCATCAACAAAGGTCAGCACCAGGTTCTCCAGACCTACAAGTGGAAAAAAATGATGATGTTTGTTGTAGGTGGGGTGAGGAAACATTCTACTGTGTGTAATTCTGATGATGTCCATCACCACCCATTTGCCTCACAGCATCAATGTCTTTAGCATCACCTGAAAGCTTGCTAGAAATGCAGACCCTCAGCCTCTGCCCCAGATCAACTGAATTAGAACCTCTTTGGCAAGATCCTCAAGTGATATGTATGCACATCAAAGGTTGAGAACCTCTGTTGTAGATAGCATAGGCCTGTGTTCATTGAGTGTATCCACTTTATCCCTAAGCACCGTTAGGACAGGAACCGTACTTCTCTCATCTATGTCTATATCAACCCTGGTCCATGGTAAGCATTTGATCAATATTTGTGGAACAAACAAAAGGAGTCCTCCATTTTGTTTATTCTGGCAGAGCATTGTCCCAGAGAACTTTCTGTGATGATGAAAGTGTTGTATATGTACTGTCCAGTATGGTAGCCACTAACCACATGTAGGTATGAGCCCTTGAAATATAGCTGTGTGATCAGAATTTTAAGTTTTCTTTAATTTAATTAATTTACATTTAAATTTAGATAGCCACAATTTTCTGGTGGCTACCACATTGGACAGTCAAGTCCACTTCACTAGGGCAATTTTAAGCAATAGAGCTTTTTTTCTTTGGCCTTTCCTATCTTTTCTCACCCAAGAAATTTGACTAATAAAATCTATTAGAAATGTTGTTGTCATCTAGAATTTAACACGATAATAGCAGTAGATTTGCATTTTTCAAAGGTGAAACTAGGTAGATGTTATTCTACCCTCCTTTAGTCTTAACAGTGAGAGTAAAGACTGGGAAGAGGACTCACGAGGTCCGTTGACCTTGATGCCTCCTGAAAGAGTTTTAGTTGTGGAGTTGCTGAAGATGTAGGAACAGAAGACTGCAACTTGTTGCACAAATTCGGGCTCTAGCTCATCATCATGCAGCATCTCAAGCTGGCCTAGCTTCTTCTGGTAAGTGGGCCGATCGAAGACAAAGCATTTCTTCTTTGGGAAGAACTTCCGGATACAGAGTCGGAGCAGATTAAAATTTTTATCTTTTTGACTGGTACCTGGAGGAAGATAAGTAGGACTTTGCCTAATATAGGGGCTTGCAGACTTTTTCTGTAAAGGGCCAAACAGTAACTATTTTAGGCTTTGCAAGCCAGGTCTCTTTTCCAAGTACTCAGTTCTGCTGTCGTAGCATGAAAGCAGCCCATAGACAATCTATAAATGAACGGGCATAGCATGATTCCAATAAAACCTTAATTACGAAGACAGCTGGCAGGCTGGACTGGCCATCATTTACCTGTGGGCCATAGTTTACCAACCCCTGGACTAGTGCACTCTTCATGCTTCAATCTATTTTCTTCAAGTAAATGCCTATTCTACTCCACATTCTTTGGTTAATTACACTATCACAAGCCGTAAGCAGGGAGATAAAATCAATGTGATCACAGCACAGGGAAAGGTGAAAGAAAAAGAAACTTGTTCTTAGAACAAGGGAGAAGATCATTTAAAATCAAATTTATTAATTCGGAAATTAAAGAAGCATTAATTCTTAGTAATAGCCAGCAGAGAAGAAATAGAAAACTATGAATATAAGAAAACTGTAAATAGAAAACTAAAAAGGGATAGTTTCTAGTGTTTTGTCATTCCCATTTATCAATTCTAAGTCCTCTTTACCTTGCTTAAGCTTGAGTGAATTCTCCAGGTACTCATCTGCTGTGATGGGTTGTCCATCTACTTCCAACTCGAGGGAGAAATCTCTCAGCGTCCACACAAAGTCTGGAAAGAAGCTCACAAAGTCAGCTGAATCCTCAACCTCATTATCAACAGATGAGGATTTTGCCCTGATTCGATTTGACAGCTCTGTCACGTAGCTGAGTAATGAACTAAGGAAACCGGCAGAAAAGAACAGTGCCCCCCATCCCATATTAGTTCCACATATTCCAAAACCTTCATTTCATCTTTGTTCTTAACCCAGGTCTCAATGCTTTGGTAGCTACATGAGATCTTTCCCATGCCCTTGAATGATCTTTCATGCTTTCCCTTTTTGTGCTTGATTCACCAGGATTCAGAGTCAGGCAGCCAGCTTTTTAAATACAGTTCTCCTTCTGACTTTGGTGCTGTTCTGGACCACTAAAAGGATACTGCAGTTGGTCCATGGCCTGCTGGTTGATGGTTCCCATGCTGTTGTATATGAAGGTGCTGCTCAGGAGTATTGCTAGGGCAAAGATCCAGGAGTCATTCTGGTCGTCACCCTGGAAGTCAGAACACATTGGGCCAGGAGTAAGTTCAATTCTCCTGGCATTTTTCAAATGAGTATTTGTAACAGTATGCTCGTTTAATTAGACTGTCTTTTTAGACTAATGACCTATAGGAGGAACCCAAATCCAAACAAAAATGATTGTTAGTAAAGGACTCAGACTTTGAATAGTTTTCTGATTAGCATTTTTGGGTTACACTGATTTTTACTAGGCCCTCTCATGATCATTGGCAGATATGGCAAAAAAAATAGTCAAGGTTGCTGGGCAGTCTAAGACCCTAAATATAATTTAATGTTAAATTTTTCTCTTTTTTTTTTTTTTTTTTTGCAGATCAGCCCTGTGCTAACATCCGCCAATCCTCCTCTTTTTTTGCCGAGGAAGACGGCCCTGGGCTAACATCCGTGCCCATCCTCCTCCACTTTATATGGGACGCCGCCACAGCATGGCTTGCCAAAGCAGTGCGTCGGTGCGCGCCCGGGATCCGAACCAGCGAACCCCGGCCGCCGCAGCGGAGCGCGCGCACCCAACCGCTGGCGCCACCGGGCCGGCCCCTTTTCTCTTATTTTTTATAGCAAAATTTTGACTTATGTAAGAGTAATAATACTCGTAGCTATTTTTTTTTTTTTCGGTGAGGAAGATTGACCCTGAGCTAACATCTGTTGCCAGTCTTCCTCTTTTTGCTTAAGGACGACTGTCCCTGAGCTAACCTCTGTGACAACCTTTCTCTACTTTTGTATATGGGACACCGCCACAGCGTGGCTTGATAGGCGGTGTGTAGGTCTGTACCTGGGATCTGAACCTGCCAACCCCAGGCCGCCGAAGTGGAGCGTGCAAACTTAACCACTACGCCACTGGGCCGACCCCTTTGTAGCTACTTTATTGAGCAATTATTATGCACTCAATACTTCCTATTACTTATCTTATTAAATATTTAAAACAATTCTATGGGGCAAATATAGATCTGTTACATCCATTTCAGAGATCCGAAAACTGAGGTTAAACAGGTCAAATAATTTGCTAAGGTCACTGAGGTAGTGACAGAGTTCAAATTTAAACACAAGGGTATGGGGCTTCAGAACCTAAATCTTTAACTAAAGTTCTCTGCAGGATAAGACTCATGATACTGATTTTATTTGCACTACCATTGTGCCTCTGGGTTATCTTACAGCCTGCTGTTAATAATTAGAATATTGTCTACTGACCACTGTGCTCTTCTGCAAGGATTCTGCCTTATGAATATTTTCCTGACCCCTGGTTGCTAAACTTGGTTTCATGACATGTAAACAGAAATGAAAAGATATATTATGGTTAAGTACAAGTTCTTATTTAAAGAAACATTAAAGAACTATTTAAAGAAACATTAAATAGTCTAGAAAATAGTCAGAGACGACGGGCTTATTCCAAAATGCAATCCTCAATCCTTACCTTCTCCACGTCTCCCAGGCCCTCAGTGTCAAGCAGAACTAAGACACGGTTTGGTTTCTTGGGATGGGGCACACACCACATCCAGATTCCTTTGGTCTGAGCCTGCACTGTGGAGCCC
This sequence comes from Diceros bicornis minor, assembly GCF_020826845.1. NCBI lineage: Eukaryota > Metazoa > Chordata > Mammalia > Perissodactyla > Rhinocerotidae > Diceros > Diceros bicornis. The sequence goes on from NC_080743.1 coordinate 25,213,214, forward strand.
ATTGAGAAGCCTGCAAGGGGGAGTGGGGTTAAGACAGGGTGGAGTTTTAACAGCAGATGGATTTGGAAATTGAGACAAAGGTTAACATAATAAAAAGTTAACCTAAGTTAGGAGAGAGAACTGAAACCTCAACCAGTATTAATCTTACTTACAATCAAGGAAATAATAAAATTAGAATATCCAATACTTGAAGAAATTCAACACTTTTTCATGATAAAAACCATCAACAAACTAGAAATAGAAGGAAATTACCTCAACATAATAAAGACCATATGTGAAAAACCCACAGCCAGTAACAAACTCAATGGTGAAAGAGAGAAAGCTTTCTTTCTACAAAAATTAACTCAAAATGGATCCAAATTAACTCAAAATTAACTCTAAATGTAAGAGCTGAAACTATAAAACTCTTAGAAGAAAGCATAGGGTAAAAGCTTCATGATATTGAAGTTGGCAATGATTTCTTAGATATAACATCAAAAGCATAGGCAACAACAAAAAGATAGATCCGTTGGACTTCATCAAAATTAAAACTTCTGTGCATAAAAGGACACTATCAACAGAGTTAAAAAGGTAACCCATGGAATGGCAGAATATAGAAAATATTTGCTATTTATGAATTTGCTATACATCCACAATATATAAAGAATTCTCATAATGCAACACAGAAAAACAACAACCGGATGAACAAAATGGGCAAAGAACTTGAATAGACATTTCTCCAAAGAAAACATTCAAGTGACCAATAAACACATGAAAAGATGCTCAACATCGTTAGTCACTAGGGAAATACAAATCAAAACCACAATGAGATACTACTTCCCACCCATTAGGATGGCTACTATCAAAAACACAGAAAATAACAAGTGTTGGCAAGGATGTGGAGAAATTAGAACCCTTGTGAATTTCTGGTAGAAATATAAATTGGTACAGTTGCTGTGGAAAATGATATGACGATTTCTTAAAAAATTAAACATAGAATTACCATATGATCCAGCAATTCCACTTCTTGTGTTTATACCCCAGAGAAGTGAAAGCAGGGACTTGAACAGATATTTGTGCACCCGTGTTCTTAACAACATTATTCATAATAGCCAAAAGGTAGAAGCAACCCAAGTGTCTATCAACAGATAAATGAATAAACAAATTGGTATACACATACAATTATTCAGACTTACAAAGGAAGGGAATTTTGACACATACTACCACATCGATGAACCTTGAAGACATTACGCTAAGTGAAACAAGCCAATCACAAAAGGACAAATAACGTATAATTCCTCTTATATGAGATTCCTGGAGTAGTCAGATTCCTAGAGACAGACTAGAATGGTGGTTGCCAGGGGCTGGGAGGGATGGAAGAATAGGGAGTTACTGTTTAATAGGCACAGAGTTTCTGTTGGGGAAGATGAAAACTTCTGGAGGTGGATGTGGTGATGGTTGCACAACAATGTGAATTTACTTAATGGCATTGAACTGTACACTTAAAAATGGTTACAATGGTAAATTTTATGTTACGTATATTTTACAACAGTAAAAAAAAAGAACAGCCAACACAGATTTAAACATTTTTTTAAATCTTAATGATCAGTGGAAACTTGCTCTTACTACATGAACATTTTAGTAAATGTCTTACAGTTTATTATTATTTACATTAATTATTTTTATTACAGCCTTATTTCTTCTAGGAAAGGAACAATTTACACTTTTAAAAGGGAAACTAAGGCGAAGTGGGAAGAGAGATAAGCTGACTCTTTCAGATCATAGTGAAGACAAGAGCACAAATGCATTGAAAGTTAGGTTTCAATATTCCTCCCCACCTCCAACTTTCTCTCCTCGCATCACTGTACTCGGTGTTGGTAGTGTTCGTGGACAGAGGGGACTCGGCAGAGCTTTGCTGATGCCACTCACCCTTTTTCTTCCCAGCCAGCTTGTTCATCAGGTAGGATTTGCCTGTGCGGTAGAGGCCCACGATAGCCACCACCACAACAGGCTGTGTAATGGCAGACAGGATCTTCAGAGCTTCCTGATTAGCCACTAGTCGCCCGTTAGTGTTCTCAATGAGGCACACTGGACCTGGCATGCGGATGTCTGAGGCCATGTTCACAGTGTTCCTTTGCCTGCAAGGGAAGAGATGGGATGACTTAGAATTTCCAGTCTAAGTAGATCAAGAACTTTCACCAGGTTATTTTGCATTTGGAAGACAGAGGCATAAAATTCCCCAACATAGCCAAAAGTTTTGTGTGCAACAGTGAAATAGACGAGGGGAGCCACCATTTTAGAAAGCTACAAAAGTATTATCAAAATAGTCCATTGAAAAAAATACTGGTATGACAGTCACTTATCAACACTCAACCACTTTCACAATCAAAATTTTTTGTTTAATTTACCATCGAAAACTTTCGTTTTGGATTCTCATTAAAAATTTACACTATACATTAAATGGAGAATAGAATAGGATTTAAAGAAACTTATTTTACATTTGGGCTACATGTAAGGAATTCAATATTATTTTATTTATTCATTAATTCTTAAAATGAATAAAACACATACATGAATAAATGTTTCATTCTTTGGTGTGTGCCCTTTTTGACAATTTCCAGATATTTTAAATGTGTGTGTGTTTCCACTACTTATGCTTTTTTTCGCTGGAATGAAGGACCACAGAACTCCTCACACTGCCATTCTGGAAGTGGAACCACTATAACTCACCGTTCCAAATTTTATAAAAATATATGGCCATGTGAAACACATGAATAGGGACCCTTCCAAAGCCTTGGAATGGGTTTGTGCAAGCAAGGGACGCTGAACCTTAATCTTCATTTACAATAAGTTAGCCTCCAACTAAGTGGGGGTATGACTGCACAGTTGCAAATACTGAATGTTGCTAAAAGTAATGTGTGTCTGTATGTGTGTGTAAGGGAACAAAAGACTGTGAAATATGGATGAAAATATCAGGAGGCAGATCAGGAGAGCTAGAGAGGAAGTTGTTCAAAGAAAAATCTATAATTTCCAGCTGTACAATTCTAGGTTTTCTGTTTTGTTCCATTTGGTAGAGGAGAAGGAGAACGAGGAAGAGGAAGAAGAGGGATAAGGATGGGGTGGGATAGGGAGGGGAGGGACAGGGAGAAGGGGAGAAGGAGATGAAATGAAGAGGGAAAGCCATCAAACAAGTAGGTGAATGAAGCTAATTCTGTGCCGAGGAATTCAGGAGAGATGTTTTCAGAAGGCAGGATCAAAACTGCATGACAGCACAGAGAGGTCAAGGTAAACAAAGATGTTGGCTTTAGTGATGGGCTCCCCTAGAGTCTTGAAAGAGGAAGCTTTTGCGTAAGGTAGTTGGGCCCAATTGTCTTCAACAGAGTCAGATGGCTGTTGACACTGCATTTCATTTACTATTAACACACTCATAGCCCTTTCAATTTCTTAGCCTCAGTCAGATCAGTATCAAGCAAGTTCCATCAAAGACAATGATAATTTAATTGTGTCCCCAGTCAACACGGACAATATCAACAAAGAAAAAGACAATCCTAATGCATTTCCACCTCTCAGTTTAGCCCCACATCTGCCGGTGCCTAATTCAACACAAGCACAATAGTGACACGTAGGGACATGCTGCCACTTGATGGTGCCAGGATTTCATCTGATCTCTTGTCTCACATCAGGCTCAGCTGCAGCCTATCTTGATGCTGGTCATTTTTTAGAAAACGTAACTGGCCCTTATAAACCCTTTCCCACTTCTGCCTCAATCATATCATAGGCTCCATTTCCCAGAGCAGAACTCCTTTAGATCTCCAGAGAAAGCTGCTTTGTGAGAAAATAGTAAGAATTCTTACCTGTTTTCTCCCCTCAGTTGATGTGGAGTGGTTAGGCAATTTCTCTGTCTCTCTCTGGAGCGTTGGACTTTTATTTCCATCGTCTAATGTTGTGAGGTTTCTGGATTTCCTTTAGAGAACAGATACTTATAAGCAAAGCAACCTTTATAACAGATATAGAGGAATATGAAACTGAAAGCACTAAGTACAAACCAATAATTCAACAACCATAAAAGGAATTTATGGAAATTGTGTACAAGGGTTTAACACGATTTCTCAACTAGAATCTTTATATATTTTTTTGAAAGAGATCTTAGAGATCATTTGCTATTAAAAAAAATGTCCATTAGATGTTTAAATATAGTAGAATGTATTTCAAGATTGGGGGTCAGTTTGAAGAGCCTAGAATGAGGAAGCATCATATTAATTTTTAGGTCTAATTTCCTTTAATAATGGTCACACTCAGAGTGGAACTGGTTCCTTATTTATACACGCAGTAAGTGAGGACAAGGACATGTCTTACACACTATGTCATAAACACCCAGCACCTAGCCCAGCACCTGGTACTGAATATCCAGTGCACATGTAGGAGGGGCCTCCATGATTTACACACATGTTCCAGGCTCGGTACTGACTTCTTCACATGGCTTGTATAACCCATATCTCATAACAAACATTTCCCCATGATGTTTTAGAAACTGAAGCACAGAATGATTTAACGTCTTGTCCAAAATCATAGGAGAAAAGTAATCTGAAGCGAATTGTTCTTGATCCCAAACCCTCCTGTTAAGCCACTTCACTATACGTTCTGCCTTTCTGTGTTTGCTGAGTGAATAGCAATAGTAGAAACAGCTTTATTTCCTGATTGTTTTCCAAGAGCTAGATATGTTACAGGTCTAATTTGATCCTGACTATAGTCATGTGAAATAAATGGCCTTGTCTCCATTTTACCTGGAAAACAGGGAAGCTGAGAGAGGGAGAACCAGAAATTGTAAGTAAGAAATTTAATATAACAATCCCTATAAATTTATTCTTTTTCCTTCAGCTTCCTTAAAAGACATAAAGTTATATGAATCAATAATTATAGCAGCAGTATAGTATAACTCCAGTATAGTATTACTAGAATTATAACATATATATATATATATATATATATATATATATATATGTCAGCACAAAAAGGGAGACGAGGAAATAGAGCTATGGAGTTATAGGAGTAACAATTCTGTGTCTTACTGGAATTAATGTAGCATAAATTTGAGACGTATTCTGAGGAGTTATATATATATATAAACGATTATCCCTGGAGCAACCACTAACAAAACAAGGGATCTCAAACTAATATCCTTTCACTTTAAGACTCTGGTAAAAGAAGAGCAAACTAAATCTAAAGCAAGCAGAAGAAAGAAAATAATAAAGATTTTTGTAAATGAATGTAGTGAAATTAACAAAATAGAGATAGAGAAAAATCAATGAAACCTAAAGCAGGTTCTTTGAAAAGACCAACAAAATTGACAAAGTTTTAGCTAAACTGGCCAAGCAAAAAAGAAGACTCAAATTAGGAATGAAATAGAGGACATTGCTGTTGACTTTACAGAAATAAAAAAGATTATAAGGCAATACTGTGAACAACTGTATGCCAAAAACTGTATGCCAACAAATTAGTTTAAAAAAGTGGACAAATTCCTAGGAAGACACAAACTACCAAAACTGTCTCTAGAAGAAATAGCCCATCTGAATAGACATAACAAGTAAAGAGATTGAATTACTAATCAAAAAACTACCACCAAGAAAAGCTCAGGCCCAAATGGCTTCACTGGTGAATTCCACCAAACATTTGAAGAAGAATTAATACCAATTCCTCACAAACTTGGCAAAAAATAGAAGAGGAATGTACCCCAATCCCCAAATGCTATCTTACCACGTTTACTTTCTTTCTCTGGATGAACTATTTGAGAGTTAGTTAGCGACATAGTCCATCTTTACTCCTAAATAATCCAGCATGTATTTTCTAAACAAAAAATTATTTTACAGAAGCATAATATATTTATGCAATGTTCTTCTGAGATCATACACTTTTTCTGTAGGTGCTTTTGTAAAAAGCTGGAATTCTGCCCCTTCCCCTTGGGAGGGGACACCAAATGTCTGAACAGACATTTTAGACCTGTCATTGCAAATGTAAAATGGACATGTAGCTCTAAGAAGTGAGTAGTTAATATCTTTTATCTATATGCCTATCTATGTTATTGTGAAATGATGAATGTTTGAATCAAGACTTGTAGCATCCTTCTTTAAGCTTCTAAGTCGAGGGATTGGAGTCATTCTGTTAGGACTACTTAGGTCTACATTTGTCCCTGAGCTAATAAACAATATTTAACTTTTAAAAATTTTTCAAATGATTATGAGATCCTAGCTAGCCTATTCCAGAAGTAAAATTTTGCATATGGTGTTCAGTTAGTAAATTATTTTCACCAGGACAGGCGTTACTTATAAGATGGTTTTCAACCTGGGCGAATATATCAAGAACCCTCAAATATGTTGAAGACTCTACAGGCTTGAGTTTACTTGAAAACCATGTAAACCAAATATAAAAGCATTTTCCAGTGTCTTAAAATTCACTATTATTTTGAATGCGTTTTTGCAATTATTACATTTTAAAATGAGGTTTGCTCTACTGGAGGTCATGATGAAAAGTGACGTTCTTCAAATAATGGAAATTTCATGGAAATCATCAAACTACTTGCTGAATTTGATCCATTTATGCATGACTACTTGAAAAAAATGCCAAAATTAAAAAAAACAAGTGTAGTACTTGTATCTAAAATAGATTATGATGAATTAGTCAAAATAAAAGGAAAACATGTATAAGGTGAAGTGTTAGAGTCCAAATATGACTCCATTGTTGTAGATTTTTCATGATTTTGAAAAATACTCATCAATTGGTGATTATTGTGTGCTTAAGTAATTTCACAAAACCCTAAAAATTTTGTGTTTTCCCAACTGAAATAATTTATCTGTGACTTTATTCAGCAAAACGAAGCATGTTCTGGATAATGTAACTTGCTATTGAACAATATTTGGGGGCGTTAGTATGACTATGTCATATGACAATGCAGCTACTATGAAAAGCAAGGACAAAGGGCTGCATGCACTTTTTATACACAATAATAAATAGGTAGGATGTGCTATGTGGAGCTCACTAACTTTATCAGAGAATAAGCTAGACTTCTAGTACCTGAAGTTATGGAATCTTTAAGTATCTTTCCAGTTATGTTTTCTCTTTTGGTTAGTCTTCTCTTGTAGAAGGAATGTTTTAAGCACACAGCTCAACTTCTTTTCAATACCTTAAGTGGGAGGAATGCTTATTTTTGGCTCTGATGAGGAAAATCTAGAATGGGTGGTGGAGGAGGGAGATGAAGGACATCAATTATAGCCTTGTGACAAGTTGCAGGAGCAAAGTGTATGACATGCACCACTAGTTCATGTGTATTAAGTCCTTTATAGAATTGCAGATGGTCACCAACTTGAAGATGTAGTGATGGATTGAATTTAACACAGGGCACAGTGATCAGAGTGGTGCAAGGGGTGAACCGTTTTAGATGCATCTGGAGAACTGACTCACATCCTCTCAGTCTCACCTCTGATCCCAGCTGTGTCTGTAGTGGACAGTGCAGAGAAGGGCTGAACTCAGCTCAGGCTGACAGCATCTTGCTTTAGGATGTGTAACACCCATATCCTCACAAGAGATTGCAGGGATTATGAGATTGTGGTTTCCCACCCTCTAACTTCCCTCTCCTGGCCTCTCTCGAACATGCTAGGCATGATCTTTCCCTGGGTCCTTTGCACTTGGTGTTTCTTCTGTGACTTATGTCATTTCCCCAGGTATCCTAGTGACCCATTCTCTTACAGCTTTAGGTCTTTGCTAGAATGTCAATTCATTGATGCTATTTCTGACACCCTATATAAAAACCAGCGTACTCCAAATTGTCAGCACTTGCTCTCCTTTATCCCTGCTTCACTGTTCTGTACAGCAGTTGTCATCTGACATTCTGTATGTTTTACGTTTTAGTTTCTTGCCTGCTAGAATATTATCTCCATGAAGGCAGAGATTTTTGTCTCTTTTTGACCGCTGAATCCCTACTAATTCAAAACAGTGCCTGACACATAATAAGCCTTCAGTAAGTATTTGTTGATTGAATGAATCAAAACTGTGGAAGTGAACATATTGGTTAAAGGTTATATTCCTTTTCTTTTTCCTGAGGAAGATTCGCCCTGAGCTAACATCTGTCGCCAATCTCCCTTTTTTTTGCTTGAGGAAGATTAGCCCTGGGCTAACATCTATTGCCAATCTTCCTCTACTTTGTATGTAGGTCGCTGCCACAACATGGCCGCTGACGAGTGGTGTAGGTCCACACCTGGGAACCAAACCCAGGCTGCCAAAGCAGAGCGTGCAGAACTTAACCACTAGGCTATGGGGACACCCTCAAGGTTCTTTTCCCTTTAAAGACTTTTGAGACAAATGAAATTTACCTCAGGGAATATTTACATCCCTCCTACTTCTCCAAGTGTGTATAAAAGCATCTGTGCTCTCACATCCTCCTGAAGAGGTGCAATCACACTTTTTTTGTGTGTGTGCGTGAGGAAGATCAGCCCTGAGCTAACATCCGATACCAATCCTCCTCATTTTCTTTTTGCTGAGGAAGATTGGCCCTGGGCTAAGACCCGTGCACATCTTCCTCTAATTTATATGCGACACTGCCACAACACAGCTTGACAAGCGGTGCATGGGTCCATGACCTGGAATGCGAACCCCCGGGCTGCTGAAGCGGAGTGCGTGAACTTAACTGCTATGCCACCGGGCCAGCCCCAGGACTTTTTCTTTTAAATGTTGGGTATAAGGAAGCTATATTTCCTCACTTTCCAGTGTATCTGGATTTGCAGTCTCTAGAATACTTATGTTATTCTAAAAGATATTCACAGATCAAATTAATTTTCATGTTAGTATTATTACATTGAATATCCCTATATGTATACACGTTTAGTGGTTTCAAATGTCCAGAATTCTAGGTCCCAAGAACAGACTCTGAATTTCAAGTGTGGAATGTTTTTATATTAAGCTGCTTTTCATGTGAAGAACTCCATGGAGCAGGTTCCAGGGTACTCAGCAGCAGGGACTCATTTATTCAACTGGGGTCACTGACTCACATTCAATGGAGGCAAGACCAGCAAGTTAGAAAAACAATCTGCAATACGTGCATGTGTACAAGGAGTGTATGTATTGTGTGCACAGCACTGTGCTAGGTACTGAGGGATATATGAAGATTAGTTACATATAGTCATTGCCCTAAATATGACTTAATCTAGTGGGCGAGATTGACTTGCACTTAAATAATAAAAGCAAAGGAATGGATGGGAGAAGGAGGGAGGGGCAATGATGACTGAAGCAGCTAGTCTCAAGATCTCAAAATGGAACATTTGAAACTTTTACTTATGAAGAATTTACTTGGATGTCAGTTATAGGAATTGGATTGAATTTTAATTTTTTAAAAAATGGATGACAGTGGTTCTTATTGATATTTAAATTTATTTCTCAATTATCTATTTTGTTCTGTTGTCTGTCTATTCTAGTAAACGCAGTACACACTTTATTTTTTTATTTTATTTTTTTTATTGCAGTAACATTGGTTTATAACATTGTATAAATTTCAGGTGTACATCATTATACATCTATTTCTGCATAGATTACATCTTGTTCACCACCCAAATACTAATTACAACCCATCACACCACACATGTGCCGAATTATCCCTTTTGCCCTCCTCCCTCCCCACTTCCCCTCTGGTAACCACCAATCCAATCTCTGTCTCTATATGTTTGTTTGTTGTTGTTAATATCTACTACTTAATGAGGGAAATCATACGGTATTCAGTACACACTTAAATGACTATCATTTATATTTTGTTTTAATAACATAGTGGATTCTTTTCCAATGCATTGTTTTGGCTCCTCTTGCCAACCAATTTTTCCCCGTGAAAATTAGGATCACTTTGTGCAGTTCCTCCAGAATTGGGATTATATTGGATATAACAGGCAAATAAGAACTGATTGAGAGATATTATATTTAGTTAATTGCTTTCATTTTGAAATATGGATAATTGCTCTATTTATTTAAAACTCTTTTTTAGTCTATCAGTATTATTTGGTAGTTTTCTATATTTCTATTCAAATTCAAATTATTTAAGTATATTGCTGCATTATTTTTCCTTTTTTATAACTGTAGTTAAAAAACAAATAACATAAAACTTACCACCTTGAGTTTTCAAAACACGCTGGCTAGTGCCAGACACCAGAGGCTGCAAGAATGAGCAACAAAAGCAAACTCTCCCAGCTTTGCCTCTGCTCACCCCCAGCAGTGGTGGGTGGAACCTGCAACCAGAGGATTCAAAACCACAGCAGAACTGGTGACCCCACCCCCACTGGTGGCACTCCCAACATCAGCTCCACCAGCAGCAGGTGCTGCAAACAAGCACCCATGCCCCTGGGCCCCTGGCAGTGACAGTGACACCTGTGAAACCTGTGTCCCTGGCAGTTGTGCAATCAGCACCTCCAGACAATCTGAGAGAAGCAGCACAGTTAGTGCATGGGGCCACAGCATCCAAGACCATGGAGGACCAATGAAGAGCCAGCAGAGGAACAAGAGACCGAGGTGACCCTTGAAGCAGGAGAAGTGCTCACAGCCTTGTGACCCTGGAGGCAATACCGGAGACTGCAGTGATATCATAAGCAGCAAGTCCGCAGCAATCTCAGAGGCACAAGCAGCACAAGGAGGGCACTGATGATGACTCTAGCAGATGCAGTGGAGAGAGGAAAGTGCAGGCTCTCAAATACAACCAGAAGCAGCTCAGAAACAAAGTAACCAAAGCCATACCCAAAGAAAGGTGGTTACTACCACAAATGCCCCAGCAAAGGATCAATTCATCAAATACCATGAAGAGATACAGTGCCATGGCAGAACAAAAAGAGAATGACAACTCTCTAGGAACCAAACTTGAAGTCACAGAAGACTACTATCTGACAGAGAATTCAAAATAGCTGTCATAAAGAAACTCAACAAGTTACAAGAAAACTCACAGAGACAGTTCAATGAGCTCAGGAATAAAATTAATGAACAGAAGGAGTACTTCATCAAAGAGATTGAAACTCTAATAAAAAACCAAAGAGAAATTCTGGAGATAAAGAAAACAATTAAGGAGATGGAAAAGAATGTAGAAAGCATTAAAAATAAAGCAGATGATATGGAGGAGAGAATTAGTGAGCTCAAAGATAGACATCTAGAAATGATTCAGATGGAGGAGGAGAGAGAACTAAGATTTTTTAAAAAAATGGAGATATTCTTCAAGAAATATCTGACTCAATTAGGAAAAGTACCATAAGGATAATACGTATGCCAGAAGGAGAAGAGAGGGAGAAAGGAGCCGAGAGCTTAATCAGGGAAATAATAGCTGAGAACTTCCCAAACCTGGGGAAGGAATTAGACATGCAAGTACATGACACTAAGAGAACTCCTAATTACCTCAATGCAAAAAGACCTTCTCCAAGGCATTCAATGTTAAAACTCAAAAAAAAAAATTCAAAATCAAAAGCCAATGACAAAGAAAAAATATTAAGGGCAGCAAGAGAGAAGAAAATAGACTACAAAAGAGCTTCCATCAGCCTTTTAGCAGATTTCTCAGCAGAAACCTTACAGGCTAGGAGAGAGTGGAATAATATATTTGAAATACTGAAAGACGAAAACTATCAGCAAAGAATACTCTACTCAGTGAATTTGTCTTTCAGATATGATGGAGAAATAAAAGCTTTCCCAGACAAATGAAAGCTGAGGGAGTTCATTGCCACCAGACCTGCCTTATAATAATTGTTGAAAGGAGCCCTCCTACCCAAAACAAAAAGGCAAAGGTTTACAAAGCTTTGAGTAAGGGGATAAATAGACAGAATCAGAAAATTGAAGCTCTATATCAGAATAGGTTAGTAAACACTTAATTATAACATAAAAGATAAAGGAAAAGAAATCATCAAAAATAAATATACCCACTTTAATCCAGTCACAAAATCACAACACAAAAAAGGATAATTTGTGGCAACAAAAGCATAGAAGGGGGAGAGGGAAAGGACGGAACCTGCATAGGCTAATAGAGATAAGAGGCTATCAGAAAAAGGACTATCTCATCTATGAGATCTTTTATACAAACCTCAGGGTAACAACAAAACAAAAAAGCACAGCAGAGTCACAAATCATAAATAAAAAGAGAACTGAGAAAAGCATCACAGAAAACCAACAACTGAAACGGTAGTCAGAAATACAAGGGAAAATAAACAATGGAAATATAGAACAACTGGAAAACAAAAGATAAAATGACAGTATTATGCCTTCATTTATCAATAATCACTCTAAATGTAAATAGATTGAATTCACCAATCAAAAGACACAGAGAGTTTGGATGGATTAAAAAACAAGATCCAATATATGCTACCTCCAGGAAACACAGCTCGGCTCTAAAGGCAAACATAGGCTCAGCGTGAAGGGATGGAAGATGATACTCCAAGAAAATGGCAAGCAAAAGAAAGCAGGTATAGTCATAAATATATCAGACAAAACAGGCCATATGTTGGGAAACAAAGCAAGCCTCAATAAATTTAAAAAGATTGAAATCATATCAAGCATCTTTTCTGACAACAATGCTATGAAACAAGAAATCAACTATGAAAAAAGCTGGAAAAGTCACAAATATGTGGAGACTAAACAACATGCTACGGAGCAACTATTGGATCAATGAAGAAAACAAAGGAGAAATAAAAAAATATCTAGCAAAAATGAAAATGAAAACACAACATACCAACTCTTAGGGGATGCAGCAAAAGTGGTCTTAAGAGGGAAGTTTATAGCAGTACAGGCCTACCTGAAGAAACAAGAAAAATTTAAAATAAGCAATCTTACACTATATCTAAAAGAACTAGAAAAAGAAGAACAAAAAAAGCCCAAAGTCGGTAGAAGGAAGGAAATAATAAAAATTAGAGCAGAAGTAAATGTAAAGAGACTGAAAAAACAGTAGAAAGAATCAATGAAACTACGAGCTGGTTCTTTGAAAAGACAAAAAAATTGATAAACCCTTATTCAGAGTCACTAAGAAAAAACTAGAGGAGACTAGAGTAAATAAAATCAGAAATGAAAGAGGAGAAATTACAATGGATATCATGGAAATGCAAAGGATTATAAAAGAATACTATGAAAAGCTATTTGCCAACAAATTGGATAACCTAGAAGAAATGGATAAATTCTTAGACTCATACAACTTCCCAAAACTAAATCAAGAAATAGAGAATCTGAATAGACCAATCACAAGTAAAGAGATTGATACAGTAATCAAAAACCTCCCAAAAAACAGAAGTCTAGGACCAGATGGCTTCTCTGATGAATTCTACCAAATAATAAAAGAAGATTTAGTACCTATCTTTCTCAAACTCTTCCAAAAAATTGAAGAGCACAGGATGCTTCCTAACTCGTTTTATGAGGCCAACAGTATCCTGATACCAAAACCAGACAAGAACAACACAAAAAAGGAAAATTACAGGCCAATATTGCTGATGAACATAGATGCAAAAATTCTCAACAAAATGTTAGCAAATCAAATATAACAATACAGTAAAAATATCATCCACCATGATCAACTGGGTCTTATTCCAGGGATGCAGGGATGGTTCAACATCCACAAATCAATCAATATGATACACCACATTAACAAAGTGAGGAAGAAAAGTCACATGATTATCTCAATAAATGCAGAGAAAGCATTGGACAGGATCCAACATCCTTTTATGATAAAAACTCTCAATAAAATGGGTGTATAAGGAAAGTACCTGAGTATAATAAAGGCCGTATATCACAAACCCACTGCCAACATTATACTCAATGTTGAAAAACTGAAAACTATTCCTCAGAGAACAGGAATAAGACAAGGATGCCCATTACTGCCGCTCTTATTCAACATAGTACTAGAAGTTCTATCTGGAGAAATCAGGCAAGAAAAAGAAATAAAAGGATCCAAATTGGAAAGGAAGAAGTGAAACTGTGACTATTTGTGGATGACATGATTCTATATGAAGAAAACCCTAAGGAATCAACGAAAAAACTAGTAGAAATAATCAACAACTACAGCAAAGTTGCAGGGGAAAATCAACATACAAAAATCAGTTGTATTCCTATACACTAACAATGAACTATCAGAAAGAGAAATCAAGAATATGATCCCATTTATAATCATAACAAAAAGAATAAAATATCTAGGAATAAATTTAACCAAGGAGATAAAAGACATATATTCTGAAAACTATAGGACATTATTGAAAGAAATTGAAGATGACATAAAGAAATGGAATGATATTTTGTGCTCATGGATTGGAAGAATGAACAAAAGTCACAATTTCCTTTTTACCTAAAGCAATGTACAGATTCAATGCAGTCCAAATCAGAATACCAATGACATTCTTCACAGAAATAGAACAAGGAATCCTAAAGTTTATATGGAACAACAAAAGACAATAATAGCCAAAGCAATCCTGAGAAAAAGAAACAAAGTTGGAGGTATCACACTCCCTGGATTCAAAATATACTACAAAGCTATAGTAATCAAAACAGCATGGTACTGGCCCAAAAACAGGCACACAGATCAATGGAACAGAATCAAGAGCCCCAAAATAAAACCACACATTTATGGATAGCTAATCTTTGACAAAGGAGCCGAGAATATACAACGGAGAAAGGAAAGTCTGTTCAATAAATTGTGTTGGAAAAACTGGACAACGGTGTGCAAAAGAATAAAAGTAGATCATTGTGTTACATCATACACAAAAATTACCTCAAAATGGATTAAAGCCTTGACTGTAAGACCTGAAACCATAAAACTCATAGAAGAAAATATAGGCAGTACACTTTTTGACGTTGGTCTTAACAGTATCTTTTTGAATACCGTATCTGACTGGGCAAGGGAAACAAAATAAAACATAGACAAATGGGACTACATCAGATTGAAAAGATTCTGCATGGCAAAGAAAACCATCAACAAAATGAAAAGACAACCCACCAACTGGGATAAAATATTTGCAAATCATATAGCTGACAAGGGGTTAATTTCCAAAATAGATAAAGAACTCATACAACACAACAACAAAAAAACAACTTGATCAAAAAATGGGCAGAGGATATGAACAGACATTTTTCCAAAGAAGATATACATATGGCCAACAGGCACATGAAAAGATGTTCAACATCACTAGTTATTAGGGAAATACAGATCAAAATTACAATGAGATATCACCTCACACTTGTCAGAATGGCTATAATTAACAAGACAAGAAACAAGAAGTGTTGGAGAGGATGTGGAGAAGAGGGAGCCCTCATACACTGCTGGTGGGAATGCAAACTGGTGAAGCCACTATGGAAAACAGTATAGAGATTTCTCAAAAGATTAAAAATAGAAATACCATATGATCCAGCTATCCTACTACTGGGTATCTATCCAAAGAACATGAAATCAGTAATTCAAAGAGATTTATGCATCCCTATGTTCATCGCAGCATTATTTACATTAGACAAGACGTGGAAGCAAGCCAAGTGTCCATCAATGGATGAATGTATAAAGAACATGTGGTATATATATATATACACTGGAATACTACTCAGCCATAAAAAAGACAAAATTGTGTCATTTGCAACTACATGGATGGACCTTGAGGGTATTATGCTAAGTGAAATAAGTCACACAGACAAACACCACATGATTTCACTCATATATGGAAGATAAACAAACACATGGATAAAAACAACAGGTTAGTGGTTACCAAAGGGAGGGGGATGGGGAGAGGACATAAGGGGTAAAGAGGCACATACATATGGTGATGGACAAAAACTGGACTATTCGTGGTGAACATGACGCTGTCTATACAGAAGCTGAAATATAATAACGTACACCTGAAACTTACACAACGTAATAAGCCAATATGACCTCCATAATGTAAAATAATAATAATAACCAAAAAAGGAGAATGATGAAGTACAAAATAAATATTAGTGAGACAGAAAACTGGTCAAAACAAACAGAAAAACAAATTTAAAAAATGGTCAAATATTTTCAACAAAGTTATAAAACTAAAAACAATAATAGAACTAATTGTTAAAAAGTGAACTTTGCAATGTTGTCAAAGTTTAAAAACAATCTATAAGTCATAAAATATATCCATCAAACTAGAAAATGGGAGAAAGCAAGAAAACAGGCTAGACTTATGTTACATAGGGGATGGGTAGACTATAGATATTTTGACACTAATATTGAGAAAAGAGGTTTAAATATGTGTTGTGTATATATGTAATACGCACATGAAATGAAATTCCTAATGGAACAAAAATTGGATATTTAACTTCCAAATTATTAGAACAACTATGATAGATTCACCTATGTGGTTCATATAGCAAATGAGAGGAAAGTAAAAGAAATAGCAAGGAATATATCTATTTTTTCTTCCAGAAACAAGCCCCTTCATGTTTTGGGCAGATCACTTTTATTCATTGCTGCATTGTATTTTATTTGGTACACCTGAAATTTACACAGTCTTATAAGCCAATATGACCTCAAGAAAATAATTTTAAAAATGTACAGCACGTTCAATGATGTACATAATACTTTATAATGATAATAAATGACCATGTTAGAGGTTTATGCATTTACTATATTATACTTTTTATTGTTATTTTAGAATGTACTTTTTCTTATTTATAACACATGGACAGAGAACTGTTTGGTGGTTACCAGGGGCAAGGGAGTTGGGCGGTTGGCACAAGGGGTGAAGGGACACATTTTTATGGCGACTGACAAACAATAATGTACAACAAAAATTTCACAATAAAGAAAAAAGTTCATTGTAAAACATTATGCTGTGTTATGCTGGCAGAAGCCTCATACATCTCATGTTTACCATGTCTCTTGATTGCATCATTCTGTCTTGTGCTTGATTTAATCTAATGTTGTTATGTTCATCATGGCCCCTAAGTGTACAAAATCCACTGCTAATGTTGTCAGTAAGAGGCCACGTGAGTGATTGATCTGGAAATGAAATTAAAAGTGATGAAGGACTACAAAGTTGGAAAATCGGTGATGGTTATTGCTCATCAGATCCCGTCCACCATAGCTACGATCTTGAAGAATAAGAACAAAGTGATGGAAGCTGTTAAAGGATCTGCTTCACTGAAGGCAATGGACTAACAAAAATTTGAGAAGGGCCGGAAGAGGAATGCATAGCTAAAGAAGAGGCAAGAGAAAAGGCAACAGCAGAAGAAAAAGAAGAACTCCTAAGAAAATTCACAGTGAAGGGTTTAGCAGAAGCTTTTGCAGACCTCAACAAGATCCTTAAAAAGTTTCAAAACATGGACTCCCCATACTGAAAGGTTTTCATTAAAAGAGAGGAATCTTCATGGTGCATTTTCTGCTTAGAAGCAAATCTATGATGAAAAAAAGAAATAAACCAAGCAAACCGCTATGGACATATTTCTAAAAAGAGTGACACCTCCTCAAGAAGAGCCTCAGGGGCCGGCCCCCTGGCTTATCGGTTAAGCGCGCATGTTCCGCTGCTAGCGGCCGGGGTTTGGATCCCGGTACCGCACTGACGCACCGCTGCTGAGGCTGCGTCCCACATACAGCAACTAGAAGGATGTGCAGCTATGACAGACAACTATCTACTGGGGCTTTGGGGGAAAAAATAAATAAATAAAATCTTTAAAAAAAAAAAAAAAAAAAAAGAAGAGCCTCAGGCTGGTTCTTCAGGAGCTATTCCAGAAGAAGGCATTGTTATCATAGGAGATGACAGCTTTATGAGTGTCATTGCCCCTGAAGTCCTTCCAGTAGGGGGGCAAGATGTGGAGATGGGACACAGTGATATTGATGTTCCTGACCCTGTGTAGGCCTAGGCTAATGTGCATGCTTGTGTCTTAGTTTTTAATTAAAAAGTTTAAAAAGTAAAAGAAATAAAAATTTTAAAAACAGAAATAAACCTTATGAAATAAGGATATAAAGAAAGAAAATAGGGGCCGGCCTGGTGGAGCAAGCAGTTAAGTGCGTGCGCTCCAATGCGGCTGCCTGGGGTTCGCCGGTTCAGATACTGGGCGGGCACCGACGCACCACTTGTTAAGCCATGCTGTGGCAGCGTCACCTGTAGAGTAGAGGAAGATGCTGTAGGTATAGAGTAGAGGGCATGGATGTTGGCCCAGGGCCAGTCTTCCTCAGCAAAAATGAGGAGGATTGGCATTGGATGTTAGCTCAGGGCTGATCTTCCTCACAAAAAAAAAAAAAAGAAAAGAAAGAAAATATTTTTGTAGAGCCTTACAATGTGTGTTTTAAGCTAAGTGTTATTACAAAAGAGTCAAAAGGTAAAAAAATGTAAAGATTTATAAAGTAAAAATTATAGTAAGCTAAGGTTAATGTTGAGAAATGAAAAATATATATTTTTTTATAAATTCAGTGTAGCCTTAGTGTACAGTGTTTATAAAGTCTACAATAGTATACGATAATGTCTAAGGCCTTCATATTCACTCACCACTCAACTCACTGACTCACCCAGAGCAACTTCCAGTTCTGTAAGCTCCATAGATGCTAAGTGCCCTATGCAGGTGTACCATTTTTTAATCTTTTATACCATATTTTTACTGTACCATTTCTATGTTTCGGTATGCTTAGATACACAAATACGTACCATTGTGTTACATTTACTTCCAGTATTCAGTACAGTAACATGGTATACAAGTTTATAGCCTAGGAAGCAATTGGCTATATAGCCTAGGTGTATAGCAGGCTATACCATCTAGGGGTGTGTAAGTACATTCTATGATGTTTGCACAACGATGAAATCACGTAATGCAACATTTCTCACAACATATCCCTGTAGTTAAGCAATGCATGACTGTATCTGTGCCTGATTTGGTATCAGGTAATTCTTGCGTCATAGAATGAATTTGGAAGTGATCTCTCCTTTTCAATTTTTTGGGAGAGTTTGAGAGAGATTCCTGTTAATTGTTCTTTAAATGTTTGTTAGATTTCACCCATGAAGCCACATGGTGCTGGGCTTTTCTTTGTTGGGAGATTTTGATTGCTAATTCAATCTCCTTACTAGTTATTGGTCTGTTCAGGCTACTATTTCTTCTTGATTCTGTCTTGATAGGTTGTATCTTGCTAGGAGTTTATCCATTTATTTTAGGCTATCCAATTTTTTGATATAATTGTTCATAATTGTCTCTTATAATCCTTTTAATTTCTGTGGCATCAGTTGTAATATCTCCTCTTTCCTTTCTCATGTTAGTTATTTGAGTTTTCTATCTTTTTTCTTAGTTTAGCTAAGGGTTTGTTAATTTTCTTGATCTTTCAAAAGAATACAGTTTTGTTGATTTTTCTATTGCTTTTCTACTTCTATTTTGTTTATCTCTGCTCACATCTTTATTCTATTCTTTATTCTGCTAACTTTGGGCTTAGTTTATTCTTCTTTTTCTAGTTCCTTGATGTATAAAATTTAGTTGTTGATTTGAGCTTTAATCTAAGCATTTACCACTCTAAAATCCCTTTTAGTACTGCTTTCACTAAATCCCATAATTTTTGGTATGTTATGTTTTCCTTTTTATTTGTCTCGTGATTTCTTCTTTGACCATTGGTGTTTAAGAGTAGGTCGTTAGGGCCGGCCCCGTGGCTTAGTGGTTAAGTGCACGCCCTCCGCTGCTGGCGGCCCGGGTTCAGATCCCGGGAGCGCACCGACACACCCCTTCTCTGGCCATGCTGAGGCCGCGTCCCACATACAGCAACTAGAAGGATGTGCGGCTATGACATACAACTATCTGCTGGGGCTTTTGGGGGAAAAATAAATAAACAAATAAAATCATAAAAAAAAAGAGTATGTTGTTAAATTCCATAGTTGTTGACTTTCCAGTCTTTCTTGGAGGTTTATCCCTGTGTACTTGAAAAGAATGTATTCTGTTGTTGGGTGGAGTGTTCTATATGTCTGTTAGGTCCAATTAGTCTCTAGTGTTGTTCAAGTCCTCTCTTTTCTTATTGATCACTGTCTAATTGCTATTTACATTTTTAAAAGTAAAGTATTGATGTCATCTACTATTATTGTGTTGCTGTCTACTTCTCCCTTCAATTTTGTCAATGTTTGCTTCCTATATTTGGGAGCTCTGTTGTAAGGCATACATATATTTACAACTGTTATATCTTCTTGGTGAATTGACTTTTTACAATTATATAATTTCCTTCTTTTTCCAGTTTTTGATTTAAAGGGTATTTTGTCTGATACAAATATAGCCACTCCTGCTCTCTTTTGGTTACTATCTGCATGGAGCATCTTTTTCCATCCTTTTTCTTTTAGCCTACATGTGTTCGTAGATCTAAATTGAGTCTTTTATAGCCAGCATATAGTTGGATCTTGCTTTTTTTAATCCATTAAGCCAATCTATGTCTTTTTATTGAAGAGTTTAATCAATTTCCATTTAAAGTAATTACTTATAGGGAAGGATTTACTATCGCCATTAAGTTGTTTTCTGTATGTCTTCTAACTAGTTTATCTCTCTTTTCCTCTCTGATTATGGTCTTTTTTGTTTCATTGGTTTTTTGTTGTGGCATACTTTGATTCCCTTCTCATTTCCTTTTGTGTATCTTCTACAGATATTTTCTTTGTGGTACCATGGAGAGTACATAAAACATCTTAAAGTTATAACAATCTATTTGAAACTGATATCAAGTTAACTTCAATTGCATAAGAAAACTCTACTCCTTTTTATCTCTACTTCCCCATTTTATGTTATTAATGTGATAAATTACATCTTTTTGTATTATGTATCTGTATACATAGATTTACAGTTATTCTTATATTTTTGTCTTTTAAATTCTATACAAGAATTAAAAGAGCTTTATGCAGCAACATTACAATATTACAAGATTCTGTATTTGTCCATATATTTACTTTTAGCAGAGATCTTTATATTTTCATGTTGTTTTGTGTTGCTATGTAGTTTCCTTTTGTTTCACTTTGAAGGACTTCCTTTAGCAGTTCTCACAAGGAAGGTCCAGTGGTGATGAACTCCCTCAGGTTTTAAGTATCTGGGAAAGTCTTAATTTCTCCTTCATTTTTGAAGGATGTATTTTCTGAGTATATTATTCTTGATTTGCAATTTTTCAGTTTTAGCCCTTTGAATATATATTTTATATATATATATATTTATTGCTTGTGGTTTTGGTGTTATACAAGACATTAGGGTTCACTCAGTTTTGTATGTTCTATTGGTTTGGACAAATATATAAGTGACATGTATCTACCATTATAGTATCATACTGAATAGCTTCACTGCTCTAAAAGTCCTCTGTGCTCTGCCTATTCATCTCTCCCTAACTCTAACCCATGGCAACCACTGATGTTTTTACTTCTCACATAGTTTTGCTTTTCCGGAATGTCATATAGTTCGAATCATACTTTATGTAGCCTTTTATTATTGTCTTCTTTCACTCGCGTGCATTTAAGTTTCCTCCATGTCTATTCAAGGCTTGATAGCTCATTTGTTTTTTGTGCTCAATAACATTCCATCATCTGGACATATCACCGTTTATTTACCCACTCACTTCCTGGAGGACATCTTGGCTTCTTCCAAGTTTTGGAAATTATCAAGAAATCTGCCATAAATATCTGTGTGCAAGTTTTTGTGTATATGTAAGTCTTCAACTCCTTTGGGTAAATAGCAAAATGCATGATAGCTGGATTGCATGTTAAGAGTAAGTTTAGTTTTGTAAGAAACTGCCAAGCTGTATCCAAAGTGGCTGTACCATTTTGCATTCCCAGTAGCAATGGATGAAAGTTCCTTTGCTCCACTGCCTCACCAGCATTTGGTATTGTCAATGTTTTGGTTTTTGGCCATTCTAGCATGAGTGTTTGTACCTCATTGTTGTTTTTAACTTGCATTTTCCTAATGACATGTGATGTGGAGCACCCTTTCATATGCATATTTACCATCTATCTATCTTCTTTGGTGAGGATTCTCTTTGGGTTTTGAGACTATTTTTTAAA
This sequence comes from Diceros bicornis minor, assembly GCF_020826845.1. Classification (NCBI taxonomy): domain Eukaryota; kingdom Metazoa; phylum Chordata; class Mammalia; order Perissodactyla; family Rhinocerotidae; genus Diceros; species Diceros bicornis. Next base: position 25,235,170 of record NC_080743.1, read on the forward strand.
TTGAGTTGTTTTCTTATCATTGAATTTTAAGAGTTCTTTGCATATTTTGGATATCAGATATGCTTTTTGCAAATAATTTCTCCCTGTATTTTTCATTTCATTTTCTTGACAGTGTCTTTTGCAAAGCAGGTATTTTTAATCTTAATAAATTCAGCTTAATTCTTTCTTTCATGGATTGTGCCTTTGGTGTTTATCTAAAAATCCACTGTCGTACCCAAGGTCATCTAGGTTTTTCCTATGTTATCATTTAGGAGTTTCTTATTTTTGCATTTTACATTTAGGTCCATGATCCATTTTGAGTTACTTTTTGTGAAGGATTCAAGGTCTGTGCATAGGTTTATTTTTTTTGCACGTGGATGTTCAGTTGTTTCAGCACCATCTGTTGAAATGACCATCTTTGCTCCATTGTTTTGCCTTTGCTCATAATGGGAGAAATAGACAGCAAAGTGATCATATTAGGACACTTTTATCAATGGATAGGTCATCCAGGCAGAAAATCAATAAGAAAACATTGGCCCTAAACAACACATTAGACCCGACGGATTAACAGACATATACAGAAAATTTCATCCAAAAGCAGCATAATACACATTCTTCTCAAGATACATGGAACATTCTCCAGGATAGATCATATGTTAGGTCACAAAGGAAATCTTAACAAACTTAAGAAGATTGAAATCATATCAAACATCTTTTTTTTTCATAGTCACATTTATTTTTGATACAAATGTACATAACACATGTCTTGACAGTAGGCCCACCCACCACCACACAGGTAGAGCCTGGCCCACTGGCACAGAAGCAGGATGGAGAGAAGAGCTGGTAGGCACTGCCATCTGCATCTCCAGCCTTTGGAGGCTGCAGCCTAGGTTCCAGGTACCCAGAGACTGCAGGTGCTGGCATCTCAAAGATTTCAGGGAGGGGGCTCTTGGCTGAGTTTGGGATTCTGGGGAGCCATCCCCATGCTCAGGTGCTCTCAAGCATCTTTTGTAACCACAATGATATGAAACTAGAAATCACTTACAAGAAGACAACTGGAAAATTCACAGGTATGTGGATATTAAGCAACATGCTACTAGACAACCAATGGGTCAAAGAAATAATGAAATGAAAAATAAAAAAATATCTTGAGACAAATGAAACATATCAAAAGTTATGGGATGCTGCCAAAGCAGTTCTAAGAGGGACGTTTATAGCAATAAATGCCTACATCAAAAAAAGAGACAGATCTGAAATAAACAACCTAACTTTACACCTCAAGGAACTAGAAAAAGTAGAACAAATTAAACCCAAAATTAGCCAAAGAAAGGAAATAACAAAGGTCAGAGCAGAAATAAATGAAATAGAGACTAAAAAGACAATAGAAAATATCAATTAAACTAAGAGCCAGTGTTTTCAATAGATATAGAAAATAGACAAACCTTTAGTTAGATTCACCAGGAAAAAATGAGAGAGGATTCAAATAAATAAAATCTGAAATGAAAGAGGATATATTACAACTGATACCACAGAAGTATAAAAGATCCTAGAGACTATGAACAATTATATGCCAACAAACCGGACAACCTAGAATAAATGGATAAATTCCTAGAAACATACAACCTATCAAGATTGAATCATGAAGAAATAGAAAATCTGAATAGGCTGATTACTAGTAAGGAGATTGAATCAGTAATCAAAAACCTCCCAATGAGCAAAAGTCCAGGACCAGACGTCTTCACTGGTGACTTCTACCAAACATTTGAAAAAGAATTAATGCCAATCCTTCTCAAACTCTTCCAAAAATAAAATAGAAAGGAACAATTCCAACTCATTTTACAGGGCCAGCATTACTGATACCAAAGCCAGATAAGGACACTACAAGAAAACTATAGACCAACATCCCTGATGAATACAGATGCAAAAATTCTCATCAAAATATTCACAAACCAAATTCAACAACACATTAAGAGGATCATACACCACGACTAAGTGGAATTTATTTCCAGGATGCAAGGATGCTTCAATATATGCAAATTAATCACCGTGACACATGATTTTAATAGAATGAAAAATAAAAATTGTATGATCATCTCAATGGATGCAGGAAAGCATTTGACAAAATACATACTTTAACATAAGAAAGGCTTTAGAGACAACAACCCACAGTTAAATTCACACTCGATGGTGAAAATTGAAAGCTTTTCGTTTAAGATCAAGAACAAGACAAGGGTGCTTACTCTCATCACTCTTATTCAACATAGAACTGGAAGTCCTATCTTTGCCTTTTCTAGGCAAGACAAAGAAACAAAAGCATACAAATTGGAAAGGAAGTAAAATTTATGTTATTTGCAAATAATACAATCCTACATATAGAAAATCCTAAAGACTCACCCAAAATCTACTGGAATTATTCAACGGATTCAGTAAAGTTGCAAGATATAATATCAACATACAGAAATCTTAGATACAGTTATACCTCAGAGATATTGTGGGTTTGGTTCCAGACCTTTGCAATAAAGCAATATTGCAATAAAGCAATATAGCAATAAAGTGAGTCATAAGAATTTTTTGGTTTCCCAGTGCATATAAAAGTTATGTTTACACTCTACTGTAGTTTATTAAGTGTATAATAGCATTATACCTGAAAAAAAAATGTTCATGCCTTAATTTAAAAATGCTTTATTGCTAAAAAATGCTAACCATCATCTGAACCTTCAGTGAGTTGTAATCCTTTTTGCTGGTGGAGGGTCTTGCCTCAATGTTGATGGCTGCTGACTGATCAGGGTGCTGGCTGCTGAAAGTTCAGAAGGCTGTGGCAATTTCTTAAAGTAAGACAACAATGAAGTTTGCTGTATTGCTTGACTCTTCGTTTCATGAATGACTTCTCTGTAGCATGTGATGCTGTTTGATAGCATTTTCCCACGGTAGAACTTCTTTCAAAATTGGAGTCAATCCTCTCAAACCCTGCTGCTGTTTTATCAAGTAAGGTTACGTTATATTATAAATCTTTTGTTGTCACTTCAACACTCTTCACAGCATCTTCATCAGGAGTAGATTTCATCTCAAGAAACCACTTTCTTTGCTCATCCATAAAAAGGAGATCGAAACAATAATCACAAACCTCCCCAAAAATAAAAATCCAGGACCAGAGGGCTTCCCTGGTGAATTCTACCAAACATTCAAAGAAGACTTAACACCTATCCTTCTCAAACTCTTCCAAAAATTGAGGAGGGGGGGGAAGCTCCCTAACTCATTCTACGAAGCCGACATTACCCTGATACCAAAACCAGACAAGGACAACACAAAAAAAGAAAATTACAGGCCAATATCACTGATGAACATCGATGCAAAAATCCTCAACAAAATACTAGCAAATCGCATACAACAATACGTTTAAAAGATTATACACCATGATCAAGTGGGATTTATTTCAGGTATGCAGGGATGGTTTAACATTCGCAAATCAATCAACGTGATACACCACATTAATAAAAGGAAGATTAAAAATCACATGATCATCTCAATAGATGCAGAGAAAGCATTGGACGAGATACAGCATCCATTTATGATAAAAACTCTGAATAAAATGGCTATAGAAGGAAAGTACCTCAACATAATAAAGACCATATATGACAAACCCACAGCTAATATCATCCTCAATGGTGAAAAACTGAAAGCTATCCCTCTAAGAACAGGAACCAGACAAGGATGCCCACTGTCACCACTCCTATTAAACATAGTACTGGAAGTCCTAGCCAGAGCAATCAGGCAAGAGAAAGAAATGAAAGGGTTCCAAATTGGAAAGGGAGAAGTGAAACTGTCACTATTTGCAGATGACATGATTTTGTATATAGAAAACCCTAAAGAATCCACCAGAAAACTTTTAGAAGTAATAAACGAATATGGTAAAGTTGCAGGATACAAAATCAACATACAAAAATCAGTTGCATTTCTGAACACCAACAACGAAGTAGCAGAAAGAGAAATTAAGAATACCATCCCATTTACAATTGCAACAAAAAGAATAAAATACCTAGAAATAAACTTAACCAAAGAGGTGAAATATCTGTACAACGAAACTATAAAACATTTCTGAAAGAAATTGAAGAAGACACAAAGAAATGGAAAGATATTCCGTGCTCTTGGATTGGAAGAATTAACATAGTTAAGATGTCCATACTTCCTAAAGCCATCTATAGATTCAATGCAATCCCTATCAAAGTTCCAACAACATTTTTCACAGAAATAGAACAAAGAATCCTAAAATTTATATGGAATAACTAAAGACCCCGAATAGCTAAAGGAATCCTGAGAAAAAAGAACAAAGCTGGAGGTATCACACTTCCTGATTTCAAAATATACTACAAAGCTATAGTAACCAAAACAGCATGGTACTGGCACAAAAACAGACACACAGATCAATGGAATAGAATCGAAAGCCCAGAAATAAACCCACACATCTATGGACAGCTAATCTTTGACAGGGGAGCCAAGAACATACAATGGGGAAAAGAAAGTCTCTTCAACAAATGGTGTTGGGAAAACTGGACAGCCACATGCCAAAAAATGAAAGTAGACCCTCACATTACACCATACACAAAAATTAACTCCAAATGGATTAAAGACTTGAATGTAAGACCTGAAACTATGAAACTTCTAGAAGAAAACATAGGCAGTACGCTCTTCGACATAGGTCTTAGCAACATCTTTTCAAACGCCATGTCTGACCAGGCAAGAGAAACAATAGAAAAAATAAACAAATGGGACTACATCAAACTGAAAAGCTTCTGCACAGCAAAGGAAACCATCAACAAAATGAAAAGACAACCTAAAAATTGGGAGAAGATATTTGCAAGCCATACAACTGATAAGGGCTTAATCTCCAAAATATACAAAGAACTCGTGCATCTCAACAACAAAAAAACTACCAACCCAATTAAAAAATGGGCAAAAGACCTGAACAGACATTTCTCCAAAGAAGATATACGGATGGCCAACAAGCACATGAAAAGATGTTCAAAATCATTAACTATCAGGGAAATGCAAATCAAAAGTACAATGAACTATCACTTCACGCCCGTCAGAATGGCTATAATTAACAAGACAGGAAACATATGTTGCGGAGGATGTGGAGAGAAGGGAACTCTCATACACTGCTGGTGGGAGTGCAAACTGGTGCAGCCACTATGGAAAACAGTAGGGAGATTCCTCAAAAAATCAAGGATAGAACTACCATAGGATCCAGCTATTCCACTCCTGGGTGTTTATCCAAAGAACTTGAAAACACCAATGCATAAAGATACATGCACCCCTGTGTTCATTGCAGCGTTATTCACAATAGCCAAGACTTGAAAGCAACCTAAGTGCCCACCAAGGGACGAATGGATAAAGAAGATGTGGTATATATACACAATGGAATACTACTCAGCCATAAGAAACAATCAAATCCAGCCATTTGTGACAACATGGATGGAGATTGAGGATATTATGCAAAGTGAAATAAGTCAGAGGGAGAAGGTCAAATACCATATGATTTCCTTCATTAAGTAGTAGATAACAACAATAAACAAACACATAGAGACAGAGATTGGATTGGTGATTACCAGAGGGGAAGAGGGAAGGGAGGAGGGCGAAAGGGATAATTCAGCACATGTGTGTGGTGATGGGTTGTAATTAGTATATGAGTGGTGAACATGATGTAATGTATGCAGAAATAGAAGTATAATGATGTACACCTGAAATTTATACAATGTTATAAACCAATGTTACTGCAATAAACAAAATATTAAAAAAAAAAAAGAAATAAGGATATTTATGATATTGCTGGGGACCATACCATGTAGAGGACAGATGATACCGAGCAAGTAAAGAAAAGCTTTATAAAATCAGAGTGAAAAAACATACACACATGAGAAATATGTTTAGAGATTCCTTTAGCAGACATCACAAAATAATAAGGTTAACCTAAATGTACCTTGGAGACCTCACCAGTTCTCTATATCAGATTATATCAGACTTGACAATGTCATACAGAGGGGTTCTGGGCATATTCTAGCTGTTCAGTAAATATTTGTGGAAAGAATAAATAAATGATTAAATAAACAAAAATAAACTTTGCTTCTAGGTATGGCTCATTATCCTCTCTGCTGAATATAATCCATGGAATGAATTTATTATATGAACATGACGATACTGTGTAAGGCTGTAGAACGAAGGGGGTGATGTTACGAGAATGATCAAATGAAGGATTTGACAGTCTTACTGGAAGGACATGTCAATGCCTTTTTTTTTTTTTAACTATTTAGAGTATAAATATCCTGTCTATGAAGGCTGTAACTGTGTGGGTTAGAGAAGTATACTGTGTGAAATATATTTCAAAAATATATTTACCTTGTGATTCTGTGTTTACCAACTTCCAATCTGATAGGTTATTTTGCTTGAAATAGAAGAAGAAGAACACTTAATATATAATACAAGTATGTGAGCCTTTTTCTACATGGTATCAATTTTTCTAAAATCATTTGGTCCTATATTTCATCCTAAGTTTCCTCAGTGATCTTAAACTCAATTTGCTAGAGTTTTTCAAGTAATAATAATCACTGCAACCATACCCTCTCGTCAATCACCAATAACTTTAGCATGGGTCTCAATCCAATCTAATATAAAGGTTGACATCGAGTGCTGAATGACAGGGCTTAGTTGATCCCATCCCCTTCTGAGCCTTCTGCCACGCAGGCCATGCTCTGATACCTGGAATCAACTTCAAGGTATTCTCCAGGTACTCATCAGAAGTGATGGGGTGTCCGTTTAACTCCAGCTCCAGCATGAAATCCCACACGAGTCCAAACAAAGTCTGGAAAAAAACTCACAAACTTGGCTGAGTCACCTACTTCACCAGAGCTGGGAGAGGATCTTGTCTTAATTAGCTTTGTTAGTTCAGTCACATAGCTGGGATCTTAGCGAAGGAATGAGAAGTGCTCTACACCACAATTTCCAGATCACACCCAGAAACAAGTTTAAAAACATTCCCATTTGCCCTGTGTCCTCTTCTCCTCCACCAGGAGAAATGAGTCACAAGAAGGAAGAAACTGTCTCAGTTGCCATTCCCGGAAACTCAATAAAATACAGTGGTTAGTTCCTGGAAGGATACTGCAGCTGCTCCAGGGCCTGGTGGTTGATGGTGCTCATGCTGTTGTTGACAAATGGCTCAGAAGCACGGCCAGTGTAAAGATCCACATGTCATTCTTAGAGTCACCCTAGAAAGTACATTACAGCAGGGACTTGGGAGTCTACTCTTCATTCACTCATTCAGTTGTTCATTCACTATGTTGGCTGTACTACAATAGTAGGACAAATAACATAAATTTTGAAGACAATGCTAAATTCAAACCTCATTTTGGGTATTGACATTGACCACTCTCAGGACTTCAGTTTCTTTAGCTATTATAGAAGCGAATGACACTGGAAATGTATGTCAAATATTTAATACAGCATAGAACAAGGAAAGTGTGCAATAATAAGTGGGCAATGATTCCTTTGCAAATATTTCTTGATTATGGGCTGTATTAGGGACACAAATGCTGTTCACTTAAATTCACCAACTATTCCTTGTGTATGTACAAAATGCCATAAACTGGCATTGCTTGTGTGGATATAAAGTTCCATATGACAGTCCCTGCTCTCGAGAGATGACTTTCAGGAGGGGCAGATATACATGTCAACATATAAATGCTTCCAAGATGATAAACTCTGCCAGGAATGGAATCAAATGTCATGCCGTAAAAGATAAAGGTGCAATGACAATAAACCAGAAAAGTATTATATGAATTCAGAGCAACAAGTGATTATGTCTGACAGCAATATGATGACATTAGGTTGAAAACAGCTGGGCTTTAAATAATTGATGGAATGTGGAATTGTGGAGATAAAGGGATCATAAGTGGAAGGACAACAGAAGCCAATCAGAATGGTCAGACAGTGTAGTCATTTAAAGGTATTACAGGGTTATTTTATCTGACTGTAGTGGTTACGTGTGTGGGAATAGATGAGGCTTAAAAGGAGAGTCAGGGCAAGTCGTGAGGGACACGGTAACAGCGTTAGAGAAGAGCTGAATAGCTACAGGTGTAAGGGCAGCAAGTAGTTCTGCTGCCACCACTTTACAATTTGTTGCGTTTTGGTTCCCTGGCCAATAAAATCAGATAAAAAGGAGAAGGTTTATGCAAACTATAGTTTACTGGGAATCCATAAGCCATTTCGGCTTTACACTCAGGGGATTACTGAGTACTTTGACCCGAATTTTTAAATTCAGAATTTCTGAATTCATGCCCCAACTCTTTTTGCAGTAATGGAAGCCAAAGATCCACTGCTGCTACTTTCAATTTAGACTCAGACTAATAAAAATAAGGAGAAAAGACTGATTGCAACTAACACTATGAAGGTAAAATATCTAAAATTAGGCCGTTTACAATGCTTTTGGTAGGTCTAGCTCATGTTTTTATAGATGTCAATGAAGAATTATTCTCTGATGCTCAGAGACTTGAACTAAAACTTTAGTGAATGTTCCTGTTGTAGCTGAAGCTTTTCTGGAGATTATTTAAATAGATTATTTCACTGAAACTCAATTTTCATGGTTCCTACCTCCAACCCCATCAACTCCACACACCTTAACTATTAGAGCCCATTTATCTCAAGGGTTAAAGCTTCCTCCAAGATGTTTTTCTTAACCTGAACGACTGGGTTACATTCTCACTTTTTGTATCCATGGTACCCTATACTGATGACACTGCTAATTTCCTTATCCCCAGGTAGGCTCTGGGCCTTACCACATTCACTGCACTATCATAGGATGTAACACAAAGCCCTGGAATTCAGCTGCACAATGAGTACTTGTTAACTTGTATCTTTCACTCCAGTGCTAAAAATAAGAAGATCTGGCTCTAATTACCAAAGTATTAAGCTTGAAAAGGAAGTAAATTCAAGGAACAGAATTTAGCCTCATTATTCAGAAATGGATTTGCAGTTTACAGGATATGTCATAAAAGTTGAACTGAGGTGGCAAATTAAAATGTAAGGGGAATATCAAGAGCAAAGGAGCCTTTCTGTCTTACCTTTTCCATGTTGCTCAGGCCCTCGTGTCCAGAAGGACCAGGGCGTGGTTTGGCTTGGAGGGGTGGGGTACACACCACACCCAGATGCCCTTGGTTTCAGACCTCACAGTGGAGCCCAGACGGAAACATGCAAAGAAAGAAGAGAAAGCAACATACAGTCACAGCAGATAGTCCAGGCTGTTGATGGGTTACAGTTATCCAACATGTCAGAATGTAAGTGCCTGTCTGGGAGGAGGGTTGCTCCATTTCAGCAAGGACAGCTGATCCAAACTTTATACATTTTAAGAACTTTCTCAAGAAATACTTTGTGTCCTCTATTCATCTCCTACCATCAATGGCTCAAACTATGTCACCCTGCAGACCTAATGTAAACTCTATTAACCTTTCTATTTTTATCTGACACTGAAGAGCTCCCTTGTACTCCAATTTCTGATGGAGTTCAACCAGTGGGAGGCACCAGCAGGAGACCAGAAGTGGGTGTGTGTTCCCCTAGGTTCCACCCTGGTGAGCGACAGTGTCCCAGTGCCTCTGCTCCACTACCTTGGGTCACAGCTCCTTTTATTTAGCTCCACCCAATAGCTCTGCTCTTTGCCACGTTCTGGTGTCCACTCATTGCTTGCCTCTTCTGGCTGTAGGATTTATAATAGCTACCTGCCGTTTTTATTGCCACTCTTTGGGTGCTTCCTCATTCCTCATTGGTTCCCTTTGCCCTGCTTATGCCCTTGTAAATAGTCCCTGCGTTAGACACTCTTAAATTGCCCCTTGAGTAGGTCGTCTGTGTCCTGCTGGGACCTGGTCTGATACATCAGCTTTTGTTGGAATCTTTCCTTCATTTCTTCCCTGTATTTTCCTCATTTCTTTTCTCCTTTTTAAGCAAATCATGAGTTTTTTGTTCTTTGCCTTGGAGGGGGATATAACAGAAGGGAAAGCAGAGAAGACTTGTGAGACTTGTTTGCCTCTCTTTCCAAAGGCTTAAACCCACAGGAGGAGAGGATATGAAGTATATGCCCAGGAATCTGCCAGTGATATATCTTGTCCAACAGTCCAAGATTTTGACCCTCTGCCGTATGCTGACGCTTCCTTCAACCGAGGATAGAAATGGACTTGATAAATTACCAACGGGAGCATGGTTCTGCATGACTCAGGCCATTCAATTTCCACACCCTGTGTTCTCCACAGAGAGGGTATAAAGCCTGAGATGGTCTGTACTCCTCTATATCGTGGTAGTATTTGATTGCTTGCTGATTAATACAGAGTAATCTGAACTCCTAGTTCCCCCAGCGAAATAGGACATGGTATAATTGGATGTTATCACTTTCAGTCATGAGTCATGAAAACATGCAAAGCAAGTCATCACGCAGGAGAGAGAGTAGTGGCCTGGCTCTGCTCATGGACCTTGACTGGACACCAGTCTCTTTCTTTTTGTTATTCCTATGATATGAGTGCAGTGGTAGAGTCACAATTCAGGTGTTTTAAAACATTTTGAGGGTAGGAACATTATCAACAACGAGAAATCACCTCCTTATAAACCTGGTATTATCTTGAGTAGAATAAAACAGGACGTTGTTGAGGTTCCTTGAATTATATCTCCCTTAGGGTCCTCAATCTTTAATCCTTCAAAATTGAGTTATTAATTAATTTAGGCAAGGCAAGGAAAGTTTGCTTCCTGACTGCTGGTCAAAAATTCCCTAAAAGAAAGAAAAAGACAATGATTTGGGCTTTTGGGTGTTGGTAATATTTTATTTCTTGATCTGGGCAGTGATTACACAGATGATCACTTTATTAACTTAATTGTACACGTATGTTCTATGAACTCTTCTGAATGTTTAATAGTTAACTTATTAGAAAGACTAAATAGAGAAAGAAAATGAGGTATAATTTATCAAAGTTTGCTATGAATTGAAGCAAAAATATTGGATGGTAGCCCCATTGAGATATGAGATATACAGGGGTTCTGCTCCTCTTATTCCTTCTACCCCTTTTTAAAAACAGAACATATTAAACAGTATTTGAGTGCCGCATGAAATGACCCTGTAGTATAGGTCAAAAGTGATGTAGGAGAAAGGAAGGGAATAGTTGCTGGAGCTGAGCTCCTGAGCAGATGAGAGTGGTTGGGGTCAAGACCGATTTGGTGGGGGGCCGGCCCGGTGGCTCAAGCGGTTAAGTGCTTGCGCTCCGCTGCAGCAGCCCGGGGTTCGCTGGTTCGGATCTCGGGCGTGCACCGACGCACCACTTGGCAAGCCATGCTGTGGCGGCGTCCCAAATAAAGTGGAGGAAGATGGGCACGGATGTTAGCCCAGGGCCAGTCTTCCTCAGCAAAAAAAGAGGAGGATTGGCAGATGTTAGCACAGGGCTGATCTTCCTCACACACACACACACAAAAACCAATGTGGTGGATCTTTTGATAGCATTGGGGAACTCTTCATTACTGGGCAGAAGGGTGAAATTTTATGGACAGATGGGGTTGAAGTTATAAATTTTGCAGTGAGAATTAGAGTTTTCTTCCATGGGAGGCGTTTTCTTCATCTCTTGCTGAAGATGACCCTAAAGGAGGTGTGATCAGCCTGTGCTATTACTGCTTCCAAGCGTATGGCCCAGCCCCAGGACAACACTCACTATGGCTCTGTCCTGCCAGGCAGTTCATTAGGTAGGATTTCCCTGTCTGATAGAGCCCAGCAATGACCACCACCACCACAGGCTGTGATATGTCGTCAAGAATCTTTAGTGCTTCTCGATTTATTGTCAGCTGATTTTTCTGGTTTTGCACAAGACAAATGGGGCTCATCATGGCGTATCCAGATGCCACGGTAAGCTACAACCCAGAGGAAGAACTCAGTAGAATACAGGATCCCCAAATCATCTCTAGTTATACAAGTAACCTGCCTGTCAGCTTTTTGCTTATGGAACTTATTTATCAATTTTCTCTATTTTGTATGTTTCTAAAAGATAAGTATTTAGCCTTGAGTGTCACCGCCTGGTACAGACACCTAATGTACCTTGTCTTATTGCTTCTCAAATGAATCCTAAAACAACCTTGCCCACATCATGCATAAAATGAATAGAATGAGAAAAACAAACCACTGATGATGGAGGCTTGAGTACGTTAACATTTTGGGGGTAAGGAGAAGCAGAATGGGACGTGAAGGAGACGAAGAATGCCAGAGAAGATTTCAGGAGTTCCAGAATGATTTGGTCCCTCATCAATTGCACAAATATTTATTGACTACCTACCACGTGCTGCACACTGTTCTAGGTGCTCAGTATCAAGCAGTGAACAAAGTGGATACAAACTCCTGCCTCACAGAGCTCTATTCTAGTGGGAGGAGACGGATACTAAAGAAAGCAAAGAAGCAAAATACACATCTGTATATTAGATGATGGTAAATGCTCAGAAGAAAATAAGTGGGGAGTGGGGATAGGGAGTGTTGGGGGTTGAATTTACATAGAGGGTAGTCAGGGAAGACCTCGCTGAGAAACAGAACGTGAATGTGATCAGCAACCTTGATGAGGACAGGTTAGTGAATGGTGGGAGCAGGAGCAGGCTGGAGGAGGAGTGACTGTAGAGAAAGAAGAGATGAAGAATGTAGCTCTCTCCAAACACAACAGGACAGATCCTTACAGAACCGAGACAAAGTTATGGGTGCGGGAATTAGTTTAACTGGAGTAAAAGGATATTTCTTATTTATAGGCAGCTAGGGAAGAGAGGCAGTAGCCAGGGTGTTTTAGGGTCTACCCAGATATGCCAGAGTCCCACATCTGGGTGAGGGTCTCCTTCAATGTTTTCATCACAATGATTGGGTGTTTCAAGAAATCAAGAGCAGGACAGCAGTCAAAGAGCTTCGTCCTTTTATTTTCTCAAAGCCAATGCTAAGCAACAATCACAGGTTCCCATATTTACAAGCTGTGTGTCCACTGGAAAGATTATTAATTTCTCTGTGCCTCAGTTTTTCTTCTGTAAAATGGCAACACTAAAAATAACAATCTATTGGTCGTTAGGGTCTTTAGGAGGATTAAATATCTCATAACATTTTTAATGCTCTCAAAATGACTCTGGTACATAGTACATCGTAGATAAGTATTCTTTAAAAATTGAGTGTCTAAGAAGGCAGGGTGGGTAATTTCTAAATGAAGGTGAAGGATCGGCTTTGGACTGAAACAGTAACGCTTCTCTCCCAGGTTGCAAGCAAGTGGGAGGACACATCCCATGAGGAGGATGAGCAGGCAGGAATGGACCAGCAGTAACAGCTGAGCAGGAGGACACTGATGGAGGATGGGTCAGGCTGGAGGAACCCAGAGCTGCCCTGGGATGTCAGCACAGATTCTGGAGTCAGGCTGCCAGGATCCAAAGCTGAGGGTTCAAGTCACTTATTTTCTGTGAGACCTCGAAAAAGGAACTACCTCTGTAAGCCTCCATTTTCTTATCAGTGTTATAGGTAAAACAATAATTCCTGCCAGATTCATTACTTTATAGACTGGTGACAGGCTCTCAATAATTTAAAAAAATTTTTCCAGGATTAAGGTGCTTTTTTAACAATGAGCAAGTTAGGCAATGGGTCGAAAATTTGTCAATACATTCAGTGAGGTACAACTTACCAGGAAATAAAAGAATGTAAAACATTTTTGTCAGAAAATAACATCAACTTGTTTAACAGACTTCCTCTGTAGAATTTCTCTTTTTTCTATAGGTGACTGGGAGCAGAGTTGGGGGAGTAAAACATGAGACTTTTACTGCTCTGTTATAAGCAGGAGGAATTGGAGAGTTTATTTCTTAGATTGACAATTTAAAAAGCTTTGGGTAAGAGTAGATGGGTTATCAAAGTTTTTTTTAATTCAAAGTATATGGAGGTAACCAAATCAAGAAGCTTCTAGCTTCAACATTAAACAAGTAGAATGAAGGAGTTCTGTTAGATGGCAGAGACCAGCAACAGTTTGCAAAGGTTACTGTTCACCAGAGTTATCTGGAGTGATGGTTAAAAATACCTCAAACGCTGTATTTTCAGCAAGTACCTGAAGTTATTCTGATGCAGTTCTTGTACGAACCACACATTAAAAACAAACATGATTAGACTTTAACGTCATTATTTATAGTTGATTAGTGAGAGTGAGATGGAATTATTCCGTATAATACAGTGTTGTAATATTTGGAATATTAAATGTTGTTAATAGAAAAATAATCCAGAGTCAATCTTTTAGGATTTAAATTTTCTGTATGTCAACGACCATCTTTGCTGTTTCTCTAATGCCTGGCAGGGAGCAGGCAGGAAATGTCTGAGGAAGGGTGAGGACTCTGGAGGAAGCGCCCCCACCCAGCGCCCCCGCGAGGGCGTAGGACTGTTCCATCAGTCCAAGAAAGGATTTCAGCCCCCTCTCCGCAGCTGAGGTAGGAGGCAGTCCTCCTCCCATGCAGGGCTCTGCGCTGCAGCCCTGGGTGGATGCTGAAGGAGAGGCTGTCGCCTCGCTGCTGCCTCTGGTGCAGAAAGAGAAGCTGAGGGAAAGCGACGCACAGGCCACACACCATCTGGCACCCGCGCCGGCCTCCCCTGCCTTCCTACCTGCCAGTGTGCAGTCTGAGCTTCGGAATTTGTTGTTGTTGTTAGTTTGTTAACCCAGGTGTGCCTCGAAAAACAAGTTTAGGAGCGAATCTACGTGGCGTGGGGGCTGCAGTCAGGAGACAAGTTGTCAGCTGCCCTCACTCGCCCCTCGTGCTCTCTTTCTGAGTCTGGCTGCTCCGGATAACAACTGTTCTCTTTAGAAGCTGAAAATCAATGGGGCCGGATATCACAGCCAAGCAGTTATGGGGTGGCCTCCGGGAAAACTGAAATTGAAAGGACATGTCCTGTTTGGGGAAGTTAACCTGTGGGTTTTCACTGTTTTTCACCGAGGCAGGGCACCTGATGAGGTGGGAGGAAAGTTGGGGCTTCCTCCACACCTGGCTTCGGAAATGCAGGCCCCTCCCTCCTTCACAGTTGGCTTAGGTTTCCTTGACCCCACGATAAATGTAGAGCTGCAGGAGTGAATGTGGGCAAAGTAATGGGGGGTGAACGAGTTCCATAGCCTGTTTCTCAGGGGCACTTTTGTGAGGGAAGGGATTTGTTTATTAATTTTTTTCTTTGATATATTTTGTACTTGTTCATTTCTTTTCTCTTTCCTTTTTAAAAAGTATTTTGTTTTTACCTCAAAAAGTTTTTTCATCAACAATAAAATTACCTGTGTGTTTAAAATCCCTGATTTTATCACCCAGACATATTCACTACTATTTTGTTGCATATACTTCCAGTTTTTTTCTTTGCTTGTGCTAGGGAGGATCCAGATTTGGTAGGCAGGGGTGTGGAGTGTGTGTGGGGGGACTGAATATAATTTGAGGGTCCACTTCAAATAAAATATTAGAAAAATACAAATTCAAAAGTGAATATTCAGAATGAACAAAAACACGTAAATCATTTTTAAAAGCTGACAAATGCTGCCAACATTTTCTCTCATCAGTTTTTTTTTTCTGTTATGATACTTCTATCAAACTTGAATTTCAGCCTGAGCAAGAATTCTGGCATATGTATTTGAGTTATATATCATGGAAATTTCAACTCACTTTAAAAAATTTCATTTAATTATATTAAGCTAAGAGAAATAAATGAGCCAATTAATTAAGACTGTCAGTTCCATTTTGGTCAATATATTTCTGTGAAATGATCTCTTTGATAACAAGAGTGATAAAAACAAAAAACAGATGTTAGAGACTCAATTTTTATAGCACTATCAAAACAGATTTTCAATGTATAACTTAGAAAAAATAAGACTGTTACACAAAATAAAATATCAGAAAAAAAATTTCATTTTGAAAAATTTTAATCTTCCCTTTTTTTTGATAGGTTATGTGACTCTACCAATCACATTTTCCTTAGAAAGTTTTCTTTCAGTGAGTTTGTATCCTGTGCTTCCCAGTTTTAAATGCTAAAATGTACTCTGCATGAAATTGTTGTGAAATTAGATGATTAGCTTAAAAAATGTCTTCATTTGTATTTAGAATTGGGCATGCTATATTTTTTCCATCGACACTTGGGGGTATATTTTATTGGTATTTGGAATCCAAATGTGGGAATCATCACTTTTTGTTATTTAAAGACAGTCAAAGCTAAGTTCTCACTCTTGGTGAATCTATATTTTAGAGGGAGAAAATAATATAAAATAAAGAGAGAAGTGATGCTTGTCAAATAATGTTGCAAATAAAGTGTTTATTAATTAAAGTGCTTGTTATGACTAATAATAAAACAAATTATATTTGGAATATTTCTAGATGTCTTCACAGAGGTGGTGCCATTACTCCTGGAATTTGTGGGATGATTCATATTTTAACAAGAAGACATTGGAAGAAACGTATTTTAGAGCAAAGGAAGAGAATGAGTAAATACTCAATGATAGGAAGTCACTACTAGGAATCCCCCAGTGTCCACTGTAGCCAGCATAACAAGCTGATTGAGGATGAGTTTGAAAGATCAACTGGGACCTGGGTCCTGGACTTCTTCCACAGGTAGAGTCTTGAAGGTGAGGAGGCATGCTCAGAGCTGTGCTTGAGTCCCATTGATGGCAGGAGGGGAGAGAGAATAAAGTGGGATTCTGGAGATAGGGATCATTTAGGAGGTGTGCTACAACTTGGAAGGCATGTTACAGTCTCACCACTCTACACTTGAGGGGAAGCGTTGCACTACACATTCATTCAGTGATTCAAATTCCTTCCATCCTGTTGTTCCTTATCCTTTAAGGCACTGTACTTACCTGCAAGTTAAAAGCTTGACTGCTGACACACTGTGATTCAGATAGCAGTAAGGGAAAGGAAGGACAGGTGGAGTATAGTCTCACAGTTCTATGGCCCAGACTCACAAGTGACAAGTCTTCGGCACATATTCCACGTGTAGGCCTAATCACATGGCCACACTTAGCTTCAAGAGCAGCTAGATAAATATTATCCTTAGACAGATTGCCATAAGCTTATCTTGTGACATAGAATGATATAACATTTCGAGCCGCAAGGTGTGTTATAATTCTAAAAGTACATGCAACAATATCTCGGAAAGAATTTTGTAAAATCCCAAAATTAAATTTGGCAGATTCAAGACATGAACCCAAGCTGGGTAAATGAGCATGAACCCATAATTTCTGAGCTGTAGAGGTTGATTCAGGGGGAGAGTGGGCACTAGACCCAAGACCAAAGAAAGGGCGTCCTGTCTCAGTTACCTGAATCCAAGTAATTTCCTGGATCCTTAAATTTTTCTCCCTCTTGTCCTTGCTCTCAGTCTCACTCTACTTTCTTGCTCCCTTCTCTTTTGTTTTCATTATTGTTTTGTTGTTGCCAATGAGACCATAAAGATGTGAGTCTCAAGATGAAGAATTTAAGGCTACTTAGATGTGTTTGGCTCTGAAACATGATATATATTATTCTTTACGTTGGGGAAAAATAAATTTAGAGTCTTACTTCCAGCTTCCCTGGTTTGTAATCGCTTCAGGAAAAATACTTTTTTTTTTTTTTTTTTTTTTTTTTTTTTTTTTTTTTTGTGAGGAGATCAGCCCTGAGCTAACATCCGCCAATCCTCCCCTTTTTTTCGCTGAGGAAGACGGCCCTGGGCTAACATCGGTGCCCATCTTCCTCCACTTTATATGGGACGCCGCCACAGCATGGCTCACCAAGCAGTGCGTCGGTGCGCGCCCGGGATCCGAACCAGCGAACCCCGGGCCGCCGCAGCGGAGCGCGCGCACTTAACCGCTTGCGCCACCGGGCCGGCCCCAGGAAAAATACTTTTTAAAATTATGTTCCATGGGTCTAATTCATAAAACTATGATATGGGAAAAGGAAGAATGATTAAAATGAGTTCCTAAACTGATGGCAGTCAATGAGGCTTGATTTAACTGAAATGAAGTTTTTCATTTTCTATTAATTCAGCTCCATAAAACATGGTCTAGCATCTTGTTTTAGAACTTGTGCTTATTTGTCATCTGGTGTACTCATCTTTGGGACTATTGAAAATTCTTAGAGGAAGACTCTCATTTCAATCTCTTGCTGCTACTCAGGGTTTAGTGAAAGATCACAGCTGTGGATGCACCAGCATTCTAAGAAGCCCAAACTTGAAGCACTTGACCAGTTCAGAAATCTGTTGAGTGCAACTCTTCAGCTGAGAAAAACATGAGTACAAAGGAATAATGGCCCTTTGGGAATAATATTCATAGGCTTGGAGAATTCTAGAATCAGAGAGAGTAGGCACTGTGACAAAATGGTAAAAACAAGGCAAAACTAAAAGCACTTTGGATATTGCTGGGCATGGAAGTAAACAAGACAAAAGAACAGGCATTCAGAACTATAGAAAATTTAAGGCAATAGGCCGTGCTTGCTGATTTGGCTGTAATAAACGTGCCATCTTGCTCACAAGCTGCAGTGGAGGTGTGTGACCTGAGAAAAGCCCACCCTCAATTCAGTCTTAGTGTACCTGGAACATGAGGCTTAAAGGGAAAACTGAAATTACAGTTTTCTGCATCTGGTTTGGTGTGGTGAAGCCACATGTATGTATAAAACTCTTGTACACATTTCTAACACCTGTCAGGGGTGGTCCACTTTAAGTTGGGGAATGTTTAACCTGTCACTTGGATGTCAGGTCTCACTGTGGAACTGATAGTGTTCAAGTGAAATCCTCTTCAGATTCCATTTATAAAGGGGACAAAGTTATTCCTGATTTAATGTTTCCTTTTACCATTTTTTGGAGTATCAGAGAGTCCACATATTAAAAGTGCACAGACTTAATATTGTTGGGGTAGGTGGAGGTGTCCATTAGAGCTATACTGAAGAAGAAAGCAGGATTTAATACCAACCAGCAGATGTAAGTGTCTGTGCATTCATCCACTGTAACAGAGGTCTCATTCAGTGCTAGCGGTTCTTCTAATTTTCTTGGATCTACACATACGTCACCAGGAGTCTTTACCTTCTCACTCACCTCCACTAACCTTTAAGAATATTGGAGGCTAATAGTCACGTTACAATTGTAGGAGTATGCTGCAAATCTTAAACTACATAATACTAACCCACTTAATTCTAGCACGAGGAGTGATTTAGATGTCTATCAATTACACTGCCACCCTCTTTGTCTTTGTTCTTACTTGAATGTGCGGGAAATGGAAACTGCAGCCATGACCTAACAGTAACACTCTGATTAGGCCAAACTTTCTCTCTCTCCCTTTCAAAGTATTCCCAACTCTTCAATATTCTCAGCTGACTTCTACTACCTACTTTGTGCCCTTTGCATATGGCTAGTACCTTACAATGATAAGAAAAGAAAAGAAAGCCTTCTTTGCTAATGCAGCCAAATCTGGAGGAAAACGTATAAATCTGCTTTTAAAACTACAGCTTTTCAGTTAGATCCTTGTCTGTGCTGTCTGCTAGGACTACAGCATGACGCCAACATATAACTCCCAAGATGAACTTTTTCTCAATTCTTGGGGGTGAATTTGGCCATTTACACAACATAGAGTGAGCTTAAAAATCATGTGACCAAGAGTTCCATTGGTTCTACCACATATCACACAGTTTAGAATTTGCTTGCCCAGTAGAGCTATGGAATATACTCTTAAAGAAGCGATTGAGAGGCTAGTTTGACCATGACCCTCTGAGAGGATGGGGCATCATCATTCGGGATGCAGTCAATAGCTTAAACCCACAGTCGTTATAGGGTGCTGTGTACCCAACAGGCATAATACCTGGGTTTGGAGGCCAAGGCCAGAAAGACTAGTGGTCCGACTCAATATCACTCACAGCAACTTCTTTGGGGGAATTTGTGCTCCGGGACCTTGGGAATCTAGGCTTGTGGTTCTAGAGATCCTGGTTCCCAGAGGGGGAGTGTTTCTACCAGAGTGCGTGATAAGCGTGTCACTAAACCTAAAGCTATAGCTGCTGCCTGTTCCCTCTGGGCATCTTGTGCTAATAGAGCAACAGGTACAAGAAGTCATCAGTATACTAGTAGTTTATCATTATAATTGACTTTGATCATCATGAAGAGGTGGGATTACTGCCACCTAATGGGGGCAGGGAGGAATATTTTGGTTATACTAATAACATATAAGTCCTGAGGGCATACGTGTGTATTTGCAGATCTTCTCTTCCTGGAAGCAGAATAAAGGTATTGATTATTTTAAATTATGATGTCTTAGGAATGCATATTTTAATTTCTGAGTAAGCAGTGAAACAACAGACTCTGAATTCAATTCACAATTTCTAAACCAATAGAAGACAAATGGAGGAATAAAATATATTCAGTCTACCTGAAAGGAGATAGAAGGGAGAAAAAGTAATACATAATAGGCAGAATACAAGGAAAGCATGAAACAATATAACATCCAAAAGCAAGTAAATCAATAATTATAGTAAATAGAAATGCAACAGAAATAATGCATGCTAAGTGGATAAAATCAATTAAGCATATGTTATTTATAAGAGACACATCTAAAATATAAGGCTATGGAAAGTTTGAACATAAAGAAAGGGGATTCAATACACTATACAAATACTAATCAAACTATTATAGAAAACAAAAAGTTTTATCATAATATAAAAATGAAAGTATTATATAAGTGTTATACGAAAACAGACAATATGTGCAATATATAGCAGCATACGAAAAAAATAAAATTTAAGAACAAAAGAGCTTGTCTATAGATGTATAGCAAATTGATGAAAATTCCAGATTTCCAGAGAGATATAATATTATTATATTTGTATGTACCTTATAACATAGCCTCTAATAAATTAAGAAGAAAAGGGAACTAAAAGAATAGGCAAAATCATAATTTTAAAGACCCATTTGTAATACTTTTCTGATTAATTGAGAGAACAAACACACAAAACCAGTATAGATATTGAAAATTTGAATATAGTAATTAACAAATTTGAGCAAATGGATATTTAGTATGTTGATAACTGTGATCCAAAACTGTGAAAACATATTTTTTCAGGCTTAAAGGATTAATGTCAAGCAGAGTATGCCAATTTGCCATAATGCAATGATAAAAAAAAATGACAAAGAGACACTTAGAAATTTCTCATATGTATGTAAATTAAAAATTATACTCCTAAATATCCTATAGGTCAAAGAAATTTTCATATTGAAAAATATAAAATATTTTAAAATGAGCAATACTGATGATATTATATATCAAACTTGCAGGATGCAGCTAAGTCACTAATTACAGTGAGGTTGGTAGCTTCAAAGCCGTGTGCTAGTAAAGAGTTAAAGTAGAAAACAAGCTAAGTATCAATATCAATAAGTGATACAAATATAGCAAAGGTAAAAATAAATAAATAAAAATGAAAGAACACTGAATGAAATAGAAAACCAATGTCCAATAAGAGAATCAAAGCATCCAAAAGGTTGGTCTTTTATAAAATTGGTAAAGCTGGAATGACTAATCAAGAGAAATGAGATCCATGTTTCTGAACTGATAAGAATGCAAAATATCTCAAGACAACATTGGTCTAACCCAAGAAACAAGAAAGGACCAAATAATCTATAAAGTCACGTGTTTTAAAATCCATCAGAGGTGAGGGTCAGAAGGCATGAAGAGAAACTGAATTCCAAAGAGTGACAAACACCTTTGATAAGACAGGCTATATAAACTTTTAACCTTAGCAGAGTATGGAGATTAGAATAGATTAAATAAAATTCTAATGAATTTCTTAAAGACTCAGTGAGAGCTAGCCTGAAAATTTAAAATCCCCCAGAAACTTCCATGTAAGAGGAATCCACACCTACTCGTAAACGATTTTCCACTGGCCTCCATCAGGTGCTAACAAGAAATAGTAGATGTAGGGCAGGAGACATGTGATAGCCTTGGATGGGCAGGCTGACGGCCTTCCAAAGGCTGAGGTGAAGCAGCAGATGCTGGAGAACCTAAAAGTATGTAGGCATTCACCAAAGCCTTGCGCTGAGCAACAAATGACAGCAGTCTACCGCTGGAATAAGCCAAGAGCACAGAGATAGACTGCCTCTGTGACACTAGGCGGGGTCTGCTGAAAGCTGAGGGTGGAACAGGAGTACTGAGAAAATCTTCTGGTGTTTCAGGCCTTTCAGTAAGAAGAATGAAATGGCAGAATTCCCCTGGAGGGATGTGAAGCGTGTAGTGTACTTAAGGCAGCTATAGCAACAACAAAACTCATCACAGCTGAATTACAACTACATTGAATCAATGCTCTCTACAATCGTCTTAACTGAAAGAGAGATGTGCCAATTTTCAAACATAAATATTGTTATCTCAATCTGTACGGTTTTTTTTACTATGCCAAGCTTTCAACAAAAAATCAAGTCATGCAGATAAAGAAAAAAAAATAAAAACTAGGCATTATAATGAGATAAAGGAACAGAATCAGAATTTGAGATAGAACAAATATCAGAACAATCAGACAAGGCCTTTAAAATCGCTACCATTATTATGTTAAAGACACGAGTTGGGGGCTGGCCCTGTGGCCTAGTGGTTAAGATCAGTGTGTTCTGCTTCAGTGGCCT
Source organism: Diceros bicornis minor (assembly GCF_020826845.1). Classification (NCBI taxonomy): domain Eukaryota; kingdom Metazoa; phylum Chordata; class Mammalia; order Perissodactyla; family Rhinocerotidae; genus Diceros; species Diceros bicornis. The sequence continues at coordinate 25,257,791 of NC_080743.1, forward strand.
GGGTTCGCACATTCACGGATTTGTGGGTTTAGATCCTGGGCGTGGAGCTACACTACTCCTCAGTCATGCTGTGGCGGTGACCCACATACACAACAGAGGAAGATTAGCACAGATCTTAGCTCAGGGCAAGTCTTCCTCAAGCAAAAAGAGGAAGATTGGCAACAGATGTTAGCGCAGGGTGAATCCTCCCAGCAAAAAGAAAAAAAAAAAAAAAAAGGGTTGAGTGGAAAGGTGAATAACACACATGAAAATATGTGAAATCATGTAGAGAAATGGAAACTATTAATAGAGTTAAATGGAAATCATACAAAAGTAAAGCACAATATCAATGATTAAGAATTATTTTAATGGAATTAACAGAAAATGATGTGAACAAATTGGTGGAGTCAGAGAACTTGAGATAGATCAATAGAAATTAACCACATGGAGACACAAAGAAATAAGGAGAAAAGAATTATAACTGAGTATCCAACAGCTTAGGACATCCCACAGGAAAAAATCAAAAGGTTTATTGTCAATGTAATCGGAATGAGAAAAGTAGAAGAAGTAAAGAAAGAAGCAGACAAAAATATTTGAAAAGAAAATGGCCAGGAATTTTCCAAAATTAATGGAAGACAAACAGCAGATCAGAAGTTCATAGAACCCCATGTAGAACAAATACAAGATAAAACTGGGCATGTACTCCATAGACTAAGCAATAAAAACCAAGCGCAAAGAGAAAATCTTGAAGGCAACTAAAGAAAAAAGAAACTACATCTAGAGGAACAAAAAATAAGATTGTAAACAAACATTGTTACAAACTATATAAGCTAGGAGAAAGTAGAATAACATCTCAAGTGCTGAATGAAAGATGTCAACCAGAATTATCTACCCAGTAACAATGTTTTTAAAATGAATGCAAAATAAAGACTTTTTCAAAGTAAAGCTGACTGAATGTACTGCCAGGCTCTCACTATAAGAAATATTAAAGGAAATTCTTCAAGCAAAAGAGAAATAATAGCAGGGAGAAATTTGGATCTACTCAAAGGAACAAAACCAAATGAAATGGTAAAATTGTCAGCAAATATAAATAGAACAGGGGACATAAACAATCTATCAGAAATGGGAAAAGTGTTTATTTACTGTTAAAATCCTACACATATTAAACATTGAGAAGATATTATGAACGATTTTGTGTAACTAATTTAAAAGTTGGATAAAATAGACGAATTCCTTGAACTATAAATTACTATAACTGTTTCAAAGATGAAATATAAAACTGGAAACTTATAATAGCTATTAAAAATTTAATCAGTGAGAATTTTTTAAAGAAATCTCATGGCCTAGATGTTTGAAATCTGATTTCTACAAACATTCAATAACAATAATTTCAGTGTTAGCCAAATTCTCATAGGGCACAAAAGGTTGGGTGCATTATCCCTTCATATTTGAAACTTGGAAATATTTGATACCAAAATGTGACGAAAATAGTATACAAAAAATAAAAGCTTATATCACTTATGAACAGTTTTTGGTTTGACATTTAAGAGCTTGGAAGTCATTACTCCCATCCTCAAAACAAGAAAACAGCTAAACAGCCTGAAATCAACAACTCTTCATAAGTACATCAGACCATTAAGGTCATAGGGCAAACTCCTGTCCCCCAACTGAAGAGATAGATAGGTGGATAAAGAGAATCACACCTTACCAAGAGCAGAATCCACACCTGGAGCCAGTGGTGATGGGAACATTTTAACTGTAATTGATAAATTGCTGGAGGCTCAGTGTGGACTAACTTGAGAGGTAAAAACGTGGCGATGGCAGTCATAGGGGGTCGCCAATATGTTCTTGAGTTTTACTTCAAGGACACCTCTGGGTTCTCAATGTGAAGACTGGAGACAAATTTCGTAATGCTTCTGGCAGGGGGAGGGGAAATGTAACCATTTTGAAATATGCCCAGGGATCTCTGTTCTCCTTAACAAAGCCTGCCTTCAAGGGAAACTATTTTACCAGAGCCAAACTGCCTTGGGTTTTACAAAAGTCTAACCAACCTGAGGGAAGAAAATTAATCAACTCCAGTCTCTCCCCATTACCTACCAGGCTTCAATGTTGGGGACAGGAAATGCTTGACTCTGGTTCACTCAATGACTGAGACAATCATAGGACTACAGGACACTTCCCCTCCCCACACTTTACCACTACATAAATAAGATTCCTGTATGTTAACAGGAGATTACAGCTAAAAGAATTGTAAGACTCAGACTCTATTTAAAGTATCTTAGTCCATTTGGGCTGCTATAACAAAATATCACAGATTAGGTAGCTTGTAAACAACATAAATTTATTTCTCACAGTTCTGGGGTCTGGAAGCCTGAGGTCAGGGTGTCGGTATAGTTGGATTTTGATGAAGGTTCTCTTCTGTGCTGCAGACTGCTGAATTCTTGCTTCCTCACACTGTGGAAGGGGCAAGAGAACTCTCTTGGACCTCATTTATAAGGTCATTAAACTTATTCATGAGTGTTCCACACTCATGAACTAATCAACTCCTGTAGGGGCAATCTCCAAATACCATCACATCAGGCATCAGATTTTCAATATATGACTTTTAGGGGAACACAAACATTCAGACGACAGCAGAAAGCTTCTCTAGGGAAACCAAAAGACAACAGGGAGACAAAAACAGGACCAGTAGAGGAAATATTAGCCTCTGACACCACAGCTATAGCTAGCAGTAAACACAACCTAACTCCTAGCCAGATAATATAAAACCTCACAATAAAGGCCTATTTACCTCAGTTGCTTTAACTCAATAAATCATGACAGCTTTCAACAAAAAATTAAAAGTCATGGTAAAAGGCAAATCCATAGTCTGAAGAGACAAATCAAGCATCAGAACCAGACTCAGATATGGCAGAAAATTTGGAATTGTCAGACAGGAAATTTAAAACAACTATGGTTAATATGCTAAGAGCTCTAATGTTAAAGGGGACAGCCTGAAAGAACAAATGAGCAATGTCAGAAGACAGATGGAAACTCTAAGAATCAAAAGGAAATACTAGAAACAAAAAGCACTGTAACAGAATGAAGAATGCCTTTGATGGGTTGATCAATAGACTGAACATGGCTGGGAAGGACTCAGTGAGCTTGAAGATATATCAATAGAAAGTTCCCAAATGGGAAAACACATCATATTCAAACTGCAGAAAATCAAAGACAAAGAGAAAATCTTGGAAGAAGCCAGAGGGAGAAAATACCTTAACTATAGAGGCACAAGGGTAAGAATTATATCCGAATTTTCTTTTGAAAGCGTGCAAGCAAGAAGAGAATGGGATGAAATATTTAAAGTGTTGAAAGAAAAAAAAACTCACCACCTTAGAATATTGTATCCAGTGAAGTTATCACCCAAAAATAAAAGAGAAATAAATACTTCTCAAACAGAAACTGAGGGAATTTGTCCCCAGTAGCCCTGCCTTGCAAGAAATGGTAAAAGAAGGTCTTCAGAGAAGGAAAATGATACGTCAGAAATTTGGATTTACATAAAGAAAGGAAGAGCATTGCAGAAGGAATAAGTGAAGATAAAATGAAAACTTTTATTTTTCATATTCTAAATTGATCTAACATATAATAGTTTATTCAAAATAATAATAGCACTGATGTATTTAAGATTGTAGCTTATGTATAAGTGAAATGCATTACAGAAACAATGTAGGAGACCAGAGGGAAGAATTAGGAATATTTTGTTATTATGAGGTACTTGAGCTACTAGTGAAGTGGTATAGTGTTATTTGACGGTGGACATGGATTGGTTGTAAACGTATATTGCAATCTCTAGCGCAAACACTTAAAAAAAGTAAAAAAATAAGTATAATCGCTATATGAAGAAAGGAGAGAAAATGGAATTATATAAAATGCATAATTAAAACTACAAGTGACAGAAAAAGAGTGGAAGACAGAATAAGAACAAGAACAAAAGCAATGAATAAGAAACAGTAAAAAATATGGCTGATATTAATCCAACTATATCAGTAATCACTTTAATTGTCAATCATCTAAACACAGCAATTAGAAGAGATTGTCAGAGCAGATTAAAAAAACAAGACCCAACTCTATGTTGTGTACAAGAAACCCCTTTTAAATATAAAAACACATATAGAATAAAAAGCAAATGGATAGAGAATGATATGCCAGACTAACACTACACAAAAGAAAGCTGGAGATACTATATTAATTTCAGACACAATAGACTTCAGAACAAGGAAAATGATGAGAGATAAAGAGGGCAATTACATAAGGATGAAGTGGTCAATTCTCCAAAAAGATATAACAATCCTTAATGTGCACATGCCTAACAACAGAGTGTCAAAATTTGTGGGGCACAAACAGACAGAACTGCAAGGAGAAGTACGTGAATCCACTGTTATAGTTGGAGACTTCAACATCTCTCTGTCAGAAATGAACAGATATAGCAGGCAGAAAATCTGTAAGGACATAGTAGAAATGAAGCACCATATATAATTGACATCTATAGACTCCTTCATCAAACATCACCAGAATATACATTCTTCTCAAGCTCACAGGGAACGTACACCAAGATAGACCACATTCTGGGTCATAAACCACACTTTAACAAATTAAAGACTAGAAATCATACAATATCTCCTATCAGATCTCAATGGAATAAACTAGAAATGTCTAACAAAAAGATAGCTGGAAAATTCCCAAATACTTGGAGATTAAACAACATACTTCTAAATAACACATGGGTTAAAAAATAAATCTCAAGAGAAGTTTAAAAATATTTTGAAGTAAATGAAAATGAAAACACCACTTATAAAATTTGGGAATTTGGGAATGCAGTGAAAGCAGTGCTTAAAGAGAAATTTATAGCATTGAATGCATATATTAGAAAACAAGAAAGATCTAAAATCAATAACCGAATCTTCCTTATTAGGAAACTAGAAAGAGAAGAGCAAATTAAATTCAAAGAAAGCAGAAGAAAAGAAGCAGTTAAAATTAGAGCAGAAATTCATAAAATGGAAAACAAGAAATCAGTAGAAAAATCAATGAAACCAAAAGCTGTTTCTTTGAAAATTTTGATGAAATTAGTAAGCGTCTAGCCAGTCTAACAAGAAAAAGAAAGAGATGTCACAAATTACTACTATCAGAAATTAAAGAAGGGACAAAGCACAGAAACCATGGACATTAAAAGGATAATCAAGAAATAATGTGAATAACACTATGCCCACAAATTTGATAACCTAGATGAAATGGATCAATTCCTTGAAAAACATTTTCTGCCAAAACTCACTCAAGAAGAAACAGACAATCTCAATAGGCGTATATATATGTGAAAAGTTAATCAAAAATTAATAACTTTTCAAAATAGAAAGTGGCAGGCCCAGATGGATTCCCTGGTGAATTCTACCAACATTTAAGGAAGAAATTATATTAATTTTCCACACTTTCTTTCAGAAAATAGAAGCAGAGGGAATACTCATGACTCATTCTATGAGGCCAATATTTCCCTAATATCAAAACCAGGCAAAGACATTACAAGAAAAGAAAATTAATATCTCTCATGAACATATATTCAAAAATTCTCAACAAAATATTAGCATATCAAATCCAACAATGTATACAAAGAATAATACATCATGGCCAAGTGGGATTTATCGATAGTCTATAAGGCTGATTCAACATTTGGAAATCAACTAAACCGTCTCATCAATAGGCTAAGGAAGAAAAACCAATGATCATGTGAAGAGACAGAGAAAAAACAAATCCAACACACGTCGTGATAAAATCTCTCAGTAAACTAGGAATAGTGAGGAACTTCCTCAGCTTGATAAAGAATATCTACAAAAAAACTACAGCTAATATCATTCTTAATGATAAGAAACAACAACAACAACAAAATCTCCTGGAACTAATAAGTCATTATATCAAGATTGCAGGATGCAAGGTTAATATATAGAAGTCAATTGCTGGGCCAGCCCCGTGGCTTAGCGGTTAAGTGCAGCGCTCCACTACTGGCGGCCCGGGTTCGGATCCCAGGCGCACACCGACACACTGCTTCTCCAGCCATGCTGAGGCCGTGTCCCACATACAGCAACTAGAAGGATGTGCAACTATGACATAGAACTATCTACTGGGGCTTTGGGGAAAAAAAAAAGGAGGAGAATTGGCAATAGATGTTAGCTCAGAGCCGGTCTTCCACAGCAAAAAGAAGAGGATTAGCATGGATGTTAGCTCAGGGCTGATCTTCCTCACCAAAAAAAAAAAAAACGAAAAAGTCAATTGCTTTTTTAATATTTGTAATGAAAAGTGGAATTTGAAATTAAAAACACAGTTTCATTTACATCAGCACCCCCGAAAATGAAATACTTAGGTAAAAATCTAACAAAATATATATATGATCTATGTGAGGAAAACTGTAAAACTGTGATGAATGAAATCAAAGAAAATCTAAATAAATGGAGTGGTATTTCATGTTCACACATAGTATGACTCAATATTGTCAAGATGTCAGTTCTTCCCGAATTGATCGGTAGACTTAATGCTATTCCAATCAGAATTCTAGCAAGTTATTTTGTGGATACTGACAAATATATCTGAAAGTTTATTTGGAGAGGCAAAAGACAGAGAATAATCAACACAATTTTGAAGGAGAACAAAGTCGGAGGACTCTACTGGACTTCAAGACTTACTCTCAAGCTATCAAAACAGTGTGGTATTAGAGAAAGAATGGGCAAATAGATCAATGGAACAGATGAGATCTCAGAAATAGACCTGTATAAATATTATCAACTGATCTTTGATAAGGGGCAAAAGTAATACAATGGAGCAAAGATAGTCTTTTCAAAAAACGGTGCTGTAACAACAGGATATCCACATGTGAAATAAATGAATCTAGACACAGATCATACACTGCTCACAAAAATTATCTCAAAATGTACCATTGTCCTAAAGGTAAAATGCAAAACTATGAAACTGCTACATGACAATACAGAGAAAATCTAGATGACCTTGTGTATAGTGATGACTTTTTAGATGTAACACCAAAGGCACAATCCATGAAAGAAAGAATTGATAAGTTGAACTATATTAAAATTAAAAGTTTCTCTTCAGTATAAGACAATGTCAAGAGAATTTGAAGATAAGCCACAGATTTGGAGAAAATATTTGCAAAAAAACATATCTATTAAAGGACTATTATACAAAATATACAAAGAACTTTAAAAACTCAACATTAAGAAAACAAACCAGCCAATTAAAAATGAGCAAAGTTCTAACAGACACTTCATCCAGGAAAAGATGCTTCCACTTTGTATGTCATTAGGAAAACGTAAATGAAAACAACAGTGAGATACTACTCTACAGCTATTAGAGTGGCCAAGATACAGAACACTAAAAATAGCAAATGCTGGCCAGAGTGTGGAACAACAGGAACTCTCATTCATTGCTGATGGGAATACAAAATGGTACAGCCACTTTGGAAGACAGGTTGGCAGTTTTTTACAAAACTAAACATACCTTTATCATACAATCCAGCATTCACACTTTTTGGTATTTACTCAAAGGAGTTGAAAAGTTTTGTTCACACAGAAACCTGAACACAGATCTTTATAGCAGCTTTATTCTTAATTGTCATAACTTGGAAGCAACCAAGATGTTCTTCAATGTGAATGGATACATTAACTGTGCACTGGATTATTATTCAGGGCTGAAAATAAATAACCTAACAAGTCATGAAAAGACACAGAGGAAACTTAAATGCACATTACTAAGAGAAAGGAGCCAATCTGGATGTGCTGCATACTATATGATTCCAACTAAATGACATTCTGGAAAGACGAAACTGTGGGTTCAGTGAAAACATCAGTGGTTGCCAGGATTAGGGCAAAGGCAAGGCTGAATAGGTAGAGCACAGGGGATTTTTAGGGTAGTGAACCTATTCTTATGATACCATAATAGTGGATACATGTCATTATATATTGTCGAAATTCATGGAATGTACAATAGCAGGAGTTAACCTTCATGTAAATGTTGGACTTTGAGTGGTAATGACATGTCACTATAAGTTCATCAGTTGTAAAAAATGTGCCACTCTGGTGGGGAATGTTGACAGTGGGAGAGGCTGTGCATGATTCTGGCAGGGGTTATATGGGAACTCTCTGTACTTTATATTAATTATTGCTGTGAACCTAAAACTGCTCTAAAAAATAATGTCCATTTAAAGTGGGGAGAGATGCAATGCTGTAAAGAGACATGACAACTAAATACAAGACATGATCAATGGTTTTATCCTGGGCCAGGAAAAACAACAGCCAAAGAAAAGTATTGGGACATTCAATGAAATGTAAATGTGGTTAGTGGATTAAATAATATCATATTGATATCAAATTTTTGAATTTAAATCACTGCACTGTGGGTATGTAAGAGAATGTTCTTCCTCTTGGGAAATACATATTAAAACATTTAGGGGTGAATGTGCAAGATTCCTCCAACTGACTGGAATCTTTTAAAGGGTTAAAACTAAGCATTTGTATAACTCAGAGCTGTCCAGTGGAACTTCCTCTGATGATAGGAATATACTATATCTTCTTGGACAACATTGGCAACCAATAGCTGCATGTGACCACCAAGCACTTGAAAGATGGCTAACTGGACTGAGGAACTGAATTGTTAATTTTGCTCAATTTCATTTTATGTGGCTGGTGGCTTCCATATTGGACAACACAAATATAAGGACACAGAGAGAGGAAGAAAAATAATGCAAATGGGATAAAGAATTGGCGAACTTCTATAAAGGGTATGTGAGAATTCTTTGGGTTACTCTTGTGATTTTTGTAATTTTTCTTTAAGTTTGAATTATATATATGTATATTTAATTACAAAATAAATATTAGATAATATTCCTATGTTGATGAGACTTCTGCTTTCAGAAAGATGAAGTAGAAATACTTTTCCCTATTTCTCCCACTAAGTGTAGCTAAAAACTCTGAGAATTATAAGTAAACCAAATATTGGAAAATTATGTGTATATCAAAACATACCTTAAAATTGGGGAGAGTGCTTAAGACTGGCAAAGGACTTGGGGAACCAAGGGAAGACTTGTTGGTAAGTTCTCTGAGTTTCTTTCTGATTCATCTACATCAGACTTGGGGCCGAAATAACTGACAACCTGAAAATGCCAACAGGGAGGGAAACCAAATACAGTACTCACCCCTTATCCACGGAGGATATGTTCCAAGACCCCCAGTGGATGCCTGAAACTGCGGATGGTACTGAACTCTATATATATTATGTTTTTTCCTATACGTATATACATATCTATGGTAAAGTTTGATTTATAAATTAGGCACAGTAAGAGATTAACAACAACAACAATAAAACAGAACAAGTTTAATAATACACATGCACTTATCACACACTGTGGCTGTAACTTTTACATTTTGAGGTACGACAGCAAAACTAGTACGCATTCTTTTCTCCTTCTTCACAATTTCATGAATAGAAGAATCCTTCTTACCATAGATTTAGCAACTTCAGCATACAATTTTTTAATTTTCTCGTTAAGTTGAGAGTTTTCACCTTTTCACTTAAAGGAAGCACTTTACGGCTTCTTTTTGGTATATCTGAATTGCTAGCATTGCTACTCTTGCAGTTTGTGCCATTATTAAGTAAAATAAGTGTTACTTGAACGCAAGCACTGTGATACCGTGACAGTCACCTGATAATCAAGAGGGCTACTAAGTGACTAACAGGTGGGAGGCATATACAGTATGGATATGCCGGACAAAGGGATGATTCACATCCTAGGCCAGACACCACGCAAGATTTCATCACACCACTAAAAATGGCACACATTCTAAAACTTATGGATTGTTTACTTCTAGAATTTTCCATTTACTATTTTCAGACCACAGTTATCCACAGGTAACTGAAACCGTGGAAAGCAAAACCACTGATAAGGTGGGGCTACTGTACCCCAATGAAAGCATACTTTCTCTCGCCAAAGGACCAGGAAAGCGGTAGCCCAGCTGACAGAAAGAAAAGTTTAGACAAAAAACACTTTAACCAAACATAAAAATTATGGGCCTCCCTCCATTTGCCATGAAAGGCCCAATAGAAGGCCTAGATTTCCATCCTCACGAGGTTGTAAGGAGGTACTCCAATTTTCTATCTATTTGGGTGCTGTCAAAGAAGGTCTAATAGGGAGGTGAGACTTTCATCCTTACAGCATGGTAAAAAGGCGTCCCTCCTCTCGTCATTGGCATGGTATCAGAAGAGGCATGGTGGAGAGGCAACATTTTTCACCACCACCTAGTATTAAGGAGGTCATCTCCCACTTGGTGTTGGAGCAGACATGTGGGTGAAAGTAACCAGGCAATGCCACCCTTACCGTCCAAGTTGGTATCAGTGGAGGACTAATGGGGCAAACCCCCACCCACCAGTAACAAGGAATGGCTCCATCCAAGGTGTCAAGAGAGGCAGAAGTGGGAATTCTACAGTCACCTCACAGTAATAATATGGCACCGTCTTCTTCCTTTGCCAGCAAATAAAAGTTGAGCTCTTTTAAGGGATCACTGGACAATTTAAAGCCTGATCTATAATTAAGATTATTACCCAAGCTGTCAGGAATAAAGGCTCAGATCCTAAAATGGTCAATCAGCCTGTAAATAGAGTTTGATGCTACATTCACCTCTGAAGTGAGACAAACTGGCCAAGGACTCAAGAATTCTTTCCTCCTGCCTTCTCTAACTAGCACAGTCTCTCTGATTTATTTTTTTTGTAAATGATAACATGTAAATTTTATCTTTACCTTCTTTGCGAATGTAAAAGTCTAGTGTCAATTTTAAGAAAATATTGGAAATTTTATTTCCTATTAATATAAGTGAAATTAAAAGTGAAAATAGGGCAGGGCTACTTTCAAATAGGACTAATGTTAAGAATCAGCTGCTTTTCTCTGACCAATAAAATCCAGTTACTATCAGGGAACAATTGAACCTTTAAAATATTGTAAATGAAATAACTGAACTTCCTGCTTATCTTCTATATTAATCTGCTTGGGCTACCACAACAAAATATCACAGACTGGGTGGCATAACCAACCGACGTTTCTTTTCTCATAGTTCTGGAGGCTAGAAGTTAAAGATCAAGGTGTCATCGGAGTTGATTTCTGATAAGGCCTCTCTTCCTGGCTTGTAGACAGTTGCTTTCTTGCTGTGTCCTCACATGCCCTTTCCTCTAGGTATGCTCAGAGAGAGAGGGGGAGCTCCCCGATCTCTTCCTCTTCTTGTAAGGACACTAACCCTATCAGATTAGGGCACCATGCTTATGACGTCATCTAACCTTATCTCCCTAAAGGCCCTATTTCCAAATGGGATCACATTGGGGGTTGGGACTTCAACATGTGAATCTGGGGAGAGGACACACAATTCAGTCTGTAACACCTTCGAAACTTGTTTCCAAATAAACAAATGATATTCTCTATCAGTAAATTAGGAAATGTCGATTAAGAATGATTTAATTCATGCCATGTATAGAATGATTCTATTCTGATATAAAAGTTATAAATTCACAATGTAAAAATAAAACCCTAGAAGAATATATGCCAAAATTAACAGTATTTCTAGCTCATTGAGGAATTAAAGGTTATTTTTTACACAGTTTACTGTTTATTATAAATTTCTTTTTAGTGATGGAGAATTATTATATTTTTACACCAAATACAATTTTATTAATATTTAAGCATTACAAGATGTGTTATACTGCCTCTTCTACTCTATCTCATTTAAAAATATTTTTATACTGTTGTGGTAAGCACTATTAACATGAGATCTACTCTCTTAACAATTTTTTAAAATTTTATTTATTTATTTATTTTTGTTGAAGAAGATTCACCCTGAGGTAACACCTGTTACCAATTTTCCTCTTTTTGCTTGAGGAAGACTAGCCCTGAGGCAACATCTGTTTACAATCTTCTTCTATTTTGTATGTGGGTCGCTGCCACATCATGGCTGCTGACGAGTGGTGTAGGTCTGCACCCAGGAACTGTACCCAGGCCACTGAAGCAGAGTGCACCAAGCTTAATCACTAGGCCATGGGGCAAGCACCCTCTTAACAACTCTTTAAGTGTACAATACATTATTGTTGACTAGAGGTACAATGCTGTACAGCAGATCTCTGGAGTTTATTCATCTGGCTTAACTGAAACTTTATGCCCATTGATTGATAACTCTTGATTTCCCCCTCCCTATCGCACATGGCACCATGATTCTACTCTTTGATTCTATGAATTTGAGCTTTTTAGTTACCTCATATAAGCGGAACTATGCAGTATTTGTCTTACTGTGGCTGCATTATTTCACTTAGTGTAATGTCTTCAAGGTTAATCCATTTTGTTGCATATTGCAACATTTCCTTCCTTTTTTAAGACTGAATGGTATTTTATTGTATGCGTATACCATCTTTCCTTATCCATTCATCTGTTGAAGGCCATTTAGATTGTTTCCACATCTTAGCTATTGTGAATAGTGCTGCATGAACATGGGAGTCTTAATATCTCTTCCATGTCCTTATTTCAATTCTTTTGGATAAATAACACATAGTGGGATTGCTGGGTCATATGGTTGGTTAACTTTGAATTTTTTGAAGGCACTCCATACTGTTTTCCACAGTGCCTGTGACATTTTGCATTCCCACCAACAGCATGCAATTGTCCCTTTACTCTACATCCTCACCAACACTTGTCTTTTGTTTTTCGGTAATAGCCATTCTGACAGGTGTGAGGTCATATCTCATTGTACTTTTGATTTGCATTTCCTTGATAATTAGTGATACTGTGCATTTTTTTGTATGACTGTTGGCCATTTGTATGTCTTCTTTGAAGAAATATCTATTCAGGTCCTTAACCCATTTTCTCATTGAGTTACTAGGTTTTTTGCTGTTGAGTTGTAACAGTTCCTTGTATATTTTGGAGGTTAGCCCTTTATCAGATATATGGTTTGCAAATATTTTCTCCCATTCTGTAGACTGTCTTTTCACTCTGTTGATTATTTCCTTTACTATGCAGAAGCTTTTCATTTGATGTGGTCTCAATTGTTTATTTTTGAGGTTTTTTGCCTGTGATTTTGGTGTCATGTCTATGAAATCTTGCCAAGAGCATTGTTTTGAAGCTTTTCCCCTAATTTTTTATTTTAGGAGTTTAATGATTTCAAGTATTACATTTAAATCTTTAATCCAGTTTGAGTTGATTTTTGTTTATGGTGTAAGATAAGGTTCCCAATTCATCCTTTTAAATATGGATATCCACTATCTCAAACATGATTTGTTGAAGAGACTGTCCTTTTCTGCTTTTCTCATTGTGTATTCCTCTTTTTTGTTTGTTTTTGGTGAAGACCATGGCCCTGAGCAAACATCTGTGCAAATCTTCCTCCATTTTGTGTATGGAATGCTGCCACAGCATGGCTTGATGAGTGGTGCATAGGTCCGTGCCCAGGATCTGAACCAGTGAACCCAGGGCTGCTGAAGCAGAGTGTGAGAACTTAACCACTATGCCAAGGGGCCAGGCCCTCATTGTGTATTCTTGACAACCTTGCCAAAGATCAGGTGACTGTATATGCATGGATTTATTTCTGCACTTTCTCTACGCTGGGCTCTGGGATGGGTGAGTCCACATACACGAAGCCTGTAAGAGCTATTTCTCAGTTTGTTATAGCCTTGTTGGTCTCATGAACATGAGCCCTGTTGGCTTTCACAGTTAGATGTTTTGAGACTCGTCTCTCTGGTGCAGGTCTTAAAAGTTGAGGTGCTAGACATGGGGTTCAAACCCTTCAATCCTCAAGGAGAAGCTCGGGGTTTTGAGTCCCTTCCTAATTAAGGGTCACTGCTCTGGGGGTGAGGTTTATTGTGAGATTAAGATGTTAAACATCAACCATAAGGTCAGAAGACAACGGAATATTAAATTGCTGGAAGAAAATAACTGTCAGCCGGATTGCATACAGGCTAAACTAAATGATCATGCCACTGTTAGGGTAAAATACATTTTCAAACATGCAAATATAGGGAGAGTGCTTCCTACTAAGAAATCCTCACTAAACAAATTTGTAAAAGCCAAACTTTAAGATCAAGAAAAATGATATCAGAAGAAACGTCTGACTTGTAACAGGTCACCTAGAAAAAAGATAGTGAGGAAAATATGGGTATTCTAAACATATATTATAGCACTTTAAATGAAATTTTTACTCTTTCATGGAATTTTGAAGGGCCCCAAAGGGTATAAACAATAGTTGCAGTACCATCAATTGTGAGAGTCCTAAGAGATTTAAACAGTTTTTCATAGCTCTTAGACCAAATTTCAACTCATGGTTCTATAAGAAGAAATGTGGAGACAGATCAGAAGAGATTAGTAGTGGAGAAATCCAATGGAGAGAGTTATTGGTGTGTGTTGATATCCCCTCCCTTTCCTCTCTCCTCCTCCTCCCCATGGAGCAATGAGGGGTGTTGTTTCTCACTCTCTCCACATTTAAGTAGAGTTAAGATCTTCAAAGATCCTACTAGAAAGCTAACATGTGCTCCTTGGAGTTTGGGGACATTTGCATTGGTGCTCGATTCATGCCTAAACACTTCCAGTGGTCAGAGGCTGGCTGGAGTGGTTTGTGGCAACAGAGGGCAGGGAGAGGATTAGAGCTGGGAGCAGCCTACCCTTCCAGTGTTAAGCAGGTGCATATGAGGTTTTCTCCTGAGTGGATTCACTGGGTGGAGGGGGAGGTGTCTCTGGACTTGGATCATCTTGAAAGAAAGCCAGCCCAAGATGTCTCAATAGCAGGTGCAGTGACCTTAACACAGAGAGTAAATCTGTGGAAAAAAGTGAACCGCAAGAAGAAAGTGCTACTGGGAGGTTTCAGCAGGGAGATCAGCAAAGAACTCAAATCATCCTTATAGGTAAAAGATGGAAGTCACACCCAGAGGAACCAAAGCCAGCTTAGTAATGTATCATGTAAGATGGTTTCCTTTTCCCTAATTCCCTACTTCAAAGTCACAACTTGAAAGTATCATAAACATGAACTAGTGTGCCTAGAGGGAGGTAGAGCTGGGAAATGAGAAGGAAACAAACATACTTCTTCTGTACTATGTGCTTGTAAGGCTGATCAGACCCTCGGGGGTGAAGAGGGGAGTTGGAAGCAAGAGGAAAATCTCTGAATCAAATTTGAGAGGGAGATTTTTAAATTTAGATCGAATTGAACTTTTTATTTTATTTTGAAACAAAGATTATTCATTAGCCTGAGAGTGACTAATAAACTAACGCAGGAAAGAATGATCCAATAAAGTAATTTAAAGGGGCATTTTTGAGAAAGGATAAAATTGTTTTCTGCTTATATGGACCTAGATACAAAATGTTAACTGTTTAAAAAGTAATAACAATAGCTTATTAATTAATTAATTAATTAATTAATTTATTTGTGAGGAAGATCAGCCCTGAGCTAACATCCATGCTAATCCTCTTCTTTTTGCTGAGGAAGACCGGCTCTGAGCTAACATCTATTGCCAATCCTCCTCCTTTTCTTTTTTTCTTCCCCAAAACCCCAGTAGATAGTTGTATGTCATAGTTGCACATGCTGACTGTGGGACGTGGCCTCAGCATGGCCGGAGAAGCGGTGTGTCAGTGTGCGCCCGGGATCCGAACCCCGGGCCGCCAGTAGCGGAGCGCACGCACTTAACCGCTAAGCCATGGGGCCGACCCCAATATCTAATTTAAGGAGTAAAATAAGCTACAGCTTAAATAGAAACAAAATGATATGTCAGATAGTGTGTGTTGGGGGCATTTGTTCTGTGGTCTTTTAAGGCTTTGTTAAGTATGACTGTCAAAAGATAAGAGTAACCTAAAGAATGTTAATAAAGTGTATGACTTACAATACTGGAAAAGTTAAAAAGAATATTGAAATATCATGGTACAGAGAAAAGATGAAAGTGTTATATGTGATGTACATGAAAATACTATTAAAAGTATTTTTATTTTAGTCCTAACATAAGATGTCTTTCAAGAGATCTACCCGGAAGAATTGGTTGACGTTAACACAGATGGAAATTTCTCTCATTATGAGTCTCTATTTTCCATAGTAGAAGATAAACAACTCCCATTCCTAGACTTTCCAATGGTGAGGCATGAAATTTAGATTCAGCCACACAGATGCTTCTCGTTGAGACTGAGATGGAGAAGGGAGTAACCCAAAGGTGAAACTTTTCGTGAGGGAGTTTGTTTACTACAAACGTGAAGGTGGAGGCGTCCATTTATCCAGAGCTGAGATTGGTGGAGCTTCTGCCATTTGATCTGGAGATCTTTGTGCCAGGTATTAATGGATGTGCTGTTTTCTCTTGAGTTGCCTTCACTGTGTGTTTGCTATTGTTCCTGGTGAAATAGCAGTAGAGGTTTGCTCTCTTGCTGTCCTGGAGAATCTGTCTGCTACCTAACAGTCTTAAAAATCAATTTCTTTTGTATTTAAGTTAATGAGAAAATTCTGTTGGTTGCAATAAAGAACCCCTAAATGATACATATCCTGACACAATTGTGGTAGGTTAGTATTTTTGTGTTAATGAATTATTCTTGATTTTTCCTCTGTTTCTTGTCCTTCGAGGCTAGATGGTTACCCCAAATGACTCCCAGGACATGAGGTCATAGCAGAGGGGAAGAAAGAAACTTGGAGTCAAGTTTTAGGTTTGAAGGATTATGCATCTCAGAGGAATGAAAAGGGATGCATGGAGCTTGAGTTAAAATTCCCTTTCTGTGACTGCAGAAGTTATTCTCTGAATGAAAGTTTGGGGGAAAAACTAAGGAAAGAAGAGTAGAAGAGAGAGATATAGAGTGGCCAGGAAATGGGACAGTAATTACCTAGAGGGATGTTATAGACAGAGAAGGAGGAGCATCCACTCATAAATCCATTTCTCACAGAGGCAAGCGCTTCCCCTACCAGTGTCCAGGATTCCCATCAGTGCCCACAGACCATGCAACTCTGCCCAACTGAGAACTGTGCACCATCTGCACCCTGAAGTTAATTGTCCCAGATCTCCCTTATTGGAAGTCATCAAGTAACCCAATGTCTACTTGGCAAGAGTAATGCTCAACTGTGCCCCATAGCTTTGTTCAGTCCCATCACATTTGTCCTGTGTTCACAACGCTCCAACGCTATCCTAGGATTAAAGTAAAGCCTTGAGTAATAGCATGGGGCTGAGGATATCTAGAAGGGTGGTGTATGTGTGGGAAAAATGTCTACCCTGAGCAGGACCTGGCTGATATCTCCCCATTGTAAAATGCATCGCAATTATACAATTTAACGTCTCTCTGGAGTCAATATTGCATGCTTTCAAATATATGTTCCAGTTAGGGAAGACACTAATCACTAGCACTATAATCAAGCATGAATTGAATCACTTTAAGTAACACAGTACCTTGATACTTTATTTCATCTTTGCAAATTTTATGGCTCAAGGAATATGCAAGCATCATGACTTCAAGTTTAGTTTAGGGGCAATTGTTTGGTGTTCTGAAGTTGCTCATTCAACTTATTTCTAGTGGAGGAGAGCTGGTTAGGAAATTATGTTCCCAGGATTTTTAGAGTATGTTACATCCTGGAGATGATTCTCTGCTTCTCCTCTTCATAGCCTCTATCTCCTGCTGAAGTTTCCTGCTTTCGTTCTGGAATCCCTCGTTGAGAAGTCGTTCCTGTTCCTAAAAGAGAAAGTGGAGACTGACCTCACACAACTTAAAACATTTCCCACACTTGCCAAATTATTTCCCCTGTCAGTACCCACATTAATCCCTC
Source organism: Diceros bicornis minor (assembly GCF_020826845.1). Classification (NCBI taxonomy): domain Eukaryota; kingdom Metazoa; phylum Chordata; class Mammalia; order Perissodactyla; family Rhinocerotidae; genus Diceros; species Diceros bicornis. Next base: position 25,275,595 of record NC_080743.1, read on the forward strand.
ATGAGTTTTTGAAACTTATTTTTGAAATCCTCTCCTCCCTTAACTTCCATTATATCAATCTCTACTGAGTCTCCTATGCCTGCCAATAATTTTTGTGGGCTTTCTTTAGGTGTAGAAATGTTTTTTGCTTAGAGTTTCTAAAATATCAGTGATCCAGAATTATATTCTTAGCCCTCTTCACCTGCATACAGCAAAGTTTTTCTGGAGATAAAATCATTTTTTCCCTTCAACTCTGATCTACATAGTGTGGACTCAAATATATCTAAGAAGGTAAAGAAGATGAGTGAGCTCCAGTGCGAAGGTTACTACATGATTCAGAATCACGGCAGATGTTTAGTAGGGAATTTAGCACAAGTCTCCAATGTTTGGTGGCAGAGGTAATAAAAATAAGTAGAAGAGAACAGGGCCTGCATCGGTCCATACTGTATTTCTGAGTGTACATCCAGGCTCGACATAGGCTAGGAGTAGGGCCTGGAGAACAGGAAGGAACTGGAGCCTGGGTATTTAATTATCTAGTTAATTGTGTAGACGGTCATGAAGTCTTCATATTTATCGAAGTGCCTCCAGAGATAGTCATAACAGGCATGGCAGAAACAAAAATCACTCTCGATGCCACTCAGTAGGAAAGACAGGCCAGGTATTTTTCCACAAGGTAAGACCAGAAAAGTTGATTATGTCTCATGAAATTTTAATTTCCTCATTTGAAAAATGAGAATGTAATAGTATCTGTAACATAACACGAGGATTTGATCACGAATGTCTGTGAAGCCATTGTGCAGTGCCTGGCAATGAATAGCTACTGTTTATTAATGACTTAGTAATGAAGGATTCTATGAGATTCTATCCTGCAAATAAATAGCCTTTAGTAACCAGAAATTGTCAGGGGTAGAAGCTGTAAGATACTGAAATGTCTACTAGTGTTTGGGCCAGAAAAGTCTTTAATCTGATGTAACGCTCTTAACTTCGAAGCAGTGTTTTTGAGTCAGCACAGTGGAAGATAAAGTGGAGATGATACAATCGAATACCTGAAGTTTGAGAGCAAGAGTCCTCTCTTCCTCTGCTCTCAACTGGGCCCGATCGCTCTCCATCTTCTCAGTCAATTGTTTCACATGTTCCTGATAACTCTTTTCTTTCTCTTCCATCATCTGCTCATTCATCTTTTGCATTTCCTCCAACAGTTTCTTTGCAGCTTCTGCAGATTCAGCCTTTATACGCTCCACTGAGGAAGAAAAATAAGCAGACAAATATGTGGATTAAATTTTTATAGCCTTATTTTACCTTTCACCTTTTTTTCTATGTTTGTTTTATTCCTATTTCTTTGGGAAAACATCTTATAGTTTTTGCACTGAGTAACCAGAAGACAGATGATCATAAATACCAATTAAGGAAAAAAATCCCCTAGAACTACGAACTATATTTGCTATTTTTTGCTCTCCAATGATAATTCCATATGGACAATATGGCTAACATTAACATTTCTAGGGCTTTCCAACTATCTAGTGTGTTTTCAGCTATTCTTACCTTCAATCTCTTTTTCCTTTTCTGAGAGTGACTGATCAGTCTGTAGAATTGCGTCAGCCACATCCTCCTTGGACTCCAAGTATTTCTTCAGTGTCTCTTCTGCCTAGTGATGCAGAGGAAGTTAGAATTAGGAAACTGCGGGTTAAAGCAAATGGAGCCTATGGGTTAAAGCAAAACCCAGCAATACATCTGTTCATTCAATTTAATTTTACCGCCCATGTAATAATCATTTTAGAATTTATACAGCATTTCAAACTAAACTGGCCTAAAACCCCACTCTGCATCCTCCCCTCAAACCTGTTTCATTCCCAATCACCCCAAGTTTAGTATTGTAATTAGCAACTCTGATCTTCTAAAAAAGCCTCTACAGTCACCCTTGATATTTTTTTTCCTCACACATCCCAAATAAATCATCAGCTAATCGTGTTTGCTCTAGCTTCAGAGTAAAACCAACCAGAACCCATCGCTTGTCACCTGCTCCTCCCGAAAGCCCTGGTCGTAGAAATCGCCATTTCTGCCTGGACCACTGCATTAGCTTCATAATTGGTCTCCCTGCTTCCACTCTTGCTTCCCTACAGTCCACTCTCCTCAGAGCAGCTATTATTATGCTATCTCCTTTTAAGAAAGATCACATCACTCTTATGTTCAAAACCCTCTGCTGATTTTCCAACGCTTTCCAAGTAAAGTTCATACCTTGCTCAGTGTCTCTAAGGTACTACCTTGTTTGGCCTCTGGCCTCTGACCACCTCTCTGACCTCATCTCCTGCCACCTTTTCGTTTGCTCACTGCCCTTCTGCCATATTTCTTGCTATTCCTAGAACAGAAATCATTAATTCTCCTGGAATTTTCCGTTGTTTTACATTTTCTTCCCCTAGATGCCTGTTTGGCTCACTCCCTAACATCTTTGAAGATTCTACTGAAGCATCACCTCATCAGAGAGGACTTCTTTAAAAACATACATTCAAAATAGTACATTTCTTTGCTCTTCTCTACCCTCTTTTTCTTTTGGGCACTTGTTGTCGCTCTGATAGTGACTGCTAGAGTCATCCTAATGTTGTTCTCCCCTTTGTTCTTAGCACCAGAACTCTGAATTGTTTCCCCCCGGGCACATTGTGGGCCATTATAAAATGTTGCATTTTTTATTGAACATCCCTAGTAGCTGAGATGCCCATATGATGAAATTCTGGCCAATACCACTTAAGCAGAGGTGTTATATGGTACTCTGTGCAAATCATCTTAAAAAGAGTTGACCCAGAGACCTTTCATCCTTCTGTTTTTCCCTTTTCTTTCCACCTGTAATGTAGAACTAAGGAGTGAAACTCCAGCACCCATCTTAGACCATAAATTGACCTTGAAGTTGGGGGCTTTGTGCTAAGGTGCTGCAGAAGAAAAAGGAAGGGGCCTGGGACTGAGATGCTTGTGGAGTTGTCATAGCAACGTGGACTTCATCTTCCTCACTCTTGTAAACAAGAAAGAAAGAAGCATTTGTTCTTTTTTCCGCCATTCTCATTTCTTTTTTGCTTTTTTTTTAAATAATATATACCCAAACATACTTCTAACTTACATTACCAGATAGAACCTAATAGTGAAGAGCACAGAGTCTGCTGTGTGGATTTGTATTCCGGCTGTACCACTCTTTATCTGTATGTTCTTAGGTGAGTTCTTTTACTTCTCTGTGTCTAAATTTTCTTATTTATAAGATGAGGATATAAGATGAGGATGTATACTTCATAGGGTTGTTGTGAGAACTGAATGACTTAAGCCCATTCATTTCCTGAAATGTGATAAGCTCTACGTAAGTGTTAACTGTTGTTATTATTATTATTTTTGTCTGCAAGCTGTCATTTGTTTATTGCTGGTAAATAGTTTGATAGAACTTGTTTTTTAATTGCCTTAACACCAGAAACTTGACAAGACCTGGCATATAGTTAGGGCTGAATAGATAATTGCTGGATGATTGGGTGACTAAATTAATGAATGAATTCTACAAACATTTTTGAGGACTTCATCTGTGCCTCCAAGGAGGAATCTGCTCTTCATGCCATGGTTGCCTCTCTCATGGAATAAATCAGTGAATGGATGAAAGAAAGGCAGAGGCACTATGTGCCAAACACATTTTGCTTGTTCCCACTGTAGTTTGAAAGAGTCATCTCAGCAAGTCCCAGAAATGGTGCTCAGTAGGCAGTTACCTGTATCCCCTTCCCGGGCACCTGGTAGTACTTATTCTTCAGCTCCTGTTTCTTCTGAATAAAGAGACGATAACCTCCTGGTTTAGAAAATGCCCCCTGCTTCACCTCTTCTTCTAGAGGACCGAAAATATCCTTAAGTAAGCCCAGGCAATAATCTGATGACACTTTCATGTTCTGCTTACAAAAGTCATCTCGCTTTGCTTCTAACCAGGCCTGTGAAGTGAGAAAAGAGCACAGATGGTACAGTAAGCCATGAGGAGGCTATTAATCAGACACAGATTACTAAGAAATGCTTCTCCTGCAGAGACTGTGGCATATAACAGGGCCACACCCTTCACCTTGCTGTGAGATTCTAGAATATTCCTAAGAAGAGTGTTGATTTAAAAAAATATATCTACGTCTATGTTTGTGATGATCTGAAGCTCTTTTCCTGCTTCAGAGAATGAATCCCAAAGCACAGACACTTCTCCATATGAAACTTCTCTTTTCAAGTCTCTAATTTCGTGATAGTTTCAGGAGCACAAACGTCAAAGTAAGGCAGGCCTGTGTGGAGTTCCTGATTCCACCAGTTTGTGGCTTTGTGACACTTGACCGTTGTGAATTGTGGTTTTCTTGTTGGCAAAACAGGGGAAATTATATCCATCTCATAGATTTCATGTCAGGATTATATGCGGTGATGTAAAGTATTAAGCCCAGTGATTTTTCCATAAGTGCTCAGTAAAGGGTCAATGATTATTGGTGCATTCTTTAAAATGAGAATATTCTTGTATATTTGATCAGTTTAAGGCTAATGAATCTTATGAAGATCGTACCCCAGGTATTTTCACTACTGAGAAAGTCTAATAGAACAGCATATTTACCTACATTGAATCATTCAAGAAAACTCAATTATCAAGCTTTTTTTTTAATCTAGAAGGATGTCCATTATCTGCTGAACTTGACTATCTAGTTTCATGAGAACCTCTGAACGCAGCAAGATGTAATTTGTAAACTCCTGCCTTTCAGGCCAGGGTAGGGATTGTCACTTGTCAACTGACTATTTGCCATGCAACAATCCTTCCTTAATTTGGAAGGACTCAGACTTGAAAACATTTTCAAACAGCATTCTCATGATTGGTTATTGTTTCTTGACTTTCTTAATGTTTTACTGTTGCGTTATATTAAACACAATTTAATTGTGCATTTTTAGGGTTTTCAAAAAGAATGAAATTCTCCCAGATTATTAGCAGGGAATACGAAAGCACTGTGTCTTTGATTAACTTTAAAAGAGAAAATAAATTAAAATAATCTGATATAAATAGAGTTTTACAATTTACCTATTTGTTTAAAATATGGCATCCAGAGGAGGAAAATAAATGTAGTCAGTTATGGTACCATAGTCCACAGGCCTAAGGCTAGGAGTGTTCTATTCTTTTAGCAAAGATTGCAAACGAGTACACATAACTAAGTGCTATATCCTTGGGTCTAGGAAGAGCCACTCAAATCAAGGATGGCCCGGATTTTTCTGCCTCCCACAAACTAGAACAGCAAATATACCCCTAATTCTTTCTGGAACTTTTGGTCCACATCCTTGAAAGACTTTTTCATGAAGACTTCGATGGCCTCTTTCTCACTGGCCCTATGCAGGTCCAGCAGCTCCTGGAGGGTTTCCGTGGGCAGCTGCACCTTCTGGCTCATCTGCTGGTCATAGTGGGCCATGGCCTTTTGCACTGCAGCCATGTTCTCTATCTGGGCCAAGGTCAGGACCGCGTTCTCCATGCAGGGCAGATCCCCACTGCTGATGGCATTGATGTAGGTCAGCACCAGCTTCTCCAGACCTACCAAAGGGAATTAAAAAAAAATAGTGAATATCTGTTGGTGAGAGAGAGGAATAAACCATATTCTGTTTAGTCCTGAGAATGTAAATTAAATTATTTTATTATTTGGAATCAACTGCTAGAGTATTTTGTATGCTTTTCAAGTGTCACAAACAATAGTTTTAAGGATTCTCTGAAGGAGAAAAGTGATGGAATATTTTGTTAACCTCTAGGTTCAGAAGTGTTTAAAGCTTCTCTTTCCTCCTCCTTCCCTCACCCAAAAGGAAGAGGTTGAAAGGAATAGATCAGAATAAGGATATTGTGGGACCAAAATACTAGGTCTTGATCTTTTCTTAGCCTTCTAATCGCTCTCTTTTTTTCTGCCTTCTTTTCCCCTCCTTCCTCACTTCTAATTCATGAAAACGGTCAAGGAGAAAACTTAGCTTGTGAGTGTATGTGTGTGTGTGTGTGTGTGTGTGTGTGTGTGTGTGTGTGGTGCAGGCCACTAGTCCTGTGTCTGGCCTAGATAAATGGGTCTTCCTAGATACTCTCTCATCAGAGCTACATGAAGTGTTACCAACTCATCTAGGTTTATCCTGAAAACTGAAAATCTCACATCCCAGGAAATCTCAACCTTGGGAAAACTGGAGTGGTTGGTCACCCTACAACTAGCAGTGCTCTGGGACTCAATCCTGGGCCTTCTCTTCTCTTTCTATAATTTTTAGTACCATTTATATGGATAGTTGTAGATTTTGTTTCTGCTTTGACTTGATTTAGATTTGTATATTGAAATATCAACACGATATCCATTCCTGAATACATGAAAGGAAAATTAATAGTAAAGAATCTAAATCCAAACAACTTTATCTACTCTGAAAAACTATTCTTCCCTGAGACATTCCTCTCAAATAACATCCATTCAAGCAGTTTCTTAAGTTCAGAACCCTGGAGTCAGGCTTGACACTTCCTTCTAATTTCCTCCACACTTCCATATTCTCTCCATTATCAAGCTTTATGGATTTGACATTCAAAATATGTGTGCATTCTCTCCATTTGGACCATCTCCATTGCCATAATCTTAGCCTGACATAATCCCCATTTATTATTAAAATATTGCGTATATCATTCATCTTCTCATTGCCTCCTTTACATCCCTCCAACACATTATCTACAAAATACTCAGAAGGATAGTTTTAGTATATATGTTAAATATATATAAATTAGATAACTTTGTAAAGTTTCTTTTTAAATTAGATAACTTTACCTCTCTGCCTAAAATTCTTCAAGATCCTCCCATTGAGCTTAAACTCTAAACTCCTACCAGTCCTTCAAGTACTGCCCCCTGCATACTCTCCAGTCATGACACCACTCTTATTCACTGTACTCTTGTTCAAATCACACTGTTTTTTACTTTCCCGAATTTGTGGAGTTCTTTCTTGTCTCAGGCCTTCTCACATGATATTATCTCTGTCTGCAAAGCTTTTCTGACTGGTCTTCTGGTTACCTTCTACTCATTTTTAATTTATCATCTTACATGTCACTGTCAGAGACAAATATTCTTTTCATTTGAATCTAAATTATCTCCCACATGCTTACACTCCTTACTCTCTCATAGCAGTCTATTATTTTGATTTATTGTTCTTGTCACTATTTATCATTATGATTTAAAAAAATTAAATATCTTTTGCTCCTGTTGTGCTGGAATGAGGATAGAAATAAAATATTTTTATCTCCCACTACACTCCATGTTTAGTGCATCGCAGGCATTCCTAATCAATACAAATATTTCTGAACAGATGAAGAAGAGAACTGTGCTAGAGTTAGTGGCAATGCCTCACATACATGGAGTATTTACCTTTTCATGACTTAGTCAATCTATATAGGTCTCCTGGAAGGACAGAACATAATTAGGCAGCCGAGAAGTTGATGGAGAAGGTTACGACACTGGAATTGGATTCTGCTTCTTTTTCTTTATTCATCTTGCTTGTATGAATATTAGATGATATAGATAATAGTTTTCTTTCCCATGTAAAGTTCACAACTTGATCCTTGTGGTGTGTTTTCTTTGGCATCATTAGATTACGTTTTTGTCAGAAGTAACCCTTATGTCTCCCTCTTTGTTCTCTACAATGGGCAAAAGCAAAGTCCAGGTAAGATGCGGGGAGTGAGAGGAACTTACGAGGTCCATTGACGGTGATGCCGCCTGAGAGAGTCTTGGGCGTGGAATGGTCGAGGATGTAGGAGCAGAAGTCTGCAACTTGTTCTCTGAATTCGGGGTTCAGATCTTCCTCCTGTAGCTGCTCCAGTTGGGCAAGGTACTTCCTCTGAGCAGGACGGTCAAAGATGAAGCACTTCTTCTTTGGGAAGAACTTTCGGATGCACAACCGAGGTTCATTAAAGCATTTACTTTTTTCATCCTTACCTAGAGGAATGAAACCTAGAGGTAGTACAACTTCAGACTAACTACCTCAAATATATGACCCTTCAACTTTGTAATTTGCACAAACCCTGTGTAAAGAGATAAAAATTTACTAATAATGGATCAGAAATTCAAAAATTAAAGGGGTAGAGAAATTAAATTTCTTTCTCCAAGAAGAAAGAGGTAGCAAAATTAGAGCTGATTGATTCAGCCAAGGAATGTTTTCATTTCCTCTAACAGACCAGCCAGGGTAACACACTATGAAATTTTAATTTTAAGCACCTACACATAAATAGTCATTCTGATATTGTTTTCTCTTTTTATGTTACCCAACTATCAGTCCCAGTAACCTGGCTTTAGCTTCAGTGACAGCTCCAGGTACTCATCAGCAGTGATGGGTTGTCCATTTGCTTCTAGCTCCAGGGAGAAATCTCTGAGAGTCCACACAAAGGTTGGAAAGAAGCTAACAAAGTCAGCTGAGTCTTCAACCTCACTGTTATCAGGTGAGGATTTTGCCTTGATTAGATCTGTCAGCTCTGTCACATAGCTGAAATGCAAACATAGGAAAACTGCAGAAAAGAAGTAGAACTTTTTATGCTGTATTTTCTCTGAATGCTTATTTAAGATAACTTTTTTCTTAATTAGCTCATGCATGCATTCATTCATTCATTCCACAAACATTTATTAAGCACTTATGTGAACAAGGCCCTGTCCTAGAGACTAAGAATATTGCAATGAATGTGACAATGCTACCATCATAGAGCTTACATTCTAATGAGGGAGACAGACGATAAACAAGCAAACAAAAATGTAATAAAATATGAGATATCGATAATAATTGTCTTGAAGAACAGTGAACCAAGCTAAAGATTAGAGAATAACTGTGTGTCTCTGCATGTGGTGCTGGTTTATGTGGTTGTTCAGGTGAATTCTCTCTGAGCTGATTGCTGAGCACTGATCTGAATGAATTGTAGGAGCCAGCCATGCACAAATCCAACGGAGGAACATTCCAGGCAGAGGAAATGGCCCTTGCAAACCCTTAGATAGGAAATCACTGAGTGTGTCTAACATATAGCAAGAAGGCCAGTGTGGCCAGGGCAGAAGTCCTAGAATGGATGGGGTCCAGACCATGTAAGCTCTGTAAGCCATAGAAAGAGTTTGAATTTTAACCTAAATTGAATGGGAAGGCTTTGATCTGAGACGAGATATGACCTGATGCTTGTTTTTAAAGCATTATTCTGGCTGGTGTTGCATCTGTGAGAGTCAAGAGTGTAAGCAGAGAGAAGGGTTAGGTAGTTAAAGAGGTAACCCAGACGAGAGAAGACGGAAGCTTAGACTAGAGGAAGTGGTGAGAATTGGTCAGTCTGGGTAAGTACCTTTGACAGTGGAGCTGCCAGGACTTGCCGACTAATAGTTTCTAGAATATGAAGAAAGGAATTATCCAGGATGAATCCTAAGTTTTTGATCCAAAAACCTGTGTGAATGCTTTCGAAGTTTATCACGATGGTGAAGGAGTACTTTTGGACAGGAAAATTAAGAGTTCTGTCATTTTACGTGTTAAATTTGAGATGTCTCTTACACATCTAAATGGAGACATGTAAGTGGCTAGATATACAAGTTTGCACCTGACAGCAGTGGTCATGATTGCATACACAAATGCTACGGCAATTGACACATAGGTGCTACTGGATAAGATTGCTGGATGAGATTGCCTAGGGACTGAAAATCTAGGGAAAATAGATGTCTAAGAATTAAGGAATTATAATGTTTAGAAGCCAAGAAGAGAAAGAAGATGCGAGAAAGTAAACAGGAAAAGTATAGCCAATGAGGAATGTTTAATATTCAGAAAACTGTGGTATTCTAGACACCAAAAGAACCCAGTGTTTTAGACAAGAGGTAGAGATTAACTTCATACAATGCTACGGAGGGGTCAAATAATATGAAAACTAACCATCTGATACAGGATCATGTAGGCAATGTTGACCACAGCTAATTCAGGCTTGAAGCTAAATTTATAGAAATGTTGACGTTGTTGGGTAATGATCAAAACTGGGTCATATAGGAGAGTGGAGGATAAAGATATGAAGATGTGATGGAACTGAGACGCCAGATGTTAGATGAATTTCTTTTGGTTGTTAAAGTCTCTAAGAATACAGTGAACTAGGAGCTAAAATTTTTAACAAGTTAAAGGTGTGTTTTTAGGGAAGTTGGCAGATGACTGCAAGCAAAGGATAGCATAGTCTCAGTGTATGTGCTTCAAAGAAGCTTCTCTTTCTTTTCTGCGAGGAAAGATTCACCCTGAGCTAACATCTGTTGCAAATCTGCCTCATTTATTTTCCTCCCCAAAGCTCCAGTTCATGGTTGTATATCCTAGTTGTAAGTAATTCTGCTTCGTCTGTGTGAGGGGCTGCCACAGCATGGCAACTGACTGATGGTTGGAGTGGTGCGCCGAACTTTTAACCACTAGGCCATCAGGGCTGGCTCAAAGTTCCTCTTTTTAATAAGAGAAGAATGAGAAGGTATCTGGAAACTCTTATAGGGAACAAAGAGGTTATCTCACTTTTTGGGGACTTATAATATGCAAGCTATGGGAGAAAAAAAATTACCACTTAAGACCACTTGAGATGTCTATAGGGGAAACAAGGTCCGCAGGGTATAGACGGAACACAGTTAGAAGGAAATATTTAGAGAAGATGGTAAGGATATAGAGATTTGCTGAATAAGAGCATGAGTTCTAGAGTATGTTGAGGGTTTCTCAATGGAGATTAAGTCAGATAGAGAATGTGCAGAGCCTTGTACAACTAAGTGCCTAAAGATAATGTGTGACCAGAAAGGCTTGGACTTCTGGGGGTGGTTGAAGTAAACTGAGACGTTGAGCATAATGGGATTAGTTAAGGAGGGGACATTTGAATTCTTCTGCAGTTGCCCACAGCTGTACCACGTAAAAATATGATGGTGTTATTTTCTAGATTTAATGTTGTTCTGGCCCACAAAAAGGATACTGCAGTTGGTCCATGGCCTGCTGGTTGATGGTTCCCACACTGTTGTATACAAAGGTGCTGCTCAGGAGGACAGCCAGGGCAAAGATCCAGGAATCATTCTGGTTGTCTCCCTAAAAGTCGTTGTGAAAGCCATATAGAAGAGTGACTAAGAACACGTGATTTCAATTCAGATGGACAAAGTCTGAACTCAGCTCTGTCTCTATTTAACTGTAGAAACTTCTCGAGGCAAATGTTTTCCATCTGTACGATGAATTTATGAACTTTAAATTCCTGGTGTCGTGAAATTTAAATAAGGCATTGTGTATAAATATACATGAGAGTGTAAAGCACATAAGCACTTAGTAGTAGCTATTATGATCAAGTAATAAAATTCAAACAGATCTCCCGAACTTAGATTCTGATCCTATTCCGTTCCCGTGACATGTCATGGTAAGGAACTTTTCAGACAGTAGTTAAAATATGCCCCTTAATAAGAGTTTTCTAAGTCTAGTACCTTTAAGAATAATAATGTATGATCCTATATGAACATAGATGTTGTCATCAGATCTTATACTTTGCTTTTCTTACTAGTCGTGCAACTGTGTGTAAGGTCACTTTTACCATCTCTCCCATTGTGAAAAGTCTGACGTGTTTGTAAAATGTCTAATGAGGTGGAGAGTCACCTTTAGCAGCCTCGCCAAAACATTGTCCTACAATATTAAAGAAAAATGACTAAAAATATCATAGGCAATTATTTTGCGCGTTGCACAACCTATCATTTGGCCTCACTGTCCACTCTGAATGCTTATATGTGTGGCCAGGTGGACTTCAGCATTGAAGGCAGGCAACAGCTCTTTAATTAACCTGTTACTCTCACAATTTATGCTTACTTTCCTCACATAAGGCTCCCTTTGGTTGGCTTCAAATTAGACCCAAAGTCAAACCTTGACCACTACCAAGTAAATGAAAAGAATAACACATTAATATGATAAGTTTGAAGCATAAATCAAGGTGGGGAGGGATAGTGCAAGGAGGGCTACTGATATGATATAAGTAGGATTTAAAAGATTTCTTTTTTACCTTCTCTACATCCCCCAGGCCCTCGGTGTCAAGCAGAACTAGAGTGTGGTTTGGCTTCTTGGGATGAGGCACACACCACATCCAGATTCCCTTCGTGTGACACTGCACCGTGGACCCCAGGGAGAAGCCTGAAAGGGGGAGTGGGGATAAGAGGACGTGGAGTTTTAATATCAGGTGGATCAGGAAATTGAGATAAAAGTTAACAAAATCAAAGTTAAGAGAGATAAATGAAACCACGATCAGTATCAATCTTAACTACAACCAGAAAAATAGGGAAATTAGAATATCCAATACAAACTGAGATATTGATTTTATCTTAAAGATCATTATAAGCTTGATGTTAATACATAAACATTTTAGTATTTTCTAGTTTATTATTATGTGTATTAATTTTCTTTATTACTACCTTCTTCTTTCCAGAAAGACACATTTGTACTTTAAAAGGGGAAATGAAAGCAAAGTGGGAAGAGTGAGTTGACTCCTATCTTCCAGAGCAGAGTAAATGTAAGGAGCCCATCGGTGCATTGAAAGTTAGGTTTCCATACTCCTCGCCATCTCCACATTTCTCTCCTCGCATCACTGTACTCGGTGTTGGCAGTGTATGTGGACAGAGGGGACTCGGCAGAGCTTTGCTGGTGCCACTCACCCTTTTTCTTCCCAGCCAGCTTGTTCATCAGGTAGGACTTGCCTGTGCGGTAGAGGCCCACGATAGCCACCACCACAACAGGCTGTGTAATGGCAGACAGGATCTTCAGAGCTTCCTGATTAGCCACTAGTCGCCCGTTAGTGTTCTCAATGAGGCACACTGGACCTGGCATGCGGATCTCTGAGGCCATGTTCACAGTGTTCCTTTGCCTGCAAGGGAAGAGATGGGATGACTTAGAGTTTCCAGTCTAAGTAGATCAAGAACTTTCACCAGGTTATTTTGCATTTGGAAGATAGAGGCATAAAATTCCCCAACATAGCCAAAAGTTTTGTGTGTAACAGTGAGATAGAGGAGGGGAGCCATCATTTTAGAAAGTTACAAAAGTATTATCAAAATAGTCCATTGAAAAGAATATTGGTATGACAGTCACTTATCAACACTCAACCACTTTCACAATCAAAATTTTTTGTTTAATTTACCATCGAAAACTTTCATTTTGGATTCTCATTAAAAATTTACACTATACATTAAATGGAGAATAGAATAGGATTTAAAGAAATTTATTTTACATTTTGGCTATATGTAAGAAATTCAATCTTATTTTATTTATTCATTAATTATTAAAATGAATAAACACATACATGAACAAATGTTTCATTCTTTGGTGTGTGCCCTTTTTGACATTTTCCGGATATTTTTAAACGTGTGTGTGTTTCCACTAGTTATGCTTTTTTTCGCTGGAATGAAGGTCCACAGAACTCCTCACACTGCCATTCTGGAAGTGGAACCACTATAACTCACCGTTCCAAATTTTATAAAAATATATGGCCATGTGAAACACATGACTAGGGACCCTTCCAAAGCCTTGGAAGGGGCTTGTGCAAGCAAGGGGGGCTCAACCTTAATCTTCATTTACAATAAGTTAGCCTCCAACTAAGTGGGGGTATGACCGCACAGTTGCAAATACTGAATGTTGCTAAAAGTAATGTGTGTCTGTATGTGTGTGTAAGGGAACAAAAGACTGTGAAATATGGATGAAAATATCAGGAGGCAGATCAGGAGAGCTAGAGAGGAAGTTGTTCAAAGAAAAATCTGTAATTTCCAGCTGTACAATTCTAGGTTTTCTGTTTTGTTCCGTTTTTCCATTTGGTAGAGGAGAAGGAGAATGAGGAAGAGGAAGAAGAGGGATAGGGATGGGGTGGCATAGGGAGGGGGAGGGACAGGGAGAAGGGGAGAAGGAGATGAAATGAAGAGGGAAAGCCATCAAACAAGTAGGTGAATGAAGCTAGATCTGTGCCAAGGAATTCAGGAGAGATGTTTTCAGAAGGCAGGATCAAAACTGCATGACAGCACAGAGAGGTCAAGGTAAACAAAGACGTTGGCTTTAGTGATGGGCTCCCCTAGAGTCTTGAAAGAGGAAGCTTTTGTGTAAGGTACTTGGGCCCAATTGTCTTCAACAGCGTCAGATGGCTGTTGACACTGCATCTCATTTACTATTCTTTCCTTCTCACGAAAATAACACACTCATAGCCCTTTCAATTGCTTAGCTGCAGTCAGATCAGTATCAAGCAAGTTCCATCAAAGGCAATGATAATTTAATTGTGTCCCCAGTCAACACGGACAATATCAACAAAGAAAAAGACAATCCTAATGCATTTCCACCTCTCAGTTTAGCCCCACATCTGCCGGTGCCTAATTCAACACAAGCACAATAGTGACACGTAGGGACATGCTGCCACTTGATGGTGCCAGGATTTCATCTGATCTCTTGTCTCACATCAGGCTCAGCTGCAGCCTATCTTGATGCTGGTCATTTTTTAGAAAACGTAACTGGCCCTTATAAACCCTTTCCCACGTCTGCCGCAATCTTATCATAGGCTCCATTTCCCAGAGCAAAACTCCTTTAGTGCTCCATAGAAAGCTGCTTTGTGAGAAAATAGTAAGAATTCTTACCTTTTTTCTCCCCTTAGTTGATGTGGAGTGGTTATGCAATTTCTCTGTCTCTCACTGGAACGTTGGACTTTTATTTCAATCTTCCAATGTTGTGAGGTTTCTGGATTTCCTTTAGAGAACAGATACTTACAAACAAAGCAACTTTTATAACAGATATAGAGGAATATGAAACTGAAAGCACTAAGTACAAACCAATAATTCAACAACCATAAAAGAAATTTATGGAAATTGTGTACAAGGGTTTAACACGATTTCTCAACTAGAATCTTTATATATTTTTTTTGGAAGAAATCTTAGAGATCATTTGCTATTAAAAAAAATGTCCATTAGATGTTTAAATATAGTAGAATGTAGTTCAAGATTGGGGGTCAGTTTGAGGAGCCTAGAATGAGGAAGCATCATATTAATTTTTAGGTCTAATTTCCTTTAATAATGGTCACACTCAGAGTGGAACTGGTTCCTTATTTATACACGCAGTAAGTGAGGACAAGGACATGTCTTACACACTATGTCATAAACACCCAGCACCTAGCCCAGCACCAGGTACTGAATATCCAGTGTACAGGTAGGAGGGGCCTCCATGATTTACACATATGTTCCAGGCTCAGTACTGACTTCTTCACATGGCTTGTATAACCCATATCTCATAACAAACATTTCCCCATGATTTTTTAGAAACTGAGGCACAGAATGATTTAACGTCTTGTCCAAAATCATAGGGCAAAAGTAATCTGAAGCGAATCGTTCTTGATCCCAAACCCTCCTGTTAAGCCACTTCACTATACGTTCTGCCTTTCTGTGTTTGCTGAGTGAATAGCAATAGTAGAAACAGCTTTATTTCCTGATTGTTTTCCAAGAGCTAGATATGTTACAGGTCTAATTCGATCCTGACTATAGTCATGTGAAATAAGTGGCCCTGTCTCCATTTTACCTTGAAAACAGGGAATCTGAGAGAGGGAGAACCAGAAATTTTAAATAAGAAAGTTAATATAACAATCCCTATAAATTTATTCTTTTTCCTTCAGCTTCCTTAAAAGACATAAAGTTATATAAATCAATAATTATAGCAACAGTATGGTATAACTCCAGTATAGCATTACTAGAGTTGTAACATATATATTTATATATGTCAGCAAAAATAGAGTGAAGAGGGGATAGAGTTATGGAGTTATAGGAGTAACAATTCTGTGTCTTACTGGAATTAATGTAGCATAAATTTAAGACATATTCTGAGAAGTTATATATATATATATAAATGGTTATCCCTGGAGCAATCACTAACAAAACAAGGGATCTCAAACTAATATCCTTTCACTTTAAGACTCTGGTAAAAGAAGAGCAAACTAAATCTAAAGCAAGCAGAAGAAGGAAAATAATAAAGATTTTTGTAAATGAATGTAGTGAAATTAACAAAATAGAGATAGAGAAAAATCAATGAAACCTAAAGCAGGTTCTTTGAAAAGACCAACAAAATTGACAAACTTTTAGCTAAACTGGCCAAGCAAAAAAGAAGACTCAAATTAGGAATGAAATAGAGGACATTGCTGTTGACTTTACAGAAATAAAAAAGATTATAAGGCAATACTGTGAACAACTGTATGCCAAAAACTGTATGCCAACAAATTAGTTTAAAAAAGTGGACAAATTCCTAGGAAGACACAAACTACCAAAACTGTCTCTAGAAGAAATAGCCCATCTGAATAGACATAACAAGTAAAGAGACTGAATACTAATCAAAAAACTACCAACAAGAAAAGCTCAGGCCCAAATGGCTTCACTGGTGAATTCCACCAAACATTTGAAGAAGAATTAATACCAATTCCTCACAAACTTGGCCAAAAATAGAAGAGGACTGTACCCCAATCCCCAAACGCTATCTTACCATGTTTACTTTCTTTCTCTGGATGAACTATTTGAGAGTTAGTTAGCGACATATTCCATCTTTACTCCTAAATAATCCAGCATGTATTTTCTAAACAAAAAATTATTTTACAGAAGCATAATATATTTATGCAATGTTCTTCTGAGATCATACACTTTTTTTGTAGGTGCTTTTGTAAAAAGCGGGAATTCTGCCCCTTCCCCTTGGGAGGGGACACCAAAAGTCTGAACAGACATTTTAGACCTGTCATTGCAAATGTAAAATGGACATGTAGCTCTAAGAAGTGAGTAGTTAATATCTTTTATCTATATGCCTATCTATGTTATTGTGAAATGATGAATGTTTGAATCAAGACTTGTAGCATCCTTCTTTAAGCTTCTAAGTCGAGGGATTGGAGTCATTCTGTTAGGACTACTTAGGTCTACATTTGTCCCTGAGCTAATAAACAATATTCAACTTTTAAAAATTTTTCAAATGATTATGAGATCTTAGCTAGCCTATTCCAGAAGTAAAATTTTGTATATGGTGTTCAGTTAGTAAATTATTTTCACCAGGACAGGCATTACTTATAAGATGGTTTTCAACCTGGGTGAATATATCAAGAACCCTCAAATATGTTGAAGACTCTACAGGCTTGAGTTTACTTGAAAACCATGTAAAGCAAATATAAAAGCATTTACCAGTGTCCTAAAATTCACTATTATTTTGAATGCGTTGTTGCAATTATTACATTTTAAAATGAGGTTTGCTATACTGGAGGTCATGATGAAAAGTGACGTTCTTCAAATAATGGAAATTTCATGGGAATCGTCAAACTACTTGCTGAATTTGATCCATTTATGCATGACTACTTGAAAAAAATGCCAAAATTAAAAAAAACAAGTGTAGTACCTGTATCTAAAATAGATTATGATGAATTAGTCAAAATAAAAGGAAAACATGTATAAGGTGAAGTGTTAGAGTCCAAATACGACTCCGTTGTTGTAGATTTTTCATGATTTTGAAAATTACTCATCAATTGGTGACTATTGTGTGCTTAAGTATTTTCAGAAAACCCTAAAAATTTTGTGTTTTCCCAACTGAAATAATTTATCTGTGACTTTATTCAGCAAAACGAAGCATGTTCTGGATAATGTAACTTGCCATTGAACAATATTTGTGGGCGTTAGTATGACTATGTCATATGACAATGCAGCTACTATGAAAAGCAAGGACAAAGGGCTGCATGCACTTTTTTATACACAATAATAAATAGGTAGAATGTGCTATGTGGAGCTCACTAACATTATCAGAGAATAAGCTAGACTTCGAGTACCTGAAGTTACTAAATCTTTAAGTATCTTTCCAGTTCTGTTTCTCTTTGGGTTAGTCTTGTGTTGTAGAAGGAATGTTTTAAGCACACAGCTCAACTTCTTTTCAATACCTTAAGTGGATGAATGCTTACTTTTGGCTCTGACGAGGAAAATCTAGAATGGGTGGTGGAGGAGGGAGATGAATGACATCAATTATAGCCTTGTGACAAGTTGCAGGAGCAAAGTGTATGACATGTACCACTAGTTCATGTGTATTAAGTCCTTTATAGAATTGCAGATGGTCACCAACTTGAAGATGTAGTGATGGATTGAATTTAACACAGGGCACAGTGATCAGAGTGGTGCAAGGGGTGAACCGTTTTAGATGCATCTGGAGAACTGACTCACATCCTCTCAGTCTCACCTCTGATCCCAGCTGTGTCTGTAGTGGACAGTGCAGAGAAGGGCTGAACTCAGCTCAGGCTGACAGCATCTTGCTTTAGGATGTGTAACACCCATATCCTCACAAGAGATTACAGGGGTTATGAGATTGCGGTTTCCCACCCTCTAAATTCCTTCTCCTGGCCTCTCTCGAACATGCTAGGCATGATCTTTCCCTGGGTCCTTTGCACTTGGTGTTTCTTCTGTGACTTATGCTGTTTCCCCAGGTATCCAAGTGACCCATTCTCTTACAGCTTTAGGTCTTTGCTAAAATGTCAATTCATTGATGCTATTTCTGACCCCCTATATAAAAACTGGCATACTCCAAATTGTCAGCACTTGCTCTCCCCTATCCCTGCTTCACTGTTCTGTATAGCAGTTGTCATCTGACATTCTGAAATGTTTTACGTTTTAGTTTCTTGCCTGCTAGAATGTTATCTCCATGAAGGCAGAGATTTTTGTCTCTTTTTGACCGCTGAATCCCTACTAATTCAAAACAGTGCCTGACACATAATAAGCCTTCAGTAAGTATTTGTTGATTGAATGAATCAAAACTGTGGAAGTGAACATATTGGTTAAAGGTTATATTCCCTTTTTTTTTTTTTCCTGAGGAAGATTCACCATGAGCTAACATCTGTCGCCAATCTCCCTTTTTTTGCTTGAGGAAGATTAGCCCTGGGCTAACATCTATTGCCAATCTTCCTCTAATTTGTATGTAGGTCGCTGCCACAACATGGCCACTGACGAGTGGTGTAGGTCCACATCTGGGAACCAAACCCAGGCTGCCAAAGCAGAGCGTGCAGAACTTAACCACTAGGCTATGGGGACACCCTCAAGGTTCTGTTCCTTTTAAAGACTTTTGAGACAAATGAAATTTACCTCTGGGAATATTACATCCCTCCTACTTCTCCAAGTATGTATAAAAGCATCTGTGCTCTCACATCCTCCTGAAGAGGTGGATCACACTTTTTTTGTGTGTGTGCGTGAGGAAGATCAGCCCTGAGCTAACATCCGATACCAATCCTCCTCTTTTTCTTTTTGCTGAGGAAGATTGGCCCTGGGCTAAGACCTGTGCACATCTTCCTCTACTTGATATGGGACACTTCCACAACACAGCTTGACAAGTGGTGCATGGGTCCACGACCTGGAATGCGAACCCCCGGGCTGCTGAAGCGGAGTGTGTGAACTTAACTGCTATGCCACCGGGCCAGCCCCAGGACTTTTTCTTTTAAATGTTGGGTATAAGGAAGCTATATTTCCTCACTTTCCAGTGTACTTGGATTTGCAGTCTCTAGAATACTTATGTTATTCTAAAAGATAGTCACAGATCAAATTAATTTTCATGTTAGTATTATTACATTGAATATCCCTATATGTATACACGTTTAGTGGTTTCAAATGTCCAGAATTCTAGGTCCCAAGAACAGACTCTGAATTTCAAGTGTGGAGTGTTTTTATATTAAGCTGCTTTTCATGTGAAGAACTCCATGGAGCAGCTTCCAGGGTACTCAGCAGCAGGGACTCATTTATTCAACTGGGGTCACTGACTCACATTCAATGGAGGCAGGACCAGCAAGTTAAAAAAACAATCTGCAATAAGTGTATGTGTACAAAGAGTGTATGTATTGTGTGCACAGCACTGTGCTAGGTACTGAGGGATATATGAAGATTAGTTACATATAGTCATTGCCCTAAATATGACTTAATCTAGTGGGCAAGATTGACTTGCACTCAAATAATAAAAGCAAAGGAATGGATGGGAGAAGGAGGGAGGGGCAATGATGACTGAAGCAGCTAGTCTCAAGATCTCAAAATGGAACATTTGAAACTTTTACTTATGAAGAATTTACTTGGATGTCAGTTATAGGAATTGGATTGAATTTTAATTTTTTAAAAAATGGATGACAGTGGTTCTTAATGATATTTAAATTTATTTCTCAATTATCTATTTTGTTCTGTTGTCTGTCTATTCTAGTAAACGCAGTACGCACTTTATTTGTTTTATTTTATTTTTTTTATTGCAGTAACATTGGTTTATAACATTGTATAAATTTGAGGTGTACATCATTATACTTCTATTTCTGCATAGATTACGTCATGTTCACCACCCAAATACTGATTACAACCCATCACCCCACACATGTGCCGAATTATCCCTTTCGCCCTCCTCCCTCCCCGCTTCCCCTCTGGTAACCACCAATCCAATTTCTGTCTCTGTGTGTTTGTTTGTTGTTGTTATTATCTACTACTTAATGAGGGAAATCATACGGTATTCAGTACACACTTTAAATGACTATCATTTATATTTTGTTTTAATAACATAGTGGATTCTTTTCCAATGCATTGTTTTGGCTCCTCTTGCTAACCAATTTTTCCCCGTGAAAATTAGGATCACTTTGTGCAGTTCCTCCAGAATTGAGATTATATTGGATACAAGAGGCAAATAAGAAGTGATTGAGAGATATTATATTTAGTTAATTGCTTTCATTTTGAAATATGGATAATTGCTCTATTTATTTAAAACTCTTTTTTAGTCTTTTAGTATTATTCGGTAGTTTTCTATATTTCTATTCAAATTCAAATTATTTAAGTATATTGCTGCATTATTTTTCCTTTTCTCTAATTGTAGTTAAAAAACAAATAACATAAAATTTACCACCTTGAGTTTTCAAAACACGCTGGATAGTGCCAGACACCAGAGGTTGCAAGAATGAGCAACAAAAGCAGACTCTCCCTGCAACCAGAGGATGCAAGAACCA
Organism: Diceros bicornis minor; assembly: GCF_020826845.1. Lineage (NCBI taxonomy): Eukaryota > Metazoa > Chordata > Mammalia > Perissodactyla > Rhinocerotidae > Diceros > Diceros bicornis. The sequence goes on from NC_080743.1 coordinate 25,296,554, forward strand.
CAGCAGAACTGGTGACCCCACCCCCACTGGTGGCACTCCCATCATCAGCTCCACCAGCAGCAGGTGCTGCAAACAAGCACCCATGCCCCTGGGCCCCTGGCAGTGACAGTGACACCTGTGAAACCTGTGTCCCTGGCAGTGGTGCAATCAGCACCTCCAGACAACCTGAGAGAAGCAGCGCAGTTGGTGCATGGGGCCACAGCATCCAAGCCCATGGAGGACCAATGGAGAGCCAGCAGAGGAACAAGAGACCGAGGTGACCCTTGAAGCAGGAGAAGTGCTCACAGCCTGGTGACCCTGGAGGCAATACCTGAGACTGCAGTGATATCATAAGCAGCAAGTCCACAGCAATCTCAGAGGCACAAGCAGCACAAGGAGGGCACTGATGATGCCTCTAGCAGATGCAGTGGAGAGAGGAAAGTGCAGGCTCTCAAATACAACCAGAAGCAGCTCAGAAACAAAGTAACCAAAGCCATACCCAAAGAAAGGTGGTTACTACCACAAATGCCCCAGCAGAGGATCAATTCATCAAATACCATGAAGAGATACAGTGACATGGCAGAACAAAAAGAGAATGACAACTCTCTAGGAACCAAACTTGAAGTCACAGAAGACTACAATCTGACAGAGAATTCAAAATAGCTGTCATAAAGAAACTCAACAAGTTACAAGTAAACTCAGAAAGACAGTTCAATGAGCTCAGGAATAAAATTAATGAACAGAAGGAGTACTTCATCAAAGAGATTGAAACTCTAATAAAAAACCAAACAGAAATTCTGGAGATAAAGAAAACAGTTAAGGAGATGGAAAAGAATGTAGAAAGCATTAAAAATAAAGCAGATGATATGGAGGAGAGAATTAGTGAGCTCAAAGATAGACATCTAGATATGATTCAGATGGAGGAGGAGAGAGAACTAAGATTTTTTTAAAAAATGGAGAAATTCTTCAAGAAATATCTGACTCAATTAGGAAAAGTAACATAAGGATAATAGGTATACCAGAAGGAGAAGAGAGGGAGAAAGGAGCCGAGAGCTTATTCAGGGAAGTAATAGCTGAGAACTTCCCAAACCTGGGGAAGGAATTAGACATGTAAGTACATGATGCTAATAGAACTCGTAATTACCTCAATGCAAAAAGACCTTCTCCAAGACATTCAATATTAAAACTATCAAAAGCCAATGACAAAGAAAAAATATTAAGGGCAGCAAGAGAGAAGAAAATAGACTACAAAAGAGCTCCCATTAGGCTTTTAGCAGATTTCTCAGCAGAAACCTTACAGGCTAGGAGAGAGTGGAATAATATATTTGAAATACTGAAAGATGAAAACTATCAGCAAAGAATACTCTACTCAGTGAATTTGTCTTTCAGATATGATGGAGAAATAAAAGCTTTCCCAGACAAATGAAAGCTGAGGGAGTTCATTGCCACCAGACCTGCCTTATAAGAATTGTTGAAAGGAACCCTCCTACCCAAAACAAAAAGGTAAAGATTTACAAAGCTTTGAGTAAGGGGATAAATAGACAGAATCAGAAAATTGAAGCTCTATATCAGAATAGGTTAGTAAACACTTAATTATAACATAAAAGATAAAGGAAAAGAAATCATCAAAAATAAATATACCCACTTTAATCCAGTCACAAAATCACAACACAAAAAAGGATAATTTGTGGCAACAAAAGCATAGAAGGGGGAGAGGGAAAGGACGGAACCTGCATAGGCTAATTGAGATAAGAGGATATCAGAAAAAGGACTATCTCATCTATGAGATCTTTTATACAAACCTCAGGGTAACAACAAAACAAAAAAGCACAGCAAAGTCACAAATCATAAATAAAAAGAGAACTGAGAAAAGCATCACTGAAAACCACCAAACTCAAATGGTAGTCAGAAATACAAGGGGAAATAAACAACGGAAATATAGAACAACTGGAAAACAAAAGATAAAATGGCAGTATTATGCCCTCATTTATCAATAATCACTCTAAATGTAAATAGATTGAATTCACCAATCAAAAGACACAGAGAGGCTGGATGGATTGAAAAACAAGATCCAATATATGCTACCTCCAGGAAACACAGCTCAGCTCTAAAGACAAACATAGGCTCAGCGTGAAGGGATGGAAGATGATACTCCAAGCAAATGGCAAGCAAAAGAAAGCAGGTGTACTCATAAATATATCAGACAAAACAGACTTCAAGACAAAAAAGATAACAAGAGATGAAGGTAGGAATTATATAATGATAAAAGGTACATACCATCAAGAAGATATAACACATCTTAATATATATGCAGCTAACACAGGGATACAAAAGTATATAAAACAACTATTAACAGACCAAAAAGGAAAAATTGACAGCAACACAATAATTGTAGGGGCCCTTACACCCGACTTACATCAATGGATAGATAATCCAGACAGAGAGTCAATAAGGAAACAGTGGCCTTAAATGAAACACTAAACCAGATGAACTTAATAGATATATATAGAGTATGCCATCCCAAAAGAGCAGAATACACATTCTTATGTAGTGCACAAGGAACGTTCTCAAAGATAGACCACATGTTGGGAAAAAGAGCAAGCCTCAATAAATTTAAGAAGATTGAAATCATATCAAGCATCTTTTCTGACAACAATGCTATGAAACAAGAAATCAACTATGAAAAAAGCTGGAAAATCACAAATATGTGGAGACTAAACAACATGCTACGGAGCAACTATTGGATCAATGAAGAAAACAAAGGAGAAATAAAAAAATATCTAGCAACAAATGAAAATGAAAACACAACATACCAACTCTTAGGGGATGCAGCAAAAGTGGTCTTAAGAGGGAAGTTTATAGCAGTACAGGCCTACCTGAAGAAATAACAAAAATTTAAAATAAGCAATCTTACACTATATCTAAAAGAACCAGAAAAAGAAGAATAAAAAAAGCCCAAAGTCCGTAGAAGGAAGGAAATAATAAAAATCAGAGCAGAAGTAAATGTAAAGAGACTGAAAAAACAGTAGAAAGAATCAATGAAACTACGAGCTGGTTCTTTGAAAAGATAAAAAAAATTGATAAACACTTATTCAGAGTCACTAAGAAAAAACTAGAGGAGACTCGAGTAAATAAAATCAGAAATGAAAGAGGAGAAATTACAATGGATATCATGGAAATGCAAAGGATTATAAAAGAATACTATGAAAAGCTATTTGACAACAAATAGGATAACCTAGAAGAAATGGATAAATTCTTAGATTCATACAACCTCCCAAAACTAAATCAAGAAATAGAGAATCTGAATAGACCAATCACAAGTAAAGAGATTGATACAGTAATCAAAAACCTCCCAAAAAACAAAAGTCCAGGACCAGATGGCTTCTCTGATGAATTCTACCAAACAATAAAAGAAGATTTAACACCTATCTTTCTCAAACTCTTCCAAACAATTGAAGAGCACAGGATGCTTCCTAACTCGTTTTATGAGGCCAACAGTATCCTGATACCAAAACCAGACAAGGACAACACAAAAAAGGAAAATTACAGGCCAATATTGCTGATGAACATAGATGCAAAAATTTCAAACAAAATGTTAGCAAATCAAATATAACAATACGGTAAAAAGATCATCCACCATGATCAACTGGGTCTTATTCCAGGGATGCAGGGATGGTTCAACATCCACAAATCAATCAATATGATACACCACATTAACAAAGTGAGGAAGAAAAGTCACATGATTAGCTCAATAAATGCAGAGAAAGCATTTGACAGGATCCAACATCCTTTTATGATAAAAACTCTCAATAAAATGGGTGTATGAGGAAAGTACCTGAATATAATAAAGGCCATATATCACAAACCAACTGCCAACATCATACTCAATGTTGAAAAACTGAAAACTATTCCTCAGAGAACAGGAATAAGACAAGGAAGCCCATTATTGCCACTCTTATTCAACATAGTACTCGAAGTTCTATCTGGAGAAATTAGGCAAGAAAAAGAAATAAAAGGATCCAAATTGGAAAGGAAGAAGTGAAACTGTGACTATTTGTGGATGACATGATTCTATATGAAGAAAACCCTAAAGAATCAACGAAAAAACTAGTAGAAATAATCAACAACTACAGCAAAGTTGCAGGGGAAAATCAATATACAAAAATCAGTTGTATTCCTATACACTAACAATGAACTATCAGAAAGAGAAATCAAGAATATGATCCCATTTATAATCATAACAAAAAGAATAAAATATCTAGGAATAAATTTAACCAAGGAGATAAAAGACATATATTCTGAACACTATAGGACATTATTGAAAGAAATTGAAGATGACATAAAGAAATGGAATGATATTTTGTGCTCATGGATTGGAAGAATAAACATAGTCAAAATTTCCATTTTACCTAAAGCAATGTACAGATTCAATGCAGTACAAATCAGAATACCAATGACATTCTTCACAGAAATAGAACAAGGAATCCTAAAGTTTATATGGAACAACAAAAGACCCTAATAGCCAAAGCAATCCTGAGAAAAAGAAACAAAGTTGGAGGTATCACACTCCCTGAATTCAAAATAGACTACAAAGCTATAGTAATCAAAACAGCATGGTACTGGCCCCAAAACAGGCACACAAATCAATGGAACAGAATCAAGAGCCCCAAAATAAAACCACACATTTATGGATAGCTAATCTTTGACAAAGGAGCCAAGAATATACAACGGAGAAAGGAAAGTCTGTTCAATAAATTGTGTTGGAAAAACTGGACAATGGTGTGCAAAAGAATAAAAGTAGATCATTGTGTTACATCATACACAAAAATTGCCTCAAAATGGATTAAAGCCTTGACTGTAAGACCTGAAACCATAAAACTCATAGAAGAAAATATAGGCAGTACACTTTTTGACATTGGTCTTAACAGTATCTTTTTGAATACCGTATCTAACTGGGCAAGGGAAACAAAATAAAAAATAGACAAATGGGACTACATCAGATTGAAAAGATTCTGCATGGCAAAGAAAATCATCAACAAAATGAAAAGACAATCCACCAACTGGAATAAAATATTTGCAAATCATATAGCTGACAAGGGGTTAATTTCCAAAATAGATAAAGAACTCATACAACACAACAACAAAAAAACAACTTGATCAAAAAATGAGCAGAGGATATGAACAGACATTTTTCCAAAGAAGATATACATATGGCCAACAGGCACATGAAAAGATGTTCAACATCACTAATTATTAGTGAAATACAGATCAAAATTACAATATCACCTCACACTTGTCAGAATGGCTATAATTAACAAGACAAGAAACAAGAAGTGTTGGAGAGGATGTGGAGAAAAGGGAACCCTCATACACTGCTGGTGGGAATGCAAACTGGTGAAGCCACTATGGGAAACAGTATAGAGATTTCTCAAAAGGTTAAAAATAGAAATACCATATGATCCAGCTATCCTACTACTGGGTATCTATCCAAAGAACATGAAATCAGTAATTCAAAGAGATTTATGCATCCCTATGTTCATCACAGCATTATTTACATTAGACAAGACGTGGAAGCAAGCCAAGTGTCCATCAATAGATGAATGTATAAAGAAGATGTGGTGTATATAAATATATATATATATATATATATATATATATATATATATATATATATATATATACACATACATACACTAGAATACTACTCAGCCATAAAAAAGACAAAATTGTGTCATTTGCAACTACATGGATGGACCTTGAGGGTATTATGCTAAGTGAAATAAGTCAGACAGACAAACACCACATGATTTCACTCATATATGGAAGATAAACAAACAATGGATAAAAACAACAGGTTAGTGGTTACCAGAGGGAGGAGGATGGGGAGAGGACATAAGGGGTAAAGAGGCACATACGTATGGTGATGGACAAAAACTAGACTATTGGTGGTGAACAGGATGCTGTCTATACAGAAGCTGAAATATAAAACGTACACCTGAAACTTATACAATGTAATAAGCCAATATGACCTCCATAATATAAAATAATAATAATAATAATCAAAAAAGGAGAATGATGAAGTACAAAATAAATATTAGTGAGACAGAAAACTGGTCAAAAGAAAACAGAAAAACAAATTTAAAAAATGGTCAAATATTTTCAACAAAGTTATGAAACTAAATACAATAATAGAACTAATTGTTAAAAAATGAACTTTGCAATGTTGTCAAAGTTTAAAAACAATCTATAAGTCATAAAATATATCCATCAAACTAGAAAATGGGAGAAAGCAAGAAAACAGGCTAGACTTATGTTACATAGGGGATGGGTAGACTATAGATATTTTGACACTAAAATTGAGAAAATAGGTTTAAATATGTGTTGCGTATATATGTAATATGCACATGAAATGAAATTCCTAATGGAACAAAAATTGGATATTTAACTTCCAAATTATTAGAGCAACTATGATAGATTCACCTATGTGGTTCATATAGCAAATGAGAGGAAAGTAAAAGAAATAGCAAGGATATATCTATCTCTTCTTCCAGAAACAAGCCCCTTCATGTTTTGGGCAGATCACTTTTATTCATTGCTGCATTGTATTTTATTTGGTACACCTGAAATTTACACAGTCTTATAAGCCAATATGACCTCAAGAAAATAATTTTAAAAATGTACAGCACGTTCAATTATGTACATAATACTTGATAATGATAATAAATGACCATGTTAGAGGTTTATGCATTTACTATATTATACTTTTTATTGTTATATTAGAATGTACTTTTTCTTATTTATAACACATGGACAGAGAGAACTGTTTGGTGGTTACCAGGGCCAAGGGAGTTGGGGGGTTGGCACAAGGGGTGAAGGGATACATTTTTATGGCGACTGACAAACAATAATGTACAACAAAAATTTCACAATAAAGAAAAAAGTTTATTGTAAAACATTATGCTGTGTTATGCTGGCAGAAGCCTCATACATCTCATGTTTACCATGTCTCTTGATTGCATCATTCTGTCTTGTGCTTGATTTAATCTCATGTTGTTATGTTCTTCATGGCCCCTAAGTGTACAAAATCCACTGCTAATGTTGTCAGTCAGAGGCCACATTGAGTGATTGATCTGGAAATGAAATTAAAAGTGATGAAGGACTACAAAGTTGGAAAATCAGCGATGGTTATTGCTCATCAGATCCAGTCCACCACAGCAACGATCTTGAAGAATAAGAACAAAGTGATGGAAGCTGTTAAAGGATCTGCTTCACTGAAGGCAACGGACCAACAAAAATTTGAGAAGGGCCGGAAGAGGAATGCATAGCTAAAGAAGAGGCAAGAGAAAAGGCAACAGCAGAAGAAAAAGAACTCCTAAGAAAATTCACAGTAAAGGGTTTAGCAGAAGCTTTTGCAGACCTCAACAAGATCCTTAAAGAGTTTGAAAACATGGACTCCCCATACTGAAAGGTTTTCATTAAAAGAGAGGAATGTTCATGGTGCATTATCTGCTTAGAAGCAAATCTATGATGAAATAAAGAAACAAACCAAGCAAACCGCTATGGACATATTTCTAAAAAGAGTGACACCTCCTCAAGAAGAGCCTCAGGCTGGTTCTTCAGGAGCTATTCCAGAGAAGGCATTGTTATCATAGGAGATGACAGCTTTATGAGTGTCATTGCCCCTGAAGACCTTCCAGTAGACAGTGATATTGATGTTCCTGACCCTGTGTAGGCGTAGGCTAATGTGCATGCTTGTGTCTTAGTTTTTAATTAAAAAGTTTAAAAAGTAAAAGAAATAAAAATTTTAAAAATAGAAAAAAACCTTATGAAATAAGGATATAAAGAAAGAAAATAGGGGCCGGCCTGGTGGAGCAAGTGGTTAAGTGCGCGCGCTCCACTGCGGCTGCCGGGGGTTCGCTGGTTCAGATACTGGGCGGGCACCGACGCACCGCTTGTTAAGCCATGCTGTGGCAGCGTCACATGTAGAGTAGAGGAAGATGCTGTAGATGTAGAGTAGACGGCATGGATGTTGGCCCAGGGCCAGTTTTCCTATGCAAAAAAGAGGAGGATTGGCATTGGATGTTAGCTCAGGGCTGATCTTCCTCACAAAAAAAAAAAAAAAGAAAAGAAAGAAAATATTTTTGTAGAGCCTTACAATGTGTGTTTTAAGCTAAGTGTTATTACAAAGGAGTCAAAAGGTAAAAAAATGTAAAGGTTTATAAAGTAAAAATTATAGTAAGCTAAGGTTAATGTTGAGTAATGAAAAATATATATTTTTTTATAAATTTAGTGTAGCCTTAGTGTACAGTGTTTATAAAGTCTACAATAGTATACGATAATGTCCTAAGGCCTTCATATTCACTCACCACTCGACTCACTGACTCACCCAGAGCAACTTCCAGTTCTGGTAAGCTCCATAGATGTTAAGTGCCCTATGCAGGTGTACCATTTTTTAATCTTTTATACCATATTTTTACTGTACCATTTCTATGTTTCGGTATGCTTAGATACACAAATACGTACCATTGTGTTACATTTACTTCCAGTATTCAGTACAGTAACATGGTATACAAGTTTATAGCCTAGGAGCAATTGGCTATATAGCCTAGGTGTATAGCAGGCTATACCATCTAGGGGTGTGTAAGTACATTCTATGATGTTTGCACAACGATGAAATCACCTAATGCAACATTTCTCACAACATATCCCTGTAGTTAAGCAATGCATGACTGTATCTGTGCCTGATTTGGTATCACATAATTCTTGCTTCATAAAATGAATTTGGAAGTGATCTCTCCTTTTCAATTTTTTGGGAGAGTTTGAGAGAGAGTCCTGTTAATTGTTCTTTAAATGTTTGGTAGATTTCACCCATGAAGCCACATGGTGTTGGGCTTTTCTTTGTTGGGAGGTTTTGATTGCTAATTCAATCTCCTTACTAGTTATTGGTCTGTTCAGGCTACTATTTCTTCTTGATTCTGTCTTGATAGGTTGTATCTTGCTAGGAGTTTATCCATTTATTTTAGGCTATCCAATTTTTTGATATAATTGTTCATAATTGTCTCTTATAATCCTTTTAATTTCTGTGGCATTAGTTGTAATATCTCCTCTTTCCTTTCTCATGTTAGTTATTTGAGTTTTCTGTCTTTTTTCTTAGTTTAGCTAAGGGTTTGTTAATTTTCTTGATCTTTCAAAAAAATACAGTTTTGTTGATTTTTCTATTGCTTTTCTACTTCTATTTTGTTTATCTCTGCTCACATCTTTATTCTATTCTTTATTCTGCTAACTTTGGGCTTAGTTTATTCTTCTTTTTCTAGCTCCTTGATGTATAAAATTTAGTTGTTGATTTGAGCTTTAATCTAAGCATTTACCACTCTAAAATCCCTTTTAGCACTGCTTTCACTAAATCCCATAATTTTTGGTGTGTTATGTTTTCCTTTTTATTTGTCTCAAGATATTTTTCAATTTCTCTTGTGATTTCTTCTTTGACCATTGGTGTTTAAGAGTATGTTGTTAGGGCCGGCCCCGTGGCTTAGTGGTTAAGTGCACTCCCTCCGCTGCTGGCGGCCCGGGTTGGGATCCCGGGCGCGCACCGACACACCCCTTCTCTGGCCATGCTGAGGCTGCGTCCCACATACAGCAACTAGAAAGATGTGCAGCTATGACATACAACTATCTGCTGGGGCTTTGGGGGAAAAATAAATAAACAAATAAAATTATTAAAAAAAAAAAGAGTATGTTGTTAAATTCCATAGTTGTTGACTTTCCAGTCTTTCTTGGAGGTTTATCCCTGTGTACTTGAAAAGAATGTATTCTGTTGTTGGGTGGAGTGTTCTATATGTCTGTTAGGTCCAATTAGTCTATAGTGTTGTTCAAGTCCTCTCTTTTCTTATTGATCTCTGTCTAATTGCTATTTACATTTTTAAAAGTAAAGTATTGATGTCATCTACTATTATTGTGTTGCTGTCTACTTCTCCCTTCAATTTTGTCAATGTTTGCTTCCTATATTTGGGAGCTCTGTTGTAAGGCATACATATATTTACAACTGTTATATCTTCTTGGTGAATTGACTTTTTACAATTATATAATTTCCTTCTTTGTCCAGTTTTTGATTTAAAGGGTATTTTGTCTGATACAAATATAGCCACTCCTGCTCTCTTTTGGTTACTATTTGCATGGAGCATCTTTTTCCATCCTTTTTCTTTTAGCCTATATGTGTTCGTAGATCTAAATTGAGTCTTTTATAGCCAACATATAGTTGGATCTTGCTTTTTTTAATCCATTAAGCCAATCTATGTCTTTTTATTGAAGAGTTTAATCAATTTCCATTTAAAGTAATTACTTATAGAGAAGGATTTACTATTGCCATTTAGTTGTTTTCTGTATGTCTTCTAACTAGTTTATCTCTCTTTTCCTCTCTGATTATGGTCTTTTTTGTTTCATTGGTTTTTTGTTGTGACATACTTTGATTCCTTTCTCATTTCCTTTTGTGTATCTTCTACAGATATTTTCTTTGTGGTACCATGGAGAGTACATAAAACATCTTAAAGTTATAACAATCTATTTGAAACTGATATCAAGTTAACTTCAATTGCATAAGAAAACTCTACTCCGTTTTATCTCTACTTCCCCATTTTATGTTATTAATGTGATAAATTACATCTTTTTGTATTATGTATCTGTATACATAGATTTACAGTTATTCTTATATTTTTGTCTTTTAAATTCTATACAAGAATTAAAAGAGCTTTATGCAGCAACATTACAACATTACAAGATTCTATATTTGTCCATATATTTACTTTTAGCAGAGATCTTTATATTTTCATGTTGTTTTGTGTTGCTATGTAGTTTCCTTTTGTTTCACTTTGAAGGACTTCCTTTAGCAGTTCTCATAAGGAAGGTCCAGTGGTGATGAACTCCCTCAGGTTTTATTTATCTGGGAAAGTCTTAATTTCTCCTTCATTTTTGAAGGATGTATTTTCTGAGTATATTATTCTTGATTTGCAATTTTTTAGTTTTAGTCCTTTGAATATATTTTATATATATATACATACATATATATATTTATTGCTTGTGGTTTTGGTGTTATACAAGACATTAGGGTTCACTCAGTTTTGTATGTTCTATTGGTTTGGACAAATATATAAGTGACATGTATCTACCATTATAGTATCATACTGAATAGCTTCACTGCTCTAAAAGTCCTCTGTGCTCTGCCTATTCATCTCTCCCTAACTCTAACCCATGGCAACCACTGATGTTTTTACTTCTCACATAGTTTTGCTTTTCCGGAATGTCATATAGTTGGAATCATACTTTATGTAGCCTTTTATTATTGTCTTCTTTCACTCGCGTGCATTTAAGTTTCCTCCATGTCTATTCAAGGCTTGATAGCTCATTTGTTTTTTGTGCTCAATAACATTCCATCATCTGGACATATCACCGTTTATTTACCCACTCACTTCCTGGAGGACATCTTGGCTTCTTCCAAGTTTTGGAAATTATCAAGAAATCTGCCATAAATATCTGTGTGCAAGTTTTTGTGTATATGTAAGTCTTCAACTCCTTTGGGTAAATAGCAAAAAGCATGATAGCTGGATTGCATGTTAAGAGTAAGTTTAGTTTTGTAACAAACTGCCAAGCTGTTTTCCAAAGTGGCTGTACCATTTTGCATTCCCACTAGCAATGGATGAAAGTTCCTCTTGCTCCACTGCCTCACCAGCATTTGGTATTGTCAATGTTTTGGTTTTTGGCCATTCTAGCATGAGTGTTTGTATCTCATTGTTGTTTTTAATTTGCATTTTCCTAATGTCATGTGATGTGGAGCACCCTTTCATATGCATATTTACCATCTATCTATCTTCTTTGGTGAGGTATCTCTTTGGGTTTTGGGACTATTTTTTAAATTGAGTTGTTGTTTTCTTATCATTGAGTTTTAAGAGTTCTTTGCATATTTTGGATATCAGATATGCCTTTTGCAAATAATTTCTCCCTGTATTTTTCATTTCATTTTCTTGACAGTGTCTTTTGCAAAGCAGGTATTTTTAATCTTAATAAATTCAGCTTAATTCTTTCTTTCATGGATTGTGCCTTTGGTGTTTATCTAAAAATCCACTGTCATACCCAAGGTCATCTACGTTTTTCTTATGTTATCATTTAGGAGTTTCATATTTTTGCATTTTACCTTTAGGTCCATGATCCATTTTGAGTTCCTTTTTGTGAAGGATTCAAGGTCTGTGTATAGGTTTATTTTTTTGCACGTGGATGTTCAGTTGTTTCAGCACCATCTGTTGAAATGACCATCTTTGATCCATTGTTTTGCCTTTGCTCATAATGGGAGACATAAACAGCAAAGTGATCATATTAGGACACTTTTATCAATGGATAGGTCATCCAGGCAGAAAATCAATTGGCCCTAAACAACACATTAGACCCGATGGATTAACAGGCATATACAGAAAATTTCATCCAAAGCAACAGAATACACATTCTTCTCAAGATACATGGAACATTCTCCAGGATGGATCATATGTTAGGGCACAAAGGAAATCTTAACAAACTTAAGAAGATTGAAATCATATCAAACATCTTTTTTTTTTCATAGTCACATTTATTTTTGATACAAATGTACGTAACACATGTCTTGACAGTAGGCCCACCCACCACCACACAGGTAGAGCCTGGCCCACTGGTACAGAAGCAGGATGGGGAGAAGAGCTGGTAGGCACTGTCATCTGCATCTCCAGCCTTTGGAGGCTGCAGCCTAGGTTCCAGGTACCCAGAGACTGCAGGTGCTGACATCTCAAAGGTTTCAGGGAGGAGGCTCTCGGCTGAGTTTGGGACTCTTGGGAGCCAGCCCCATGCTCAGGTGCTCTCAAGCATCTTTTGTAACCACAATGATATGAAACTAGAAATCACTTACAAGAAGACAACTGGAAAATTCACAGGTATGTGGATATTAAGCAACATGCTACTGGACAACCAGTAGGTCAAAGAAAAAATTAAAAGAAAAATAAAAAAAATATCTTGAGACAAATGAAACATATCAAAAGTTATGGGATGCTGCCAAAGCAATTCTAAGAGGGACGTTTATAGCAATAAATGCCTACATCAAAAAAAGAGACAGATCTGAAATAAACAACCTAACTTTACACCTCATGGAACTAGAAAATTTAGAACAAATTAAACCCAAAATTAGCCAAAAAAAGGAAATAACAAAGGTCAGAGCAGAAATAAATGAAATAGAGACTAAAAAGACGATAGAAAATATCAGTTAAACTAAGAGCCAGTGTTTTCAATAGATATACAAAATAGACAAACCTTTAGTTAGATTCACCAGGAAAAAATGAGAGAGGATTCAAATAAATAAAATCAGAAATGAAAGAGGATATATTACAACTGATACCACAGAAATATAAAAGATCCTAGAGACTATGAACAATTATATGCCAACAAACTGGACAACCTAGAATAAATGGATAAATTCCTAGAAACATACAACCTATCAAGACTGAATCATGAAGAAACAGAAAATCTGAATGGAGTGATTACTAATAAGGAGATTGAATCAGTAATCAAAAACCTCCCAATGAGCAAAAGTCCAGGACCAGACGTCTTCACTGGTGACTTCTACCAAACATTTGAAAAAGAATTAATGCCAATCCTTCTCAAACTCTTCCAAAAATAAAATAGGAAGGAACACTTCCAACTCATTTTACAGGGCCAGCATTACTGATACCAAAGCCAGATAAGGACACTACAAGAAAACTATAGACCAACATCCCTGATGAATACAGATGCAAAAATTCTCATCAAAATATTCACAAACCAAATTCAACAACACATTAAGAGGATCATACACCATGACCAAGTGGAATTTATTTCCAGGATGCAAGGATGCTTCAATATATGCAAATCAATCACCGTGACACATGACTTTAATAGAATGAAAAATAAAAATTGTATGATCATCTCAACGGATGCAGGAAAAGCATTTGACAAAATACATACTTTAACATAAGAAAGGCTTTATAGACAACAACCCACAGTTAAAATCACAGTCGATGGTGAAAACTGAAAGCTTTTCCTTTAAGATCGAGAACAAGACAAGGGTGCTTACTCTCATCACTCTTATTCAACATAGAACTGGAAGTCCTATCCTTGCCTTTTCTAGGCAAGACAAAGAAACAAAGACATACAAATTGGAAAGGAAGTAAAATTTATGTTATTTGCAAATAATACAATCCTACATATAGAAAATCCTAAAGACTCAACCAAAAAACTATTGGAATTACTCAATGGATTCAGTAAAGTTGCAAGATATAATATCAACATACAGAAATCTTAGATACAGGTATACCTCAGAGATATTGTGGGTTTGGTTCCAGACCTTTGCAATAAAGCAATATTGCAATAAAGCAATATAGCAATAAAGTGAGTCATAAGAATTTTTTGGTTTCCCAGTGCATATAAAAGTTATGTTTACACTCTACTGTAGTTTATTAAGTGTATAATAGCATTATACCTGAAAAAAAATGTTCATGCCTTAATTTAAAAATGCTTTATTGCTAAAAAATGCTAACCATCATCTGAGCCTTCAGTGAGTTGTAATCCTTTTTGCTGGTGGAGGATCTTGCCTCAATGTTGATGGCTGCTGACTGATCAGGGTGCTGGCTGCTGAAAGTTCAGAAGGCTGTGGCAATTTCTTAAAGTAAGACAACAATGAAGTTTGCTGTATTGCTTGACTCTTCCTTTCATGAATGACTTCTCTGTAGCATGTGATTCTGTTTGATAGCATTTTACCCGCGGTAGAACTTCTTTCAAAATTGGAGTCAATCCTCTCAAATCCTGCTGCTGTTTTATCAAGTAAGGTTACGTTATATTATAAATCTTTTGTTGTCACTTCAAGACTCTTCACAGCATCTTCACATGGAGTAGATTTCATCTCAAGAAACCACTTTCTTTGCTCATCCATAAAAAGCAATTCCTTATCTGTTAAAATTTTATCATGATATTGCAACAAATAAGTCACATTTTCAGAGTCCACTTCTAATTCTAGTTCTCTTGCTAGTTCTACCATATCTATAGTTACTTCCTCCACTGAAGTATTGAACCCCTCAAAGTCATCCATGAGGATTGAATTCAACTTTTTCCAAACTCCTGATAATGTTGATATTTTGATCTCTTCCCATGAATCATGAATGTTCTTAATGGCATCTAGAATGGTGAAACTTTCCAGAAGGTTTTCTATTTGCTCTGTCCAGATCCATCAGAGGAATTACTATCTATGGAAGCTATAGCCTTATGAAATGTATTTCTTAAGTAAGAAGACTTGAAAGTCAAAATTGCTCCTTGATCCATGGACTGCAGAATAGATGTTGTGTTAGCAGGCATGAAAACAACATTAATCTCATTGTGCATCCCTATCTGAGCTCTTGGGTGACCAGGTGCATTTCAAAGAGCAGTAATATTTTGAAATAAATCATTTTATTCTGAAGAGTAGTTCTCAACAGTGGGCTTAAAATATTCAGTACACCGTGTTGTAAACAGATGAGTCATCCAGATTTTGTTGCTCCATTTATAAAGCACAGGCAGAATAGATTTAGCATAATTCCTAAGGCCCCTAGGATTTTTGGAATGGTAAATGAGCAATGGCTTCAACTTAAAGTCACCAGCTACATTAGTCGCTAGCAAGAGAGTCAGTGTGTCCTTTGAAGCTTTGAAGCCAGGCATTGTCTTCTCCTCTCTAGCTATGAAAGTCCTACATGGCATTTTCTTCCAATATAAGGCTGTTTTGTCTACACTGAAAATTTGTTGTTTGGTGTAGCCACCTTCATTAATTATCTTAGCTAGATCTTCTGGATAACTCGCTGCAACTTCTACATAAGCACTGGCCACTTCTCTTTGCACTTTTATGTTTTGGAGATGGCTTCTTTCCTTAAACCTTATGAATCCACCTCTGCTAGCATCACACTTTTCTTCTGTAGCTTTCTCACCTCTCTCAGCCCTTGTATAATTGAAGAGAGTTAGAGTCTTGCTCTGGATTAGTCTTTGGATTAAGGAAATGTTGTTGGCTGGTTTGATTGTCTATCCAGACCACTAAAACTTTCTCCATATCATCAAGGAGGCTGTTTCACTTTCTTATCATTTGTGTGTTCACTGGAGTAGCACTTTTAATTTCCTTCAAGAACTTTTGTATTCACAACTTGGCTAACTGTTTGGCACAAGAGGCCTAGCTTTCAACCTGTCTTGGCTTTCACCATGCCTTCCTTACTAAGCCTAATTATTTCTAGCTTTTATTTATTTATTTATTTTATTATTATTATTATTTTTTTAATTTTTTGTTTATTGCAGTAACATTGGTTTATAACATTGTAAAAGTTTCAGGTGTACATCATTGTACTTCTATTTCTTCATAGATTACATCATGTTCACCACCAAAATACTAATTACAACCCATCACCACACACATGTACCGAATTATCACTTTCACCCTCCTCCCTCCCCGCTTCCCCTCTGGTAACCACCAATCCAATCTCTGTCCCTATGTGTTTGATTATTGTTGTTATTATCTACTACTTAATGAAGGAAATCATACGGTATCATCTAGCTTTTGATTTAAAGTGAGAGATGTGCGATTCTTCCTTTCACTTGAACACCTAGACACCATTGTAGGGTTATTAATTGGCCTAATTTAAATATTGTTGTTTCTCAGGGAATAGGGAAGCCTAAGGAGAGGGAGAGAGATGGGGGAAGAGCCAGTTGGCAGAGAAGTCATAATGCACACAGCATTTATCAATTAAGTTCACCATCTCATCTGGATGCAGCTCATGGTGCCCGAAAACAATTACAATAGTGACATCAAACATAATTGGTTACAGATTACCAAACAAATATAATAATAAGGAAAAATTTGAAATATTGTAAGAATTACCAAAATATGACACAGAGACATGAAGTGAGAAAATGCCGTTTGAAAAATGACACCAATAGACTTGCTCAATGCTGGGTTGCCACAAATCTTCAATTTGTAAAAAAACACAGTATCTGCAAAGTGCAATAAAATAAAGTGCAGTAAAATGAGGTACGGGTGTATGTCGTCAAATTGGTGAGGGCCAAAATAATAATTTTTGACCATGCCATTGCCCTTGGCAATAGGTTCACCTGCAGCTTCATAAAATGACTGGCTCTCTGTAGAAAGATTTAAGAGAATTGACTGCCTTGTAGTTGCTCTTGAAAAAGAACAACAGCAAAAGGAAGGCGCTGGAACTCTCAAATATGCTGTTTCTCCCATGGACTCCTGCAAATTGCATATACTTCCTTTCCTTATGTTTTACAACGGTCTTATATAAAGGGTTTCCAGCCAGAGAAACAATCTCTTAGTTGAATTCAAGGCTACTGGAAATGGTATTTCCTATAATTGTAATTCTGTTTGAAACTGAAAGCAATGAAGAGCTGCTTATACAATAGGCTCATTTCTAAGATCTGCTCCTTTTCTGTTGTAGTAAAACTAGAATTTAATTTTTAAAAATATAAACTCATAGCGACTGCATGAGAAACATCCAATGAGAACTAAATAAACCATTGTTCCTGAAGATGTCTTCAGATCTGGCATCCTTCTTGCACTGAGTTCTACCTCCATTTCATGGTCCATGACAGTTGAATGGCATGTGCAGCCGCTGCTTGCTTGGAAATTCACCAAAGCCTCAGAGCCTCAAAGTGCCCAATTTACTTTAGGCTGTGTGCCGCTGTCTTCTTGTGACATATTTTGCCACGGAGTTTCCAAAGCAATATTGCCTGTGCATTATTTGCGACTCTTAACAGTTTTTACACACAGCCTTCTTGTCACTTGTAGGAGAACAGCTATTGGGATAACATATAAAAAGGTAAAACAATGATTTATTATGTTAATATCTGGCCCTAAAGTCCTTGATGGAGAGAGAAATGTGTGTGTTTGTAAACATACTTTAAAATACTTTATGAAGCGGAGAGGTGACTCCAAGGATGTAAGTACAGATCTTCCTCCACTTACAATGGGGTTACATCCTGATAAACTCATTGTAAGTTGGAAATATCATAAGTTGAAAATGCATTTAATACACCTAACCTACCGAACATCATAGCTTAGCCTAGCCTACCTTAAATGTACTCAGAACACTTACAATAGCCTACGGTTGGGCAAAGTCATCTAACACAAAGCCTATTTTATAATAAAGTGTTGAATATCCCATGCAATTTATTGAATACTGAACTGAAAGTGAAAAACAGAATGGGTGTATGGGTACAGAACGGTCGTTAAGTGTATTGGTTGTTTACCCCCGTGATCGTGTGGCTAACAGGGAGCTGTGGCTTGCTGCCACTGCCTAGCATCACAAGAGAGCATCATAGCGCATATTTCTAGCCCAGGAGAAATTCACAAAATTCACAATTCAAGTACAGTTTCTATTGAATGCATATTGCTTTTGCACCATGGTAAGTCGGGGACCATCTGTATCAGCAGAAACTCAAGCAATAAAAAAAGGACTGTTAAATAACCTTATTAGAGAAATTTTGCTTATAAAAGCAAAGTAGTGAGAAGAGGAAAGAAAACCGAATATGGTATAGGTGAGAGTAGAGTCAGCAAGGCAGAAAAAGGCATTATGGGTTTTTGCGGACTGAACAGCTGTGGTTTCCCTCCAAGTTTTGCCAGGCAAAGAAATCTTAGGACAAAGATATCTTCCCCCACCCACAGCTTCAATAAAATTTAGTACACTCATACTTGCTTTACGGATTGTCTTGCATTTCTGAGTGGGCATTGTAGGAGGACCTATATACAGCTCTGTCTCAGATTAAATTACCAACCTTCACCATGATTGCAAAAGTCATGCGGCAAGGGATCAGACAATGACCCAGCATGGTCTCAGCTAGCCCTTGAAAACACCCAAATGTCACAGGGAAATAATGAAAATTACTCCTTGATCTGCTTTCTGTTTTGGGAAGGCACGCAGTTTAAATTTTATGTTTGAGTTAGAGAAATGTATGTTTGTTCCAATACGTGATCCTAGGAGAGCAAAGAAATCTGTCAGGAACCAGCGCATGAAAGAGAGCTCTGAAAGTGAATTTCCAGGGAAAGGAATTGAGGTCCATGCCAGATATTCATGGACTGCTCTAAGTTCTTCACTCTGTCTCATGCATCAAAACAGAATGTACTTGATATTGGGTTCATTGTATGAGATTGCCTCTGAAATCAGACAATATTGGAGGATAAGCTCTAGCCAAAAATGAAAGATGGTCGTAAGTGGATATTTTTGTGTATATAAATACAAACACACACACACAAACACATGCAGATCTAAAGATCTCCCCCCAAGAAATGATTACATGGAAAAGGATGTAGAAAACAGATACATACATAAATGACATCATTTTCTTAACAAAAATAACAAAAGATGATATCAAAATGGCCAGTAAACATGACTATTGAGTCATAAAAATGGTTCAATTATATGAATCATTAAAAACCACAACATGCAACTATCACACATCTGCAAGATGGAAAAAAAGTCAGACAATATTGAGATTTTAGGAGCTGGTGGAGCACTTGGAATGCTCATACGTTAATGATATGAATATAAATTAGTACAACTCTAAAACTGATGGTCAGTATCCACATGTGCTGAACACATGCCTTTTATAGCAACCCATTCCCATAAATATAAACACAAAGAATATGCACATATGTGAACTAAAAAATATATACAAGAATGTTCATAACAGTGCTATTCATAATAGCCATAAAAATGAAAGCAGTCAAATGTTCATCACCAGTCGAGTGGATAAATAATTTATGAGATATTCATACAATAAATACTATAAATGATCTACAGCTACATCAAAAATGTAGACTAATGTCACAAGTATAATGTCGAGTAAAAGTCACCAGATGCTGAAGAGTACATACCTTAGGATTCCATTTATATAATGAAGAAGTAGGGTAGTGGTTACTCTTGACGGGACAGGGGAAGTGTTAGAGGCTGGTTGGGAGCAAGAAAAGGGCTTTAGGGAAACTATCATGTTCTGATTTTTTATTTGGCTGTTGGCAATGTGAATATGTCTACTTTGTGAAAATTCATAGACCTGTACATTTAGGAAGTGTGCAGTTTTTAATATGTATATTTACGCTGCAAAGAAGTTTATTTAAAAACATACCTAGGAATAAATCTAACAAAATATGCGAGGAATGTATGCTGAAAAATATAAAATATCGCTGAAAGATTTAAAAGGGCAAATAAATTGTGGGACATATCATGCTGATGAATTGAAACTATTTTTTGTGTGTCATTTCTTCAAATATTTATCTATGGATTTAATACAATTCCTAGATTCACACACGTAAGGAGAATTGATTCATGACAACTGTAGCAAAAGAATAGTCTTCCCAATAAATGCTGCTAGGCCAATATTACATACACATGAAAAAGAATTAAACTTGATCCTTATCTTCTGACATTAAAAAATTAATTCTGGGTGGACTGTAAATCCCAATGTGGAAGACAAAACAATAAAGAGTTTAGAAGGAAAACAAAGAGATTATTTTTATGTCCTCCAGGTCACGAAATAGGACAAAAAAATCAATAACTTGAAAACAAATAATTGGCAAATTTAATGTGTTAATTTTAATAATTCCTGTTCATTCTAAGACACCATTAAGAGAATAAAAGAGAAAATTAAATATTAGCAGAAAAAATGATAGAATACAGGTTATATAAAGCAGTCTCCAAATCAGGGAAAAAAAAGACAATCCATTAGAAATATAAGCAAGAGTACTGAATAGACACATCAAAAGAAAGATATGCAAAAAGCAGTAGACGTGAAAAGGTATTCAATCTCCCTAATTATCACAAATTAACAAAGAAAATAAAATTAATCCTGCAATTAAAACTACACACTTACCAGAATGGCTAAAACTTACAAGTCTAGCATTTCTAAGTCATGAGAATGTGGAGTATTGGGAATTCTTGCGCATTGCTCGTGAGTGTATAAATTTGGACAGTCACATTGAAAAACAGATATTACCAACCATAAAATGAACAAATACTTACCCTATGACCAAATAATTTCACTCACAGTTATATGGGGAAATATTGTTACTAAACCCAAGAACTTGGGTGAATCTAAAAATATAATGCCAAAATAAGATGACTCATCCTGTATAATTCAATTTATGTAAAGACAAAAAGAGACAATAGCAATCTATGGTGTTAGAAGTCAGATAAACGTTTCTGTATGAGTTATGTTACCGCATAACAAATTTCCTCAAATCTTAGCAGCTTGAAATAATATTTATAATCTCAAATCTTCCTTAGGTCACAAGAATCTGGGTGTGGTTCAGCTGGGTCCTCTGCTTCAGTGTCTTTTACAGGCTGTAATCAGGGTGCCTACTGGGACTGCAGTCATCTCAAGGCTCAATGGGGAAGGATCCGCTTCCCAAGGTCACTGATGTGGTTGTTGGCAGGGCTCATTTCATTATGGGTTGTTGAACCTCAATTTCTTGCAGAGTGTTGCCTGAAGGCCACCCTCAATTCATTACCAAGTGGGCCTCTCCACCGTGGTAACTTGCTTCCTCCATGTGAGCAAGCCAAGAAAGAGAGAGCATGAGAGAGAGAGAGAGAAAAGAGAAAGAGCAGGGGGAGAGAGAGGAAGAGAGGCAGCAAGAGAGAGAGTGTGTTATCAATATGGAAATCGGGTGTTATCAATATGTTACTAGTCATAGAGGTAACATCTCATACTGTTTATGATATTCTGTCATTAGAGGCAATTCTCTAGGTTGAGCTCACACTCAAGGGGGAGGCGACTGCACAAGCGTGTGAATAATAGGAGGCAGGGATCACTGGGAACCAGTGTCAGAAATCGCACACTACAGTTTCTTTGTGGAAGGGAAGGAGTTCAAGCTTCTGGGAGTATTTATAAAATCTTATTCCTTGACTGATATGATGGCAAGGACACGTCTACTTTTGAAAATCATGTACTGTAATATTATAATTTGGCTACTCTTTATATATGTGAAATTTTGATTAAGTGATTTAGAAAAAAAATTGCTAAGACTAGATTAGATCTAAGAGGGTAAGAGTGAACATCATTGGCAAGTTCGGAGTCTAGTATAGAATTCCAGGTGAGTGATGATATGGACTTGAACTAGAAACAGTGAGATTTTTGTCTGACTTTAGATGTGTGTCAAATTTAGAGTTGACAGGACTTGCTGTTGGACTGAATTTGAGGCCTGAGAGAAAAATGGGAATCAAGGATGAATTGAAGTAGTTATTATTCACCAAGATGGGGGAAACTGTGAGGATTAGATTTAGGATCACAGGAGACAATCAAAAGTTTTAGTTTGGATATGTTAAGCTTGAGATACTTATAGGACAAGATGTGGGGACGTCAAACAGGGAATTGAATTTAAATGCTTGAAACACAGGAGTGAATTTAGAGCCGAAAATATAAATTCAGGCATCATTTTTATAGATTTACTCCAGCCCTGGAACTGGAGGACTGGATTAAAGAAAAAAAGCCTCAAAACAGAAGAGCCACAAAATTTGGAGATCAAGAAGTAGAGTGAATCCAGAAAAGGAAACTGAAAAAGAATGTCCAGTGAAATGGAGAAACAAAAGAGTATATGATAGAAAAGCAGCCAGAAAAATAAGATGCACCAAGAAGGAAGTGATTAATATCTTCACCAAATGTGGCTAAAATACAAAATAAGATGAGGACTGGGAAATCGATCATTTGATGTAGCAACCTGGAGGAGGTCTGGAGCAGGGGCTGATTGTGGGTGATGCTCCACACTGAGATTATGAAGGAGTTGTGGTTACTGGCAAGGAAAATGTCCAGGCTGAGATAAAATGATGGAAAAGACTTTGTTTTTTTGTTTTTGTTTTTTGTCCGGTTCTCCGTTGTTTATTAGCATCCCTGCACAGAGCAACGTGCAGGAGCCGGCCCCTTGCTGGGGTGGGGCACAGTGCCCAGGGGACCCGGGGAGACAGACAGACGCAGCCCCCAGCCCCATGTGGGAGGGGACAGGCTGCTTTGGCAGCAGACTCTAGACGGTGGCGTTTTGGCTGGTCGGCTGCTGGGGACCTTGCGGGGGCTCGTGGTCCACACAGAACAGAGCCCCGGAGGACACACAGCACAGCCTGCCTCTGCCCAGCGAGCCGCGAGGGGAGGGCGCGGACGGCCTGAGGGACACTGCACACTCCCTGAAGACAGCAGCACCCTCTCGGCGCTGAGAGGTTTTGGGGAAACTCTTTGCTGGGGTTTGGGTGGCTGCGGGGAGGGGCGGGCGGGGCGGTTTGGGGGGCTTGCCCCACAAACCCTCCTGGGCACTCAAATTCTGCACCTGCGTCATTTGTTCACTGGATGGGAGCTGTGGGGGGCACGGCTATCTTTGAGAATGTTGTAAAAGCGTTAGTCCCTCTCCTAAGATCAAAAGTGCACGTGCACACACAAAATTTGGTGAGCAACGCTAGGGGTCCACACTCCGCTACTCTGCCACCCAAGTCCTCGATGGAAGCTGCTGGAAGACTATGCTGTGGGCCTGGAGCAGCTGCTCACTGAAAGGATGAAACCTCGGAGGGCTGGAGGAGAAAGAACAGGAGACTCGAGAAAGACTAGACAGGCTGCCCCTCCCACCTGCAGTGTTAACTGTCTGCTCGCGGAGAGGAGAGAAAACCAACCCGGGCCTGGACACCTGCCCTCCAGGATTGTACTTCTAATATGCATGTCACTGTATTTAATGTAAAATTTAGAAAATTAATGTAATATAATATATAAATTATAGACATATATAACGTAATTATACAACATAAGTTAATATATAATTATATATAATTGTTTATTAATTATGGCATACTTTTCGGTAATATATAATATAGTAGTATTTTTATTTAAATATATACTATATATACACTATAATCATATATATAATTTTTAAAAATTATGTAATTTTAAATAATTACATGATATGTAATTATATAGTATATATAATTTTTATATAATACATAATATAGATGTATTACTTATATATACATAATATAGATGTATTATAATGTATATAAGTAAATGCCCAGGCCGAGAAGAAATGATGGAAAATATGAGGAGGTTGAGGAACTGAGAGGTGAGGGTATTCGATGATTGTGTACGGGATGCTAAATGCCCCAAGATTTACACTAAGAGAAACGGTGAAGAGAGAACAGCCAGGGGCTAAAATCTGCAGTGAACGAAGGGGTTGGGAGATCCAGGATACCTGGAATAAGGAGTAAGAAGTAGTATAGTCCAGTGATATGTGCTGTGAAGACACTTTGTATGTTTTGTTCTTGTTGTTTTGTGTTGGTTTTTTGAGGGGGGGATGGAGGGATTAAAGAAAGAGGATTAATGATCTGGAAGCCAAAATGAGGAGCAAGAAGGGCATCTAATCTACTTCGCTTCCAGCTCTGTCAAATTCGGAATGTGGAGAAAAAACACTTGAGGGAGCTGCGGGTAAACCAAGTCTGCAAACCCATTCTGCTCCGCATCAGCCTCATCAGTTCTCTATGCATTACTTCACCATCTTCTCAATGGGTATGTTAATATCCAATTCATAATGATTTGTGAGAGATAATTGAGATAATGTGTATAAAACTCTTATCACATTGTTATGGTCATTAGCGTTTAAAAATTACCTCTTAATTAACAATTAAATAACAAAGATATTTCCTCGATTTGATACTTAAGTTTTCAGGTTACAAATTTGTAATAATTCATGATCCTTTATGTTGTTATTATTAATTCTTTGATTAATTTCTCTTTTCGTAATTCATACACTTGTAAAATGTCTCTAATTAGGATTAGAGGATACACAATGATCTTACTATATAGCTTTACTTCTCTGTTAAATAAAAGTGAATTAAATAAAATTGTTAGATCCATGGCTTTACAAACACCATATTCTAATCAAATGACTTCTCTGTTTTTGTCCAGTGCTCACACTGTGTGAACAGTGTAGGGGCACAGGGCAGTGAAGACTTCAAAAATGTTGAAATTATCCTTTATTAGAATTTTATCCTCATACAATGTTGGGTGATCAGTCTGGATTTGGTCGGGAAAACAGGGTCACTACCAAGCATTACAGCAGGAATTATGTGAATATAGGGCTAACTTAAATGACAAAGGGATCCAGGGGTATGAAGTTCTGGAAAGAGGAGATTCGGGGGAGGATAAAGAAATGATTACTAACCAGTACAGCCTGAAGCATTAATGAGGGTAGACAGTTGTAGTTTGTGGAGAAGTCTGAATATTGTGCCATCTGGTGCCAAAGGGAGCCTGGAAAGGTCTGCTGAAACATGGCATCTGACTGCCACTGTGTATGAAGCCACAACTGCTCAAGAATAACTGCGCTGTCTCTACTTCCATCTTCCAAATCTCCTTTGATGCTTTTGTGTAGAATGTATAAAGAACTCTTACAACTTAATAATAAAATACAAATAACCTAATTAAAAAATGAGCAAAGGATCTGAATAGACATTATTCCAAAAATATATATATATATATAAATGCCAATAAGCACATGAAAAGATGCTCAAAATCATTGCTCGAGAGGGAAATGTAAATCAAAACCACAATGAGATACCATTTTATACCCACTAAGATGGATATAAGCACAACGACAGATTAGGAAAAGTGCTGGCAAGGATGTGGAGAAATCAGAACCTTCATACACTGCTGGTGGGAATATAAAATGATATAGCCACTTTGAAAAACAGTCTGGCAGTTTCTCAAAAGTTCAAACATGAGAGTTACTATATGACCCAGTAATTCTACTCCTAGGTATATACCCTTGAGAAATGAAGCCAGTTACAAAAGACCTATAATTCTATTTTAATATGAAATGTCCAAAGTAGGCAAATCCACAGAGAGTGAAAGCTGATTAGTGGTTGCCCAGGGCTGGAGGTTGAAGAGAACTTCTGGTAATAGGATACTAGGTTTGTTTTTGGGGTGATGAAAATTTCTATAACTGATTATGGTGATGGTTGCACAACTCTATGCATATACTAAAAACCATTGAATTGTACCTTTTGAGTTTGTGTTATGTGATTTATATCCCAACAAAGCTGTTATTTTTTTAAAAGGTTATGTAAACTGCAATCATACATACTGCTACCTCTTTCCACTCCTCTCCGTCTCGTTTTTCCTTGTGTCATATGGCATTGGATTGGCTTTGGAATTTTTGTGTATTTGCTAAGGACAGTTGAGGTTAAGATACGTTTAGTTTGGGTTCAGTGGGATGTATTTTTTGGGTTTGCAATCACTTTCATAAATAGTGAAATCTTTTCTAGCTGTCCCAGCGTAGTAATGGCTTGCAGGAATTTTCCTACTGCTGATTGTGTATTATGATGTGAAGGTGCAAGGCCAATGGCCACCTATGGGACCACAACTTAAGGTACTCAGCACTAGTGATATGTGAGTAGTGGATGCAAAACAAGGTTTGAAATGTAAAGAACCACAGCCAGGCTGTGCAAAAATTTTTCCAATCATAAGTTTTATAACCTCTTAAATGAGGAAATCAGTTCTTCTTACCAATGTTTGATCAAAAATGGAAATTTGGTAAAAAATGGACGTTTCTTATCAAGAATACATTCAATAATGCAGTGTATACAAATGTAGGTTCACCACATATTATTCCTTTGTGAATGGCAACTGTAGACTAGAACTCACCCTAATTCCTGTGTTTATAGTTCACAGACCTCTGCTAGTTCTATGAAAGCAAGTATGCTTGTGTGTAAAGTAGTTTTTATTTTTCCCAACCAAATTGGATTCTGTCCGTTGCACATGTAAAAATCTCAGCAGAGCAGCAAAACCATCTGCCAAAGAAATGTTCCTAAGATAAGGTTTCTACACATACCTTTGGGAAAATACTGAGGAGCGTGATTGCTGGATTACCTTGTAGTGTATGTTGAGTTTTATAACAAACTGCCTTCCAAAGTGGCTGTAGCATTTTGCATTCCCGCTAGCAATGGATGAGAGTTCTTGTTATGCCACATCCTTGCTTTCATTTGGTGAAATCGGTGTTTTAGATTTTGTGCATTCTAGTAGGTGTTAGTGGTATCTCATTTTTTTAATTTGCAATTTGCTAATGACATATGATGTTAAGTATCTTTTCATATGCTTATTTGCTATCTGTATATCTTCTTTGGTGAGGTGTCTCTTTGGGTCTTTTGCCCAGTTTTGAATTGGGTTGTTCATCATCTTATTGTTGAGTTTTGAGAGTTCTTTGTATATTTTGGAAAATAGTCTTTTATCAGATATATCTTTTGCAAATATTTTCTTCCAGTCTGTGGCTTGTCTTCTCATTTTCTTGAAGCAATATCTTTTTTTTTTATCATGCTGTGGCCAACTTCCTTTAAATTTTTGTAAGAATTTTTAAATGTGTTTAGCCTTTGTCTTGAAAGAAATTTTTATTTATAAAAATAATGCAAGCACAAGCAAAATTTAATAATTTGGGAAATAAAATTAGAAGACTACTTAAAATGGCCTGTTATAGGATATTTATAACACATTCCTCAAGAAATCTAAAGGTAGGGGCTGGCCTGGTGGCGTAGTGGTTATATTTGTGCGCTCTGCTTCAGCGGCCCAGGGTTTGTGGGTTCGGATGCCAGGCGCAGACATATACATCGCTCATGAAGCCACGGTGTAGCGGCATCCCACATACAAAAAATAGAGGAAGATTGGCACAGATTTAGCTCAGGGATTTAGCAACCCCACCCCCCAAAAAAAGAAATCTGAAAGTAGGTCATTAAAGGTAGTCGTTACATGTGCAGCTCAAAGAGCCTCGTTAATGATCCAGCTTTATTTTTACTTTATTCTCTGACTACCTCATTTTTATTTTCCTGGCTCAGCTCCCTGCATGTTCCCAAAATGATAGCTATAGTTCTAGGCATCACATTTTCACTCAACATACTGAGAATGAAAAGGTACTGTTTTTCCCAAGTTTTCATTATTCTCCTTGAAGAAAATATTTCCCCAGAAGCCTTCCAACAGGCCTGGGCCCCAGTGCAGAGGAATAAAATGACTACAATAGACATAAACTGAATCCAATTTGTTATTTTCTCTGTGTCTTTTCACTTTAATAAAAACAAATTTGGACTTAGACAAGGTGAGACTTCATTCAGATGAAAGACTGTTAAAATCAAGAGAACACTTTGATCTCAGGAATCTGCAAATTTCTCAATATCAAACAGACAAAGGCTTTTCTTTTTTAGGGTAGGGAGGGGTAAGGCATGCTTTACAGAAACTTTTCGGGAATTGGGCAAGCAAGAGGAAATGACCAGCAAAGTCTGGTTCTGCTGTGATTCTCAGGACATGCTGATAAGGGAGCATTTTTCAGTTCTTAGTATTTGCTCAGGGTTGGGGGAAAGCAGAGTTCAGGGACCTGTAGGGAGGAGAAACGGCTGACTAAAATTAGGTTAAGACAAAGCAGAGGGTAAAAAATGGGTAATTTTGAACCGTTGGTCAACTTCCTGCTTTATTGAGTGAGGAAACTAGTACCTCCATACATTCCTCCTGTAGGGCAGCAGAATTTGCTACTGCCAAATGTGTTTCTTTGGCTTGATTATTTTTAAGAACAAAAGACTCAGGGAAAAACTTTGACCTCTCCCCTAACTATGTAAAAGAATTTAAGATAAAAGGCCTGTTCCAGAAAGGAGCTAATACCATAGATAATTATAGTATAATATGAACTAGGTGTGGTAGACAGGGAGGAACTTAGCAAGGCCCATACCAAATATTTTCTTTTGCATCTCCTGTGAATTGCCTTTCTCCCCTTTGAAGTCCCAAACCACTAACCTCCACATCCTCCTTTGTCTTTAGGTGAAGATGATGGATTCAGCCATTTTGGCCAGTTACTCAGTTTTCCCGGGTTTCTCCCATGTATACATGATATTAAATTCATTTGATTTTCTCCTGTTATTCTGTCTCATTGTCAGTTTAATTCTTAGACCAGCCAGAAGAGCCTAGAAGGGCAGAGGAATATTTCTTCCTTCCCTACACTCCCCTGCCTTTCTCTTGATGCCAAAACTCAGCTTCGCAATCAAAGAATATTACATTATGAAAATGGGTTTATTCTTTTATTTTGAGAAGGAAAGACCAAAGTCTTTAAATCATCACTTTGTAAGGCCTGATTAAATTCTGAAAGAATTGAAGATATACCTCTAGCTCATTCCCTGAGTGGGTAGGATGGGGTCTTTGTCCAGTTATATCTAAAAGCATCCATGATCAACGTTGTCTCCACTTGATTTTCTCAGCATGTTTTGCTGTTTGAGTAGAAACTGGTCACTGCCTGACCATAACCTCCTTTATACCTACAGGCAGGATTCTCAATATATTCTAGTAGACTGATCACTGTGTAGCAATGGCTTTACACTGAGTTTTATCTCTTATTTTTTTTATCTCAGCGAGTCATATGCTCTTCTAAACTGCATCATATAAGCTTCTCAGCCCAACTTCCACTTTTGTCAAAATTGACTTTAGTGGAGCCATTTTAGAATGGAGTCAGAGCTACCTTTCCAGAGAAACTGCCTTGCTGTCTTGGACCTTGAGCTGGGCCAAACCTTTAGACTGGGCTAAAATGGCAATTATTTTAAAAGCAATTGTTTGAGATGTTAGTAGGAGAATGGATATCCTGATCACAAAGGCTGAGGATTGTGGACTTTCTGAAGATAGAATCAATATTCAATCAATGTTTAGCCAAGACTAGCTCTATCTTTGTAATACCACATCTCTTATTATCCCTTAAAAGCCCCTGAATTTTCCTCCCTAGCAGGACAGTATTTGGGTTTCTACCTGAATCTGTGCTCCCAGAATTGCAATTCTTTGATCCCAGATAAACACTTTGGCTCTTAAACTGGCTTCTGTTTCTGCAGGTTGACACTTTGATAGGCATGGTCACACAGATATGAGTGCTTAGTTCTAGCAAAAGTAAATTTGATTTGTGGATCTCTATTGGGCAGTAGACCTATGAAGGGTTCGTTCATCTTTGTACGAACTATTGACAGAGGAACTCAAAGGTAAGATGTAAGAATTAGAGAGGACTTTTTACTCTCTCCGAGACATGAGACTTGAGTCTCCTGCATATTGATTTCTCCACCCTGGATGTGACCTGCCACCACAGCTCCCCTTTTACCCCTTTTTCCCAGCTTGTACACCATCCTAATTCCTTCTTCTGGAGTTCCACTTAAATAGGACAGTTGTGTTTAAGTTTAAACTTTACTCAAAGTTTTGGTGGTGGTGGGTGATTTTGTCAATCTAGTCATCTTTTGAGGCCTCTTTTTTCTCTCTAAGGCCATTCTTTTCTCTACCTCCAATCCCCAAATTACTATTCACTTTTTATGTACAGCAGTTTAGGTGGTCACTAGGTGACTAGTCCATTACTCCAAACCAGGCTCCTGTCCTACCTTTTTATATTCAACAACTCATTAATGTATTCTAGTAAACAAAAGGTCATCTTCTCTAAATCATCATGCTTTATACAAAATCTTCCCAAATTAGCACACCTCTGCTTGCACAGTGTAAGTCTCATCCTTGAAGTCACTGCGGGATTCGATCAGATTCCATGGTGAACTATTTGAGTATAATGAATGGGGCTGGTTCTGTACCTAAATGTATTCACCCACGAAATCCATTTACGTATTGCAATTTGTATCTCTCTCACAATTTGCATATTGCATATTGTGTCTCTTCTAGTAGAAAGAGAGTATAACTACATGACCAGGTACATTACTGTTGCTCCAAAGCCAAGGGATTAAGAGACTACTTATTCTCTATACATTGGCACAAGTAAGAAACCATCTTCCTTACTTTCATTCCTTTTTTCAACTTATTTTGTCTACTTGCATTTGATAATCAGACTTTAAATAATGGCAGGGTAGATATAGGGAAAAACCTTTCCCCTACAAAACATCCATAAATGCCAAAAGAAATGTTACTAACAATTTGAAATGTATAGCTGAGTTCACAAGAACATAAATGAAGGTCCCAGAAATCAAATATAAAAAATAAGAAGAAAACCATGGTAGTAAGTGGAATCAGATGCTGTGACCACCCTGAGGTCATGTGCCAATCTAGATGTTAGTATCCTTGACTCTTTTTTTTTTTAATTTTATTTATTTATTTTTCCCCCAAAGCCCCAGTAGATAGTTGTATGTCATAGCTGCACATCCTTCTAGTTGCTGTATGTGGGACGTGGCCTCAGCATGGCGGGAGAAGCGGTGCGTCGGTGCGTGCCCGAGATCCAAACCCGGGCCACCAGCAGCGGAGCGCGCGCACTTAACCGCTAAGCCACAGGGCCAGCCCTCCTTGACTCTTAATGACCATAAAAAAAGCAGATGATGCAGTCTTGGAGCAGAGATAGGTAGATTTTGGTAATTGGAAATTTAGAATAATTTGGGGATCTTTAAGGACTTCCAGGAAAGGATCAGTCAATAAATATCTATCTATAGCAGAGGGCTATTTTGGCCTACCTTAGAATTTAAAAATGAAAGCCTTCCCTCGTGGTTTTGGACTGAATTTACGCTACCAGTGTGGTTTAGGAAACTACTTAGATTGGGCTGAAGTTGCTGGGGCTCCAGGGCTCCTGACAGCAGCACGTCCTGTTTGTAAGGCTGTCTTCAACTTGGACTCCTAGGATTCCCACAGATACTGTCCAGAGAAACATGGGGTCAACGTGAAAACTTTAACAAGGCAGGCATCCCCCATAAGCAATAGTTATTGAGAGCAACAAACAGCAGAAAGATTCACAGGATTCTGCACACTAATTTTGAACTCACATTATAAAATAAACTGTTTACACTGTTTAAAAATATGACAAAGCAGAAAAATAAGCAAGAAACAAGATATCATAAAATACTACTAGACAGATTTTGAAAAAGAAGTAAAATTTTCTCTTAAGTGAATAATAGAGTTAATGTTGACAGTTAAATGAGAAAATAAGATAATTCTGGAAATAACAAATGTGAAAATGGTTCTCAATAAATTATCAAGAATGCAGTACAGAGTCAAAGATCTGGTAAATGTGAAAGGGTAGGGAGACTGGATCAGAAGATCTAAGTAGCATTCCAAAGAGAAAGGGAGGAAAAGTATTCAAAGAAATAATAACTGGAATTTTCCAGAATTGGCTAATGACATGAATATTCAGCTTAAAAAGTTACTGTGAATCCTAAAAACAAATGAAAAGAAATTCATACCTAGATACATCACAGAGAAACAAGGACAATGATATGATGTCAAAGCAGCCATAGACAAATGATACATTCCTTAAAAGAGTGAATCATACTTTAATGAGATTTTCAACAAAAATTGTGAGGTCAGAGTATCTTTGAAGTGTTGGGAAAAAATAACTGTCAACCTGGATTTCATACCCAGGCAAACTAAACCATCAAGGAGCTGTGAGGGTAAAATAAAGACATTCCCAGATACGCAAAAACAGAGGCAGTTATTCCTGTTAAGAAATTCTCAGGTGCTTTCAAAAGACAAATTTCAAGATCAAGTAGATGATGCTAACAGGAAGGCTTGAGGTGTAGTAAGTAACCAAGAAGAAAGATAACAGCAAATATATGGGTACATGTAAACATATGTAATAGGACTTTAAGAGCAATTTTTTTCTCATTTCTTGGAATTTTAACAGACGGAAGCTCCAAAGAATGTAAGCCATGGACGCAATATCACTATGCTTAATCTTCTAAGATTGCGAAACATTTTTGTATCCCTGTGAGATAATAGAAAATATATATTGGTCTCTGCCCTTGGCTCCCGAAACACTTGTAATTTCCTGGGTGATACGAGTGTCTTTTTTTCTAATGAGGCAACTCTGGTGGGCTCACAGATGGCTCCTGGATGAGGGCTGGTCACTGGAAAGGCCAAGCTATGATTAGAAGCTTGAATTTCTCAGCCCTGCCCCCCATTCTCTTGAGAAGAGTCAAGGGCTGAAAGTGGAATTAATGATCCATCATGACTATATGATGAATCCTCCCTAAACATCCCAAAATTACAGGATTCAGAGAGCTTCCAGGTTAATGAACAAGTGGAGATACCGAGAGAGTGGCGCACCCAGAGAGTGCATGGAAGCTCTGTGCCCCTTTCCACATACCTTTCCCTATGCATCTCTTCCATCTGGATGTTCATCTGTATTCTCTATCATATCTTTTTATAATAAACTGGTAAATGGAAGTAAATGTTTTCCTGAGTTCTGTGAGCCACTCCAGCAAGTTAAGCAAATCCCAGAAGGAGGTCATTGGAACCTCCAATCTATGGCCAGTTGGTCAGAGGCACAGGTGATAACTGGGCTTGCGACCAGCATGTGGAGTGTGTATGTGTGGTGAGGAGTGGGGGAAGGGAGAGAAATCTTGTGGGACTGAGCCCTTCACCTGTGGGGCCTTATGCTATCTGTGGGTAGATAGTGTCAGAATTGAGTTAAATTTTAGGACACTCAGCTAGTGTCACAGAGAATTGCTTGGTGTGGGGAAAATCCTCCATACATTTGGTGACTAGAAGTGTCAGAAATGAAGTGTTCTATGTGAAAGTAAAGGACACACACAGGGAGGAAACACACAGTAGGAAAGAACCGGGTTTGTTCATACACAGGAAAAGGAAAAAACTGAGTTTTCTCACATTAATCTTTTAGACCAAATTCCAACTTTGGTGTATGTGAACAGAGCTGAAGAGACTAATCAAAAGTAATTAGTAGTGGAGAATTCCACTGAAGAGAGTTATTGGTGTATTTGCTACCCAATCCCCCCCCCTTCTCCTTATACCTTCCGAATGGCATGTTGAGGGATATTGATTTCCCTCCCTCTCCATCGCTAAGTAGAGTTGGAACTTCAAAGATCCTCTTGAAAGCTGACACGTGCTCCCTGGAGTGTATAGACACTGAGAGTTGTGCCTGAGTCATGTCTAAAATCATCTAAAGATCAGAGGCTGGCTGAAGTGGTTTGTGGCAACAGAAGGAAGGGAGAGGGTGAGAGCTGGGAGCAGCCTGCCTTTCCAGGCTAGGTCAGTGTGCATACATTTTTCTCCTGGGTGGATCACTGGGGATTCTCTAGACTTGAGTCATCTTTTTTTTCTTTTAATAAGATTGGTTTTTATTAAAGTCTGCAATTGTTCTTATACTGGCAATGGCTTTGAATAAGCACTGAATTAGGGTCATATCCTAGAATAATAGCATTTCCGAAATCCTTGGATTTTTTCTTTACCTCCTCAGTTTTATTGAGATACATTGGTATATAATGTTATATTAATTTTATGTATAACATAATGATTTGACACATATATATTGTGAAATTATCACCACAATAAGTCTAGGTAACATCCATCACCTCATATAGTTACAATTTTCTTTTCTGGTGATAAGAACTTTTAAGAGCTATTCTCTTAGCAACTTTCAAATATACAATACATATTGTTAACTATAATCACCATGCTGTACATTACATCCTCAGACCTTATTTATCTTGTAACTGGAAGTTTGTACCTTTTGACCCCCTTCACTTTTTTGCCCATCGCCCTAGACATGCATCATCTTGAAAAGAACTCTGCCCTATACATCTACATGGCAATGTGCATTGACCTCAACATAGAGAGTGCATGGGATGAGCGGATCCCTAGAAGTCAGGGTTTGAGGAAAGGAGTCAAAGTGGACCACAGTAGGAAACTGCTGGTGGAAGGACCCAGCAGGGGGATCTGCAAAGAACTCATTAATCATTTCATAGAGGGAGAGGACCTAAGTCACCACCAGAGGGCTCCAACATCATATTGCTAATGTGTCATGTTAGGGGGTCTCCTTTCCCCTGATTTCTTGCACATCATGGACACAATGGAAGGTATCATGAACAGGAGCTAGTGTGCCCAGGGGGAAGGAGAGCTGGGAACGAGAAGATAAAACCATTCCTCTTCCTCATTGTGTGCCTGTAAAGCTGAGTCAGGCCTCGGCTGTATGAAAGAGTGGGATGGCGGTAGCAGGCAAGGCAGAAGCATGGAGGGTGGGTCAAATCTAAGAGGGAGATTTTTTATTTTAATTAGATAGAAAATGTCTTTTTTATTTTGAAAAAGACACTGTTCATTTTCCTTGAATTACTAATGAACTATGGAGAAGAGGCTGATCTTATAATTTAAATTAAAGGGGCAGTTATTGAGAAAGGATAAAGTTGATTTCTGCTTAGACATAAGAAGATACAGAATATTAACTTCATAAAAAGTGAGAAAAATGCCCAATTTGAAGAGTAGAAATAAGATGATAGCTAAATGCAGAGCAAAATAATATGTTAGACAGGGACAGGAGTGTACTTGTATAAATGTTAAAAGTCAAGAGTAATCTAAAGGACGTAATGATGTGTTTACCTTACAAACCAATACAGGGAAAAATTAGAAGTATTATAGAGATACCATGGCAAAGAGAAAAAGTGAAAAAAAAGAGTGCTGTATGTGATGTGCATTAAAATATTAAAAAGACCCTTATATTATTCCCAATTTAAAGTGGACATCCCAACTCAGTGCTCTACATGGGCAGAGTGGATGACCTTAATGTGGATGAAAATTTTCCCCATTATCAGTCTTTATTTCCAAAAATAGATGACAGACAACTCTCATTCCTAGACGCTCCCATGGGGAGGCATATGATTTAGATTCTGCCTAGTGGATCCACTTCCGTGAGACTTAGATGCAGATATGAGTCACCCAGAGATGGTATTTTTCATGGGGTAGTTGGTTTTCTACAAATGTGAAGATGGAAGAGTCCAGTTCCTCAGAGCTAACCCTGGTAGAGCTTCTGGCATTTGATATGGAGATCATGGTGCCAGGTGGCAGGTTCTGTGGTGTTTTCTCTTGAGATGCCTTCATTGTATGGAGTGTATTGCTCCTTGCTGAAGAGCTATATAGTCTGACTTTCTCCCCATCCTGGAGAATCTGTGTACTAGTTAACAGTCTTAAATTCTTTTTTACTTAAAAATCAGTGCCAATTTTGTTTGCACCAAAGAATTCTGAGTGATATACATCCTTAAATCGTGGGGTTTACTAATAGTTTTATATTAATAAATTGTTCTTGTTTTTTCCTTCTATTGTCTTGTACTTCTTACCCAGGCATTTTGTTCTCAATGGCTTCTAGGAAATAATGTCATAACAGAAATGCAGAGAGAAAATGGAGTCAAATAACAGGATTTTAGGAGTTCATAATATTCCAATCCCATTCCACGACAAGAGTAAAAACTTGAGTTAGAGCATGGGCTGAGGATTTCTGAAAAGGTGATGTGGATGAGGAAGAAAAAGTCTACCCTGAATAAAACCTATCTGATCCATCTCCATTGTAAAATGCATCCCAATTACACAATTCACAATCTCTCCAGAGTAAATGTGAACGATTTAAAATATATAGTCTTAATGAATTTAAGAAGAGAAATTATATCAAGCATCAACCATAAGGTATGAAACTAGAAATCAACTGCAAGAAGAAAACTGGAAAATTCACAAACATGTAGAGATTAAACAACAACCTACTGAAAAACCATTGGGTCAAAGGAAAAAATCAAAAGAGAAATCAAAAAATACTGTGAGATAAATCAAAATGGAAATAAAACACATCAAGACATATGGGATGCTCCAAAAATGGTTCTAAGAGTGAAGTTCATAGAGATAATTGCCTACATCAAGGAACAGGGAAGATCTCAAGTAAATAATCTAACTTTACAGCTCAAGGAACTAGAAAAAGAAGAACAAATGAGCCCAAAGTTAGTAGATGAAGGAAATAACAAAGAGCAGAGTGGAAAGAAATGAAATAGAAACTAAAAAGATAATAGAAAAGATCAATGAAACTAAGAGCTGGTTTTTGAAAAGATAAAGAAAATTGACAAACCTTTAGCTAGACTCACCAGGAAAAAAAGAGAGAGGACTCAAATAAATCAAATCAGAAATGAAAGAGAAGACATTACAACTGATGCCACAGAATACAAAGGATCATAAGAGACTACTGTGGATAACTATATGTCAACAAATTGGACAACATGGAAGAAATTCCTAGAAACACAACCTACGAAGACTCAATCAGGAAGAAATAAAAAATCGGAACAGACTGACTATTAGTAAAGAGATTGAATTGGTAATCAAAAACTTCCCAACAATCCGGTTTACAATTGCATCAAAAAGAATAAAATGCCTAGGAATAAATTTAACCAAAGAGAAAAAAGACTTGTACACTGAAAACTATAAGACATTGATGAAAGTAATTGAAGAAGACACAACTAAATGGAAATTATCCAATGTGCATGGACTGGAAGAATTAATATTGTCAAAATGTTCGCACTACCCAAAGGAATCTACAGTTTCAATGTGACCCCTATCAAAATTCCAATGGCATTTTTCACAGAAATAGAACAATTTAAAAATTTGTATGGAACTGCAAAAGACCAAAGCAATCCTGTGAAAGAAGAACAAAACTGGAGACTCCACACTCCCTGATGTCAAAGCTCCTTTATATTACAAAGCTGTAGTAATCAAAATGGCATGGTATTGGCATAAAAACAGACACACAGAGCAACAAAACAGAATAGAGAGCCCAGAATTAAACCTATGCATATGTGGTCAACTAATTTATGACAAAGAATCCAAGAATATACAATGGGCAAAGGGCACTCTCTCCAATAACTGGTATTGAAAAAACTGGACAGCCACATACAAGAGAATAAAATTGGACCAGTATCTTACACCATAAACAAAAATTAACTCAAAATGGATTAAAGACTTGAATGTAAGATCTGACATCATAAAACTTCTAGAAGAAAACATAGGTGATAAGCTCCTTGACATCAGTTTTGGCGATGATTTTTTGGATTTGACACCAAAAGCAAATGCAACAAAAGCAAAAATAAATGGGACTACAAACTAAAAAGCTTCTGCACAGCAAAAGAAACCATCAACACAATGAAAAGGCAACCTATGGAATGGGAGAAAATATTTACAAATTATATATCTGATAATATATAAAGAACTCATACAACTCAATGGCAAAGAAACAAACTATCTGATTAGAAAACGGGCAGAGGGTCTGAATAGACATTATTCCAAAGAACACATACAAATGATCAAAGATACATGGAAAGGTGCTCAACATCACTAATCATCAGGAAAATGCAATTCAGAAGCCACAAGGCTCAGGTAGCACAGGTAGCTAACACTCTGCTAGCTGCATCCAGGATCTGTGAATGTCTTGAAGGCCCATTGTTTTAGTTCTTTCAATCTCTTCTTTTAGTTCATTTATCTCTTTACTTAACTCTTCAGATTTCTTTTTAAATCCTTCAGTAAGTAGTTCTTTTGGGACCTGTAAAAAGAAGAGAGCCTACTTTTGAAAATCCCCAATTATCAGCGTTTTGTATTTAACAACCTCAGCAGCTAAGCACCCGTGTCTATTTCTCTATCACCCTGGAACACTCTTTGAGGAGTCTGTCCAATATTTCCACCTGAGTAGTGGGAGCATCTATGGTTTACATTTTCCTATGATCCCTCAGCACCATATCACTGGAGGAAGAGAGGAGTTGGCACTAGGTGAGGCCCGACAGCTCTTTCAGTAATGTGTTCCAGCTCTAAGGATGCACTTGGAGGTGGAATATAGATTGAATTCTAATGAATTCTCAGTTCCACCGAGGTAGCATGACCACACATTTCTAACGATGGAAACTGTTGACCCTCTATAGAACACTGGTCATCAAGCTTAAAGTTGGAACAAACAATGCATTTTACTGTAGGTGTATACAATGAATCAGGCAGACCTGGAAGCAAGTGCATCAAGTTTTAGAGCTTTCAGCACCCCACATTTCCCATCAGGCACAATATGATACTCTCAAGACCATATGGATCTATTTCAGGTCTCTTTGAAGATTGTACTAAGCATGTTAAGGACTATAGGACTAAGGTCCTATTCACTTGGGGGCACAAAGAGACCCTATATCACCACAAATAGCAGTCCGGGAGCCTGAGGCGTGTTATTTGTGCCCTCCAAACTCTAAAGCTACAGAAGGTGCTGGAGTCTTATAGATTTAGGGCTTCAGCACAATCCACGTTTATTTGACGTTTCAGTGAATCACATGCCTTTGGATTTCCCTCCAGGATCATGAGGGTTAAAATTTTGATTTGGTTAAAATTTTTCTTCTTCTCTTTCTGAGGAACTGGTGTTTCTCAATCAGGCACTGCCCAGGCTCTGTGTAGACTTATCTTCAGCTGCTGTTCCAGTATCCTTTCCTGCTCACTCAGAAGGT
The DNA here is from genome assembly GCF_020826845.1 of Diceros bicornis minor. Taxonomy (NCBI): domain Eukaryota; kingdom Metazoa; phylum Chordata; class Mammalia; order Perissodactyla; family Rhinocerotidae; genus Diceros; species Diceros bicornis. The sequence continues at coordinate 25,335,829 of NC_080743.1, forward strand.
TTTCTCTTTCCCTCTCCATCTTCCCTTGCAGTTGGGCTATGTTTTCTTGGAAGGTTCTATTTTGAGCCTCCATTATTTGCTGCAGTTCCTTCAGTTTCTGTCTTAGCAGCTCCTGTTCCTTCTCAGTTGCCTGATTCTTGGCATGCTCAGCTGTTCCACAATGGTGTTACAGAGGGAAGCAAATAACAGTTATGTAGAGCTGTACCCTCCTGAGATCAGAGACTAAAATGACTTTAAATTGGCAGAGAGGAATCTCTGAATTCTCCTAGGAGCCACACCAGTAAAGCGCATTTTAGAATGTGATGGGAAGGCACTGATTGACTGTATGAACAACCCAAACTCCCCGGGTTATTTTCAGATACAGCAGAGTGTTCATTGCAAGGTAGAGGAAGCCTCTTGTTTCAGGAAGGTTTTACTCTCATACCTGTCGGGGGGACTGCAGGAAACTACCCACTCTGCTGTGAGCCAAGCCCTAACGCTGTACCTGCTATGACCTTCTCCCCATCAGTGAGGGCTTTGTCTGCCTGCAGGATGGATTCCTTTATTGCTGCCAGTGACTGCAGGAAGCTCTGGAGGACCTTGTTCACCTGAGGAAACAACAAGGAACAAAGACTCATCAGACAACAAAGATCTAGTCTCTTGCTGGGGAAATTGTTGTTCAATAAAATGGCAAATTGGACCCTGTAAATTCTTCATCCTTCTTACTATCCCACTGTGGATCCTTTGCTTCAGTGGTCTAAACTAATTCCAACCTTTTTAGAGCTGTGAAAACTCTCTAGAGCAGCCTCTCTCCTAGCTCTCCAGCTTCATCTCCTAATGAGACCACCTACCACCCTCCCCAAGTTACGGACAACCACATATATGTGCAGTTCTAGAGCTGCCCTACCAGCCCTGCCACTTGATGGTTGTGTGTCCTTAGGCAATTTATTAACTTCTCAGTGCATCACATCTCTCAATTTTATAATGAGGATGACAGTTGTACCTAACTCAGGGTTAAATTGATAACCCAAACACAGCATCTAAGAATATACTTAATTTAGGAAGTGCAAGCCCAGTATATGTCAGCCATCACCATTACCATCACTGTCATCACCACCATCATCATCATCATGACCATCACTACCAGTGTGTATCTGTATGATAACCATTATCCCGCCATATCCAATTGATTATTCACCTGTCCTTCTCAGGTAAGATCATAAGCTTCTTGAGAACAACGTTGTTTCTTTAATTATGTACCCCCTATACTTGGCACAAAAACTATTGTGTTGTTTGCTAAATGAAAGGAATATTTCTTTCTTCTGGATTCCTGATAATAAATCCTATATTTGGAAAGAAATATTTCTGGTTTATTAAGAGTATCTAACTAATTGTGGATATAAAAGCTAAAAATGTAGTGATATCACCATGCTGTGCTTTCTCTCCACAAATGGTGCTCTGGTCTGAGATTTTCAAAAGAACCAACAAAGACCATCTGACTCCACTGTGCTGTTCTTTCCCATTTCCCTTATTTCTCACCTTAACTCCTTTCCTGGACACCAGCTCATAGTCCCATTCAACCTTGTTTTTGGCTTCCATGTAGAGATTGTGCCCTCCAGGCACAGAGAAAGTTCCTCTCAAAATGCTTTCCACCAGGGGCCCTGAAATCTGCCTAAGTTCAGCCTGGCAATATTTGACAGGTGCCTCTGCATTCTGCAGGAAGAAATTCTCCTTCTTTTTCTATATGGTGCCCTGCCAGGGAAATGTGGAGAAATCCAATAGGAAGAAGCTGTTAGAAGGGAAGGTCCAGGTGTGATTGTCTTGGAAGACGCAATCTGATGGTATCAGGGGAGACTGGGACCTGGAATAATAGACAGGGAGTCAAGAGGCTTGTTTTAGCCCCAGTTTAGTTCAATTCTTTGTGTGACCTGTGGAAAGTCCCTGAATTCCCTTGGGCTCAGGCTCAAGATCTTGAAATGATGGGGTTGATAGACATGGACTCCATGGTTCCTTTTAATTTTATAATTGAGGTGCAATTGACATATAACATTATGTTAGTTTCAGACTAGGAAGAAGGACTTGGCGACCCACTTCTGAAAACAAAAATTGGTTGTGAAAACTCTGTGAATAGCAGTGGAGCATTGTCTGATACAGTGGTGGAAGATGAGAGGATGGTGCAAGAAGACGAGGCAGGGTTCCGCTTTGTTGCACACAGTGTTGCCAGGAGTCAGAATCGACTTGATGGCACGAACAAGGAAACAAATGGCACATAGTAATTTGTTTTGCCATATTAGAAAATAAGAGCCAATTTTTTAGAAAAAGGATGAACTGTAGCCTGTAGAGACCTGTCACTCATAAGAATCCAAGCTCTTTTTATAGGGAGAAGCACATGCATCATGAGGTCAAAAAAGGGGAGTCAAGGATCATTCTAGAAGGACAGGAATCAGAAAGGATATATGCTAAGGCACATTACCATGAGCTTCTTCTGGTGCTCTCGCTTGTTATTGTTGAAAGAGTGCTCCATGAAGGTTGCAATGGCTTCCCCCTCACAGGCCGCATGCACAGCCAGCAGCTCCTGGAGTGGGTCTGTGGGGAACCTCACTTGCTGGGCCCTCTGCTCCCTGTAGTGGTCAGCTGCCTTCTGCACAGCTGCTGAGTTCTCTCACTTGGCCAGAGTTATCACTGCATTTTCCACACAAGGAACTGCTCCACCGTTGGTGGCCTCTATGTAGGTCACCACCAGAGTCGCTAGTTCTGAATGACACACAATATTAGGGAATAGACCGAAAGTTGTCACTCATTATTTTATAAGCTATAAAGATCCACATTCTAAAATTCACCAAAATGTTATTGAAATGAAGTTTTGCATTTTCTCTTTCTTCTTCTCCTCTTTATCTTCCTCCTTTTCCTCCTCCTGGTCTCCTCCTCCTTCCCGTTCCACGAATCCACTTCCTTGTAATAACATCACTCTGTAGTCTACTCACTCTCTCTTTTATGGCTTTCAAATTCATCACATTATAAATTAATAATCTCAACTAATATGTTCAAGGGTTTCCTAGAACAGTTTTGCATTGTAACAAAATAAAAAAGAGCTTATTACACAAGTAAATAAATTACAGAATTTTTGAGCATGATTTCTAAATGAATATATGGGTCCCCAAGTAAAAAATTCATCAAAAATTTCAGGACAGTGACACAAACATTAAACCAAGCTTGGGTCCACCTCCGCACAGGGCACTGTGTGACTACTGAGGTCAGATGTCCATGAAGCCAGCCCTATACATAAGATTAAATTTAAATTTTTTCCTCAAACTTTCAACGAGCTAGCTGGGATTCATGGCATATGATTTATTTTCTAACTGGTGTAAATTCACAAAATATCTTGTGTATTTTCACAGAGGAACATTTATCCCATTGGATTTCTCATCACCATGCAAATTTCTATCCTTAGTAGCTGCTTGTGCTTATGTTATTAGTCTATTAGTTTCATGAGATTTACAGTAGGCTGCAGTAAACCTTCATATAGGGAAACTTTAATGAAGGAACATGTATTTATATATGTGGCATGAATATCTGCTTCTCCACACATACAGAAGGAAACAAAATTACTGACAAACCCAGACAGCAATCAAGCTTCATCACACACGCTGAACCCCAGAGAGGCATGCTGTAACAAAAGAGACTCACCATTCCCAGTGACAATGATTCCCTCTCCTAGGGTCTCGATTTTTGCCTTGGTGAAGATACATGAATAGAAATTTTTTGATTGAACCTGGAAGTCCCATTCCATTTGGTTCTCTGATGCTTCCTCGATATGGAGTAATAGTTTTCCAGCACTTGTAGGCCGGTCAAAGACAAAGAACTTTCGTTCTGGAAAGAACTTCCTGATACACTCTCTAGACATGCCGGAAGTTTGGATTTGGGGATTGTCACCTGCAGAGATGGAAAAAGATCATTAAAGAGACAGCCTTCAGGCAAGGGGGCTGAGGACTTTCGTTTCCAGGGATCTTTGCCTCATTGTAACTCCTTTGCCTGTAAATCTACTTTTTTTAAATCATGCAAATCAACCTTATGATCATCTACTCAAGGCATGGAAAACCCTGTTTTGGTACAGAGTCAAGGTGAAGAAATTACTTCTGGGGAGGAAAGGGAGGCATCCATCCCAAGTGAAGAAACTTATGATCGTTTCCCTAGCCCTTGCGTGGTGTGCAGTGCATCGACCAGGTATTAGATGTTTGTTGAATGATAGATTAACCCAAGAAATTGTCAGAAATACTGTTCTGATATTACAGTTCTCACATCAGAAATGAAATATGGGCTCTAAAGTAAAGTAATGGTAGAAATAAGGATTTAGAGCAATACAGGCCTATCTCAACAACAAGAAAAATCTCAAATAAACAATCTAACAATGCACCTAAAGGAACGGGAAAAAGAAGGACAAACAAAGCCCAAAATCAGTAGAAGAAGGGAAATCATAAAAATCAGAGCAGAAATAAATGAAATAGAGACCAAAAAAACAATAGAAAAAATTAATAAAACCAAGAGCTGGTTCTTTGAAAAGATCAACAAAATTGACAAACCTTTAGCTAGACTCACCAAGAAAAAAAGAGAGAAGGCACAAATAAGTAAAATCAGAAATGAAAGAGGAGAGGTTACAACAGACAGCTCAGAAATACAAAAGATTATAAGAGAATACTATGAAAAGCTATATGCCAACCAATTCGACAATCTGGAACAAATGGATAAATTCTTAGAATCATACAACCTTCCAAAACTGGATCAAGAAGAAGTAGAGAATTTGAATAGAACAATCACCAGTAAGGAGATCGAAACAGTAATCACAAACTTCCCCAAAAATCAAAGTCCAGGACCAGACGGCTTCCCTGGTGAATTCTACCAAACATTCAAAGAAGACTTAATACCTATCCCTCTCAAACTCTTCCAAAAAATTGAGGAAGGGGGAAGCTCCCTAACTCATTCTACGAAGCCGACATTACCCTGATACCAAAACCAGACAAGGACAACACAAAAAAAGAAAATTACAGGCCAATATCACTGATGAACATCGATGCAAAAATCCTCAACAAAATACTAGCAAATCGCATACGACAATACGTTAAAAAGATTATACACCATGATCAAGTGGGATTTATTCCAGGGATGCAGGGATGGTTTAACATTTGCAAATCAATCAACGTGATACACCACATTAATAAAATGAAGACTAAAGATCACATGATCATCTCAATAGATGCAGAGAAAGCATTTGACAAGATACAGCATCCATTTATGATAAAAACTCTGAATAAAATGGCTATAGAAGGAAAGTACCTCAACATAATAAAGACCATATATGAGAAACCCACAGCTAATATCATCCTCAATGGTGAAAAACTCAAAGCTGTCCCTCTAAGAACAGGAACCAGACAAGGGTGCCCACTCTCACCACTCCTATTTAACATAGTACTGGAAGTCCTAGCCAGAGCAATCAGGCAAGAGAAAGAAATAAAAATTGGAAGGAAGAAGTGAAACTGTCACTATTTGCAGATGACATGATTTTATATACAGAAAACCCTAAAGAATCCACCAGAAAACTTTTAGAAGTAATAAACGAATATGGTAAAGTTGCAGGATACAAAATCAACATACAAAAATCAGTTGCATTTCTGAACACCAACAACGAAGTAGCAGAAAGAGAAATTCAGAATACCATCCCATTTACAATTGCAACAAAAAGAATAAAATACCTAGGAATAGACTTAACCAAAGAGGTGAAAGATCTGTACACCGAAAACTATAAAACATTTCTGAAAGAAATTGAAGAAGACACAAAGAAATGGAAAGATATTCCGTGCTCTTGGATTGGAAGAATTAACATAGTTAAGATGTCCCTACTTCCTAAAGCCATCTATAGATTCAATGCAATCCCTATCAAAGTTCCAACAACATTTTTCACAGAAATAGAACAAAGAATCCTAAAATTTATATGGAACAACAAAAGACCCCGAACAGCTAAAGGAATCCTGAGAAAAAAGAACAAAGCTGGAGGTATCACACTTCCTGATTTCAAAATATACTACAAAGCTATAGTAACCAAAACAGCATGGTACTGGCACAAAAACAGACACACAGATCAATGGAATAGAATCGAAAGCCCAGAAATAAACCCACACATCTATGGACAGCTAATCTTTGACAAAGGAGCCAAGAACATACAATGGGAAAAGAAAGTCTCTTCAACAAATGGTGTTGGGAAAACTGGACAGCCACATGCCAAAAAATGAAAGTAGACCCTTACCTTACACCATACACAAAAATTAACTCCAAATGGATTAAAGACTTGAATGTAAGACCTGAAACTGTGAAACTTCTAGAAGAAAACATAGGCAGTACGCTCTTCGACATAGGTCTTAGCAACATCTTTTCAAACACCATGTCTGACCGGGCAAGAGAAACAATAGAAAAAATAAACAAATGGGACTACATCAAACTAAAAAGCTTCTGCACAACAAAGGAAACCATCAACAAAACGAAAAGACAACCTAACAATTGGGAGAAGATATTTGCAAGCCATACATCTGATAAGGGCTTAATCTCCAAAATATACAAAGAACTCATGCATCTCAACAACAAAAAAACTACCAACCCAATTAAAAAATGGGCAAAAGACCTGAGCAGACATTTCTCCAAAGAAGATATACGGATGGCCAACAAGCACATGAAAAGATGTTCAAAATCACTAACTATCAGGGAAATAAAATCAAAACTACAATGAGCTATCACCTCACACCCCTCAGAATGGCGATAATTAACAAGACAGGAAAACAACATGTGTTGGAGAGGATGTGGAGAGAAGGGAACTCTCATACACTGCTGGTGGGAGTGCAAACTGGTGCAGCCACTGTGGAAAACAGTATGGAGATTCCTCAAAAAATCAAGGATAGAACTACCATATGATCCAGCTGTTCCACTCCTGGGTGTTTATCCAAAGAACTTGAAAACACCAATGCGTAAAGATACATGCACCCCTGTGTTCATTGCAGCGTTATTCGCAATAGCCAAGACTTGGAAGCAACCTAAGTGCTCACCAAGGGACGAATGGCTAAAGAAGATGTGGTATATATACACAATGGAATACTACTCAGCCATAAGAAACGATGAAATCCAGCAATTTGTGGCAACATGGATGGACATTGAGGGTATAATGCAAAGTGAAATAAGTCAGAGGGAGAAGGTCAAATACCATATGATTTCCTTCATTAAGCAGTGGATAACAACAACAATAAACAAACACATAGAGACAGAGATTGGATTGATGGTTACCAGAGGGAAAGGGGGGAGGGAGGAGGGCGAAAGGGATAATTCGGCACATGTGTGTGGTGATGGGTTGTAATTAGTATATGCGTGGTGAACATGATGTAATCTATGCAGAAATAGAAGTTTAATGATGTACACCTGAAATTTATACAATGTTATAAACCAATGTTACTGCACTAAACAAAATATTTAAAAAAAAAAGAAATAAGGATATTCATGATATTGCTGGGGACAATACCATGTAGAGGACAGATGATACCGAGTAAGTAAAGAAAAGCTTTATAAAATCAGAGTGAAAAATCATACATACACACATTAGAAATATGTTTAGAGATTCCTTTAGCAGACATCACAAAACAATAAGGTTAACCTAAATGTACCTTGCAGACCTCACCAGTTCTCTATATCAGATTATATCAGACATGACAATGACACACAGAGGGGTTCTGGGCATATTCTAGCTGTTCAGTATTTGAGTTATATATCATGGAAATTTCAACTCACTTTAAAAAATTGCATTTAATTATATTAAGCTAAGAGAAATAAATGAGTCAATTAATTAAGACTGTCAGTTCCATTTTGGTCAATATATTTCTGTGAAATGAGGTCTTTGATAACAAGAGTGATAAAAACAAAAAACAGATGTTAGAGACTCAATTTTTACAGCACTATCAAAACAGATTTTCAATGTATAACTTAGAAAAAATAAGACTGTTACACAAAATAAAATATCAGAAAAAAAAATTTCATTTTGAAAAATTTTAATCTTCCCTTTTTTTGATAGGTGATGTGACTCTACCAATCACATTTTCCTCAGAAAGTTTTCTTTCAGTGAGTTTGTATCCTGTGCTTCCCAGTTTTAAATGCTAAAATGTACTCTGCATGAAATTGTTGTGAAATTAGATGATTAGCTTAAAAAATGTCTTCATTTGTATTTAGAATTGGGCAGTGCTAAATTTTTTCCATCGACACTTGGGGGTATATTTTATTGGTGTTTGGAATCCAAATGTGGGAATCATCGCTTTTGGTTATTTAAAGACAGTCAAAGCTAAGTTCTCACTCTTGGTGAATCTATATTTTAGAGGGAGAAAATAATATAAAATAAAGAGAGAAGTGATGCTTGTCAAATAATGTTGCAAAAAAAGTGCTTATTAATTAAAGTGCTTGTTATGACTAATAATAAAACAAATTACATTTGGAATATTTCTAGATGTCTTCACAGAGGAGATGCCATTACTCTGGGAATTTGTGGGATGATTCATATTTTAGCAAGAAGACATTGGAAGAAACGTATTTTAGAGCAAAGGAAGAGAATGAGTAAATACTCAATGGTAGGAAGTCACTACTAGGAATCCCCCAGTGTCCACTGTAGCCAGAATAACAAGCTGAGTGAGGATGAGTTGGAAAGATCAACTGGGACCTTGGTCCTGGACTTCTCCCACAGGTAGAGTCTTGAAGGTGAGGAGGCATGCTCAGAGCTGTGCTTGAGTCCCATTGATGGCAGGAGGGGAGAGAGAATAAAGTGGGATTCTGGAGATAGGGATCATTTAGGAGGTGTGCTACAACTTGGAAGGCATGTTACAGTCTCACCACTCTACACTTGAGGGGAAGCGTTGCACTACACATTCATTCAGTGATTCAAATTCCTTCCATCCTGTTGTTCCTTATCCTTTAAGGCACTGTACTTACCTGCAAGTTAAAAGCTTGACTGCTGACACACTGTGATTCAGATAGTAGTAAGGGAAAGGAAGGACAGGTGGAGTATAGTCTCACAGTTCTATGGCCCAGACTCACAAGTGACAAGTCTTCGGCACATATTCCACGTGCAGGCCTAATCACATGGCCACACTTAGCTTCAAGAGCAGCTAGATAAATATTATCCTTAGCCAGATTGCCATAAGCTTATCTTGTGACATAGAATGATATAACATTTCGAGCCGCAAGGTGTGTTATAATTCTAAAAGTACATGCAACAATATCTCGGAAAGTATTTTGTAAAATCCCAAAATTAAATTTGGCAGATTCAAGACATGAACCCAAGCTAGGTAAATGAGCATGGACCCATAATTTCTGAGCCGTAGAGGTTGATTCAGGGGGAGAGTGGGCACTAGACCCAAGACCAAAGAAAGGGCGTCCTGTCTCAGTTACCTGAATCCAAGTAATTTTCTGGATCCCCAAATTTTTCTCCCTCTTGTCCTTGCTCTCAGTCTCACTCTACTTTCTTGCTCCCTTCTCTTTTGCTTTCATTATTGTTTTGTTGTTGCCAATGAGACCATAAAGATGTGAGTCTCAAGATGAAGAATTTAAGGCTACTTAGATGTGTTTGGCTCTGAAACATGATATATATTATTCTTTACGTTGGGGAAAAATAAATTTAGAGTCTTACTTCCAGCTTCCCTGGTTTGTAATCGCTTCAGGAAAAATACTTTTTAAAATTATGTTCCGTGGGTCTAATTCATAAAACTATGATATTGGAAAAGAAAGAATGATTAAAATGAGTTCCTAAACTGATGGCAGTCAATGAGGCTTGATTTAACTGAAATGAAGTTTTTCATTTTCTATTAATTCAGCTCCATAAAACATGGTCTAGCATCTTGTTTTAGAACTTGTGCTTATTTGTCATCTAGTGTACTCATCTTTGGGTCTATTGAAAATTCTTAGAGGAAGACTCTCATTTCAATCTCTTGCTAGTCAGGGTTTAGTGAAAGATCACAGCTGTGGATGCACCAGCATTCTAAGAAGCCCAAACTTGAAGCACTTGACCAGTTCAGAAATCTGTTGAGTGCAACTCTTCAGCTGAGAAAAACATGGGTACAAAGGAATAATGGCCCTTTGGGAATAATATTCATAGGCTTGGAGAATTCTAGAATCAGAGAGAGTAGGCACTGTGACAAAATGGTAAAAACAAGGCAAAACTAAAAGCACTTTGGGTATTGCTGGGCATGGAAGTAAACGAGACAAAAGAACAGGCATTCAGAACTATAGAAAATTTAAGGCAATAGGCCGTGCTTGCTGATTTGGCTGTAATAAACGTGCCATCTTGCTCACAAGCTGAAGTGGAGGTGTGTGACCTGAGAAAAGCCCACCCTCAATTCAGTCTTAGTGTACCTGGAACATGAGGCTTAAAGGGAAAACTGAAATTACAGTTTTCTGCATCTGGTTTGGTGTGGTGAAGCCACATGTATGTATAAAACTCTTGTACACATTTCTAACACCTGTCAGGGGTGGTCCACTTTAAGTTGAGGAATGTTTAACCTGTCACTTGGATGTCAGGTCTCACTGTGGAACTGATAGTGTTCAAGTGAAATCCTCTTCAGATTCCATTTATAAAGGGGACAAAGTTATTCCTGATTTAATGTTTCCTTTTACCATTTTTTGGAGTATCAGAGAGTCCACATATTAAAAGTACACAGACTTAATATTGTTGGGGTAGGTGGAGGTGTCCATTAGAACTATACTGAAGGAGAAAGCAGGATTTAATACCAACCAGCAGATGTAAGTGGCTGTGCATTCATCCACTGTAACGGAGGTCTCATTCAGTGCTAGCGGTTCCTCTAATTTTCTTGGATCTACACATACGTCACCAGGAGTCTTTACCTTCTCACTCACCTCCACTAACCTTTAAGAATATTGGAGGCTAATAATCATGTTACAATTGTAGGAGTATGCTGCAAATCTTAAACTACATAATACTAACCCACTTAATTCCATCATGAGGAGTGATTTAGATGTCTATCAATTACACTGCCACCCTCTTTGTCTTTGTTCTTACTTGAATGTGAGGGACATGGAAACTGCAGCCATGACCTAACAGTAACACACTCTGATTAGGCCAAACTTTCTCTCTCTCCCTTTCAAAGTATTCCCAACTCTTCAATATTCTCAGCTGACTTCTACTACCTACATTGTGCCCTTTGCATATGGCTAGTACCTTACAATGATAAGAAAAGAAAAGAAAGCCTTCCTTGCTAATGCAGCCAAATCTGGAGGAAAACGTATAAATCTGCTTTTAAAACTATAGCTTTTCAGTTAGATCCTTGTCTGTGCTGTCTATTAGGACTACAGCATGACACCAACATATAACTCCCAAGATGAACTTTTTCTCAATTCTTGGGGATGAATTTGGCCATTTACACAACACAGAGTCAGCTTAAAAATCATGTGACCATGAGTTCCATTGCTTCTACCACATATCACACAATTTAGAATTTGCTTGCCCAGTAGAGCTATGGAAAATACTCTTAAAGATGCAATTGAGAGGCCAATTTGACCATGACCCTCTGAGAGGATGGGGCATCATCATTCGGGATGCAGTCAATAGCTTAAACCCACAGTCGTTATAGGGTGCTGTGTACCCAACAGGCATAATACCTGGGTTTGGAGGCCAAGGCCAGAAAGACTAGTGGTCCAACTCAATATCACTCACAGCAACTTCTTTGGGGGAATTTGTGCTCCGGGACCTTGGGAATCGAGGCTTGTGGTTCTAGAGATCCTGGTTCCCACAGGAGGAGTGTTTCTACCAGAGTGCATGATAAGTGTGTGTCTTGATATGAGTACAGCCATGTTTGGCCGCTCCATTGACCTACAACCACCAACACAAAAAGAAATATAAAAGCTGCTTTCTGCGTGGTGGGAACTGGCCCTTCTCCCACGGAGAGAGTTGCAAGTTGTAACATTTCAAGGCTCTTGGAGCATCGTAGCACGGGATGGACTGGCCATCTGTGCCGGGCTAAGACGATAACCAAAGAGAACAATGCACGTACACAATTACTGGGCTGGGACGTTAGCCAAGGGGCTCAATGCACATACGCCACTGATAACCATTTGTGCATGGGAACACTAGATGCTTGCTCTGCAAACTCTGTAACTGCTTATATAAACTGCTAGAGACTGAGACCTGGTGAGAGTTCCGCCTGTGGAAGGGACACCTTGCCCAGGATGTGTGATCCTTGCCCAGCCGTGTCGATTGACAGGACTCTCCCGGCAGTGGGGCGTGGATGTTGTGAGTAATTGATTTACTGTGAAGTAATTGGTCTGACGTGTTCTCTTTCCGGTCAATCTGGTGTTTCTCTTTCTGGTTGATTTGTGTCATTTCCCTTTAGTCGATCTGGTGTTTCCCTTTCTGATGGATCTGATGTTTTTCCCTCTTATTATCTGACCTATTCGGATCTGCTGCTATCTCAGCCGATGTGGATGTTTTTCCTTTCCAGTCGAGCTGGTGTTTTTTCCCTCTTATTATTTGACCTATTCGGATCTGTTTGCGGACTATCGCCTTTACTATGCTCTATATAATAAAATATACCTTCAGTCCATTTGTTTGGAGTAGAAAGTTTCTTTTACATCTCCGATCGAATCTCCGAACCTCTCATAACAGTGTGTCGCTACAACTAAAGCTATAGCTGCTGCCTGTTCCCTCTGGGCATCTTGTGCTAATAGAGCAACAGGTACAAGAAGTCATCAATATACTAGTAGTTTATCATTATAATTGACTTTGATCATCATGAAGAGGTGGCCACATGTGTGGCATTACTGCCACATAATGGGGGCAGGGAGGAATATTTTGGTTATACTAATAACATATAAGTCCTGAGGGCATACGTGTGTATTTGCAGAACTTCTCTTCCTGGAAGCAGAATAAAGGTATTGGTTATTTTAAATTATGATGTCTTAGGAATGCATATTTTAATTTCTGAGTAAGCAGTGAAACAACAGACTCTGAATTCAATTCACAATTTCTAAGCCAATAGAAGACAAATGGAGGAATAAAATATATTCAGTCTACCTGAAAGGAGATAGAAGGGAGAAAAAGTAATACATAATAGGCAGAATACAAGGAAAGCATGAAACAATATAACATCCAAAAGCAAGTAAATCAATAATTATAGTAAACAGAAATGCAACAGAAATAATGCATGCTAAGTGGATAAAATCAATTAAGCATATGTTATTTATAAGAGACACATCTAAAATATAAGGCTATGGAAAGTTTGAACATAAAGAAAGAGGATTCAATACACTATACAAATAGTAATCAAACTATTATAGAAAACAAAAAGTTTTATCATAATATAAAAATGAAAGTATTATATGTATTATACGAAAACAGACAATATGTGCAATATATAGCAGCATAAGAAAAAAATAAATTTTAAGAACAAAAGAGCTTGTCTATAGACATATAGCAAATTGATGAAAATTCCAGATTTCCAGACAGATATAATATTATTATATTTGTATGTACCTTATAACATATAGCCTCTAATAAATTAAGAAGAAAAGGGGAGAACTAAAAGAATAGGCAAAATCACAATTTTAAAGACCCATTTATAATACTTTTCTGACTAATTGAGAGAACAAACACACAAAACCAGTATAGATATTGAAGATTTGAATATAGTAATTAACAAATTTGAACAAATGGATATTTAGTATGTTGGTAACTGTGATCCAAAACTGTGAAAACATATTTTTTCGGGCTTAAAGGATTAACGTCAAGCAGAGTATGCCAAGTTGCCGTAATGCAATGCTAAAAAACAATGACAAAGAGACACTTAGAAATTTCTCATATGTATGTAAATTAAAAATTATACTCCTAAATATCCTATAGGTCAAAGAAATTTTCATATTGAAAAATATAAAATATTTTAAAATGAGCAATACTGATGATATTATATATCAAACTTGCAGGATGCAGCTAAGTCACTAATTACAGTGAAGTTGGTAGCTTCAAAGCCGTGTGCTAGTAAAGAGTTAAAGTAGAAAACAAGCTAAGTATCAATCTCAATAAGTGATACAAATATAGCAAAGGTAAAAATAAATAAATAAAAATGAAAGAACACTGAATGAAATAGAAAACCAATGTCCAATAAGAGAATCAAAGCATCCAAAATGTTGATCTTTTATAAGATTGGTAACGCTGGAATGACTAATCAAGAGAAATGAGATCCACGTTTCTCAACTGATAAGAATGCAAAATATCTCAAGACAATATTGGTCTAACCCAAGAAACAAGAAAGGACCAAATAATCTATAAAGTCACGTGTTTTAAAATCCATCAGAGGTGAGGGTCAGAAGGCATGAAGAGAAACTGAATTCCAAAGAGTGACAAACCCCTTTGATAAGACAGGCTATATAAACTTTTAACCTTAGCAGAGTATGGAGATTAGAATAGATTAAATAAAATTCTAATGAATTTCTTAAAGACTCAGCGAGAGCTAGCCTGAAAATTTAAAATGCCCCAGCAACTTCCATGTAAGAGGAATCCACACCTACTCGTAAACAATTTTCCACTGGCCTCCATCAGGTGCTAACAAGAAATAGTAGATGTAGGGCAGGAGACATGTGATAGCCTTGGATGGGCAGGCTGACGGCCTTCCAAAGGCTGAGGTGAAGCAGCAGATGCTGGAGAACCTAAAAGTATGTAGGCATTCACCAAAGCCTTGCGCTGAGCAGCAAACGACAGCAGTCTACCGCTGGAATAAGCCAAGAGCACAGAGATAGACTGCCTATGTGACAGGTAGGCGGGGTCTGCTGAAAGCTGAGGGTGGAACAGGAGTACTGAGCAAATCTTCTGGTGTTTCAGGCCTTTCGGTAAGAAGAATGAAATGGCAGAATTCCCCTGGAGGGATGTGAAGCATGTAGTGTACTTAAGGCAGCTATAGCAACAACAAAACTCATCACAGCTGAATTACAACTACATTGAATCAATGCTCTCCACAATCGTCTTAACTGAAAGAGAGATGTGCCAATTTTCAAACATAAATATTGTTATCTCAATCTGTACGGTTTTTTTACTATGCCAAGCTTTCAACAAAAAATCAAGTCATGCAGAAAAAGAAAAAAAAACAAAACAAATAAAAACTAGGCATTATAATGAGATAAAATAAAGGAACAGAATCAGAATTTGAGATAGAACAAATATCAGAACAATCAGACAAGGCCTTTAAAATCGCTACCATTATTATGTTAAAGACACGAGTTGGGGGCTGGCCCTGTGGCCTAGTGGTTAAGTTCAGTGTGTTCTGCTTCAGTGGCCGGGATTCGCACATTCACGGATTTGTGGGTTTAGATCCCGGGCATGGACCTACCCTACTGCTCAGTCATGCTGTGGTGGTGACCCACATACACAGTAGAGGAAGATTAGCACAGATCTTAGCTCAGGGCAAGTCTTCCTCAAGCAAAAAAAGGAAGATTGGCAACAGATGTTAGCTCAGGGTGAATCCTCCCAGCAAAAAGAAAAAAAAAAAAAAGAGTTGAGTGGAAAGGTGAATAACGCACGTGAAAACATGTGAAATCATGTAGAGAAATGGAAACTATTAATAGAGTTAAATGGAAATCCTACAAAAGTAAAGCACAATATCAATGATTAAGAATTATTTTAATGGAATTAACAGAAAATGATGTGAACAAATTGGTGGAGTCAGAGAACTTGAGATAGATCAATAGAAATTAACCACATGGAAACACAAAGAAATAAGGAGAAAAGAATTATAACTGAGTATCCAATAGCTTAGGACATCCCACAGGAAAAAATCAAAAGGTTTATTGTCAAGGTAATTGGAATGAGAAAAGTAGAAGAAGAAAGAAGCCGACAAAAATATGTGAAAAGAAAATGGCCAGGAATTTTCCAAAATTAATGGAAGACAAACAGCAGATCAGAAGTTCATAGAACCCCACAAAGAACAAATACAAGATAAAACTGGGCATGTGCTTCATAGACTAAGCAATAAAAACCAAGTGCAAAGAGAAAATCTTGAAGGCAACTAGAGAAAAAAGAAACTACATATAGAGGGACAAAAAATAAGATTGTAAACAAACACTGTTACAAACTATATAAGCTAGGAGAAAGTAGAATAACATCTCAAGTGCTGAATGAAAGATGTCAACCAGAATTATCTACCCAATAACAATGTTTTTAAAATGAATGCAAAATAAAGACTTTTTCAAAGTAAAGCTGACTGAATGTACCGCCAGGCTCTCACTATAAGAAATATTAAAGGAAATTCTTCAAGCAAAAGAGAAATAATAGCAGGGTGAAATTTGGATCTACTCAAAGGAACAAAAGCAAATGAAATGGTAAAATTGTCAGCAAATATAAATAGAACAGGGGACATAAACAATCTATCAGAAATGGGAAAAGTGTTTATTTACTGTTAAAATCCTACACATATTAAACATTGAGAAGATATTATGAACGATTTTGTGTAACTAATTTAAAAGTTGGATAAAATAGACGAATTCCTTGAACTATAAATTACTATAACTGTTTCAAAGATGAAATATAAAACTGGAAACTTATAATAGCTATTAAAAATTTAATCAGTGAGAATTTTTTAAAGAAATCTCATGGCCTAGATGTTTCAAATCTGATTTCTACAAACATTCAATAACAATAATTTCAGTGTTAGCCAAATTCTCATAGGGCACAAAAAGTTGGGTGCATTATCCCTTCATATTTGAAACTCGGAAATATTTGATACCAAAATGTGACGAAAATAGTATACAAAAAATAAAAGCTTATATCACTTATGAACAGTTTTTGGTTTGACATTTAAGAGCTTGGAAGTCATTACTCCCATCCTCAAAACAAGAAAACAGCTCAACAGCCTGAAATCAACAACTCTTCATAAATACATCAGACCATTAAGGTCATAGGGCAAACTCCTGTCCCCCAACTGAAGAGATAGATAGGTGGATAAAGAGAATCACACCTTACCAGGAGCAGAATCCACACCTGGAGCCAGTGGTGATGGGAACATTTTAACTGTAATTGATAAATTGCTGGAGGCTCAGTGTGGACTAACTTGAGAGGTAAAAACGTGGCGATGGCAGTCATAGGGGGTCGCCAATATGTTCTTGAGTTTTACTTCAAGGACACCTCTGGGTTCTCAATGTGAAGACTGGAGACAAATTTCGTAATGCTTCTGGCAGGGGGAGGGGAAATGTAACCATTTTGAAATATGCCCAGGGATCTCTGTTCTCCTTAACAAAGCCTGCCTTCAAGGGAAACTATTTTACCAGAACCAAACTGCCTTGGGTTTTACAAAAGTCTAACCAACCTGAGGGAAGAAAATTAATCAACTCCAGTCTCTCCCCATTACCTACCAGGCTTCAATGTTGGGGACAGGAAATGCTTGACTCTGGTTCACTCAATGACTGAGACAATCATAGGACTACACCTTACCACTACATAAATAGGATTCCTGTATGTTAACAGGGGATTACAGCTAAAAGAATTGTAAGACTCAGACTCTATTTAAAGTGTCTTAGTCCATTTGGGCTGCTATAACAAAATATCACAGATTAGGTAGCTTGTAAACAACATAAATTTATTTCTCACAGTTCTGGGGTCTGGAAGCCTGAGGTCAGGGTGTCGGTATAGTTGGATTTTGATGAAGGTTCTCTTCTGTGCTGCAGACTGCTGAATTCTTGCTTCCTCACACTGTGGAAGGGGCAAGAGAACTCTCTTGGACCTCATTTATAAGGTCATTAAACTTATTCATGAGTGTTCCACACTCATGAACTAATCAACTCCTGTAGGGGCAATCTCCAAATACCATCACATCAGGCATCAGATTTTCAATTTATGACTTTTAGGGGAACACAAACATTCAGACGACAGCAGAAAGCTTCTCTAGGGAAACCAAAAGACAACAGGGAGACAAAAACAGGACCAGTAGAGGAAATATTAGCCTCTGATACCACAGCTATAGCTAGCAGTAAACACAACCTAACTCCTAGCCAGATAATATAAAACCTCACACTAAAGGCCTATTTACCTCAGTTCCTTTAACTCAATGAATCATGACAGCTTTCAACAAAAAATTAAAAGTCATGGTAAAAGGCAAATCCATAGTCTGAAGAGACAAATCAAGCATCAGAACCAGACTCAGATATGGCAGAAAATTTGGAATTGTCAGACAGGAAATTTAAAACAACTATGGTTAATATGCTAAGAGCTCTAATGTTAAAGGGGACAGCCTGAAAGAACAAATGAGCAATGTCAGAAGACAGATGGAAACTCTAAGAATCAAAAGGAAATACTAGAAACAAAAAGCACTGTAACAGAATGAAGAATGCCTTTGATGGGTTGATCAATAGACTGAACATGGCTGGGAAGGACTCAGTGAGCTTGAAGATATATCAATAGAAAGTTCCCAAATGGGAAAACACATCATATTCAAACTGCAGAAAATCAAAGACAAAGAGAAAATCTTGGAAGAAGCCAGAGGGAGAAAATACCTTAACTATAGAGGCACAAGGGTAAGAATTATATCCGAATTTTCTTTTGAAAGCGTGCAAGCAAGAAGAGAATGGGATGAAATATTTAAAGTGTTGAAAGAAAAAAAAACTCACCAACTTAGAATATTGTATCCAGTGAAGTTATCACCCAAAAATAAAAGAGAAATAAATACTTCTCAAACAGAAACTGAGGGAATTTGTCCCCAGTAGCCCTGCCTTGCAAGAAATGGTAAAAGAAGGTCTTCAGAGAAGGAAAATGATACGTCAGAAATTTGGATTTACATAAAGAAAGGAAGAGCATTGCAGAAGGAATAAGTGAAGATAAAATGAAAACTTTTATTTTTCATATTCTAAATTGATCTAACATATAACAGTTTATTCAAAATAATAATAGCACTGATGTATTTAAGATTGTAGCTTATGTATAAGTGAAATGCATTACAGAAACAATGTAGGAGACCAGAGGGAAGAATTAGGAATATTTTGTTATTATGAGGTACTTGAGCTACTAGTGAAGTGGTATAGTGTTATTTGACGGTGGACATGGATTGGTTGTAAACGTATATTGCAATCTCTAGCGCAAACACTTAAAAAAAGTAAAAAAATAAGTATAATCGCTATATGAAGAAAGGAGAGAAAATGGAATTATATAAAATGCATAATTAAAACTACAAGTGACAGAAAAAGAGTGGAAGACAGAATAAGAACAAGAACAAAAGCAATGAGTAAGAAACAGTAAAAAATATGGCTGATATTAATCCAACTATATCAGTAATCACTTTAATTGTCAATCATCTAAACACAGCAATTAGAAGAGATTGTCAGAGCAGATTAAAAAAACAAGACCCAACTCTATGTTGTGTACAAGAAACCCCTTTTAAATATAAAAACACATATAGATTAAAAAGTGAATGGATAGAGAATGATATGCCAGACTAACACTACACAAAAGAAAGCTGGAGATACTATATTAATTTCAGACACAATAGACTTCAGAACAAGGAAAATGATGAGAGATAAAGAGGGCAATTACATAAGGATGAAGTGGTCAATTCTCCAAAAAGATATAACAATCCTTAATGTGTACATGCCTAACAACAGAGTGTCAAAATTTGTGGGGCACAAACAGACAGAACTGCAAGGAGAAGTACGTGAATCCACTGTTATAGCTGGAGACTTCAACATCTCTCTGTCAGAAATGAACAGATATAGCAGGCAGAAAATCTGTAAGGACATAGTAGAAATGAAGCACCATATATAATTGACAACTATAGACTCCTTCATCAAACATCACCAGAATATACATTCTTCTCAAGCTCACAGGGAACGTACACCAAGATAGACCACATTCTGGGTCATAAACCACACTTTAACAAATTAAAGACTAGAAATCATACAATATCTCCTATCAGATCTCAATGGAATAAACTAGAAATGTCTAACAAAAAGATAGCTGGAAAATTCCCAAATACTTGGAGATTAAACAACATACTTCTAAATAACACATGGGTTAAAAAATAAATCTCAAGAGAAGTTTAAAAATATTTTGAAGTAAATGAAAATGAAAACACCACTTATAAAATTTGGGAATTTGGGAATGCAGTGAAAGCAGTGCTTAAAGAGAAATTTATAGCATTGAATGCATATATTAGAAAACAAGAAAGATCTAAAATCAATAACCGAATCTTCCTTATTAGGAAACTAGAAAGAGAAGAGCAAATTAAATTCAAAGAAAGCAGAAGAAAAGAAGCAGTTAAAATTAGAGCAGAAATTCATGAAATGGAAAACAAGAAATCAGTAGAAAAATCAATGAAACCAAAAGCTGTTTCTTTGAAAATTTTGATGAAATTAGTAAGCGTCTAGCCAGTCTAACAAGAAAAAGAAAGAGATGTCACAAATTACTACTATCAGAAATTAAAGAAGGGACAAAGCACAGAAACCATGGACATTAAAAGGATAATCAAGAAATAATGTGAATAACACTATGCCCACAAATTTGATAACCTAGATGAAATGGATCAATTCCTTGAAAAACATTTTCTGCCAAAACTCACTCAAGAAGAAACAGACAATCTCAATAGGCGTATATATATGTGAAAAGTTAATCAAAAATTAATAACTTTTCAAAATAGAAAGTGGCAGGCCCAGATGGATTCCCTGGTGAATTCTACCAACATTTAAGGAAGAAATTGTATTAATTTTCCACACTTTCTTTCAGAAAATAGAAGCAGAGGGAATACTCATGACTCATTCTATGAGGCCAATATTTCCCTAATATCAAAACCAGGCAAAGACATTACAAGAAAAGAAAATTAATATCTCTCATGAACATATATGCAAAAATTCTCAACAAAATATTAGCATATCAAATCCAACAATGTATACAAAGAATAATACATCATGGCCAAGTGGGATTTATCGATAGTCTATAAGGCTGATTCAACATTTGGAAATCAATTAAACCGTCTCATCAATAGGCTAAGGAAGAAAAACCAATGATCATGTGAAGAGACAGAGAAAAAACAAATCCAACACACGTCATGATAAAATCTCTCAGTAAACTAGGAATAGTGAGGAACTTCCTCAGCTTGATAAAGAATATCTACAAAAAAACTACAGCTAATATCATTCTTAATGATAAGAAACAACAACAACAACAAAATCTCCTGGAACTAATAAGTCATTATATCAAGATTGCAGGACGCAAGGTTAATATATAGAAGTCAATTGCTGGGCCAGCCCCGTGGCTTAGCGGTTAAGTGCAGCGCTCCACTACTGGCGGCCCGGGTTCGGATCCCAGGCGCACACCGACACACTGCTTCTCCAGCCATGCTGAGGCCGTGTCCCACATACAGCAACTAGAAGGATGTGCAACTATGACATAGAACTATCTACTGGGGCTTTGGGGAAAAAAAAAAGGAGGAGGATTGGCAATAGATGTTAGCTCAGAGCCGGTCTTCCACAGCAAAAAGAAGAGGATTAGCATGGATGTTAGCTCAGGGCTGATCTTCCTCACCAAAAAAAAAAAAAACGAAAAAGTCAATTGCTTTTTTAATATTTGTAATGAAAAGTGGAATTTGAAATTAAAAACACAGTTTCATTTACATCAGCACCCCCGAAAATGAAATACTTAGGTAAAAATCTAACAAAATATATATATGATCTATGTGAGGAAAACTGTAAAACTGTGATGAATGAAATCAAAGAAAATCTAAATAAATGGAGTGGTATTTCATGTTCACACATAGTATGACTCAATATTGTCAAGATGTCAGTTCTTCCCGAATTGATCGGTAGACTTAATGCTATTCCAATCAGAATTCTAGCAAGTTATTTTGTGGATACTGACAAATATATCTGAAAGTTTATTTGGAGAGGCAAAAGACAGAGAATAATCAACACAATTTTGAAGGAGAACAAAGTCGGAGGACTCTACTGGACTTCAAGACTTACTCTCAAGCTATCAAAACAGTGTGGTATTAGAGAAAGAATGGGCAAATAGATCAATGGAACAGATGAGATCTCAGAAATAGACCTGTATAAATATTATCAACTGATCTTTGATAAGGGGCAAAAGTAATACAATGGAGCAAAGATAGTCTTTTCAAAAAACGGTGCTGTAACAACAGGATATCCACATGTGAAATAAATGAATCTAGACACAGATCATACACTGCTCACAAAAATTATCTCAAAATGTACCATTGTCCTAAAGGTAAAATGCAAAACTATGAAACTGCTACATGACAATACAGAGAAAATCTAGATGACCTTGTGTATAGTGATGACTTTTTAGATGTAACACCAAAGGCACAATCCATGAAAGAAAGAATTGATAAGTTGAACTATATTAAAATTAAAAGTTTCTCTTCAGTATAAGACAATGTCAAGAGAATTTGAAGATAAGCCACAGATTTGGAGAAAATATTTGCAAAAAAACATATCTATTAAAGGACTATTATACAAAATATACAAAGAACTTTAAAAACTCAACATTAAGAAAACAAACCAGCCAATTAAAAATGAGCAAAGTTCTAACAGACA